>NC_132846.1:67284404-67586278 GCF_048164855.1 Canis lupus baileyi | reverse complement strand
CATCTGTACCTCTAATTTGCCAGGCCCTGTGATGAGCACTTGAGAAGGATGAAATGGTTTAATCTGTACTGTTCTTATCCCATCATTTTACAAATAAGGAGACTGAGGCATGAGAGGTTCCCATGCCAAAGGCCATTCATCTAGAGAGCTGGAACCAGGATTCAAACTCAGATACCCCAGCTGCAGAGACCACCCTCCTCGGTGCTGTGTTCTGTCAAAGGAGGGAAGATAACAGACCTGGGAAGATTGTATCATCCAGATGTGGGCAAAATTTTCCACCTGATGGGATCCCTGGGTGGCTCAGCGGTTTGGTGCCTGCCTTCGGCTCAGGGCGTGATCCTGGAGTCCCCGGATCCAGTCCCACATCGGGCTCCCTGCATGGAGCCTGCTCCTCCCTCTGCCTGGGTCTCTGCTTCTCTCTCTCTCTCTCTGTCTCTCTCTCATGAATGAATAAATAAAATCTTTAACCAAAAAAAAAAAGAATTTTCCACCTGAGGCATTTGGCATGTTCAATGACTAAAGGTCTTGCTGGAGCTGCCAGGAGGAGGCCCCAAGGGGGCTGACCTTGGGCCAGGAGGACCTTGCTGCTCCTCTGCATGCATGGCTGTGACTTGTCTGTAAGTCAGCTTCCTCTGACCACAGGTGGATGTGCTGAGACTTTGAACTTTGGCACGTCCTCTGCCAACTTGCATTTCTATGTGTGTGGTTGTGTGTGCATGGATGCGTACGTACCTGTGTGTGTATGTGTGTGTGTGTACTTAGGCCTGAGGAATCTCTTTGTCTAAGCATGTATTAAGAACATGTGCAAAGTCCTAGGGTGGCAACTCCGTCTCCCCACATATCGGCAAGTTCAAGAGTGCCAAATGCAATGTCCCAACTGATGACATGGGTCCCGCAGTGCCCACACCCTGTCCCATGTCATCGTGGAAGCTACAGCGTTTGGGGCTGGGCCTATGGTTTAAAGACTAAACCTCTAGGAGACATCAGGCAGCGTGTGGAGTCTCCTAAGAGGGAGTCCAGAGCAGCTCCACCTTCATCATTCGGGAGCTAGTAATTGAGCATTTGCTCTGCACCGGACACTGCGCAGGGGAGACAGCCGTGAGCTTGTAGCAGGCGACAGGAAATGACCAGATAAATACTGAACGATGTCTAAGAAGAAAGAGAAAGTGGAGTGAAAAGAGAGACCAGGAGAGGAGGGGCACCGCCTGGCTGGGGAACGGTCTCTGAGGCATTGAGCAGAGAGCGGCGGGCACGTCTGGGGCATGTGCACTCCTGCTGGTCGAGGACGAACGAGCCCAAAGTGTGGAGGTGAGCCAGCGAGGCCAGTGGGGCTGCAGCACAATAAATCAGCTAAGTATGCAAGTGTTGGCAGAGGCGGATCGTGGAGGGTCCTGAAACCCTGCTAAGGACCTGGGTTTTCAACATGGGAGACATTTAGTTACAGCACGGATTTTTTTTTCCCCCTGAATTCATACACTTTATTTTCTGGAGCAATTTAAGATTGGTAGAAAATCGAGGAGCTAGCACACAAGGGTTTCCACATTCTATCCAGCACACAGCTTCCGGGACTGTTCGTATCTTGCATTTGTGTCTGTTGCATTTGATACATGTATCACAACTGATGCTGATACATTATTAGCAACTAAGTTCCATCGTCTATATTGGGGTTCACTCCTTACATCTGCAAGTTTTGGCAAGTCCATATTGTCATGTTTCTCCCATTATGGGAACATACGGAATAGATTCATTGCCCTACGATGTCCTGTGCTCCATCTTATTCCACCCTCCACCTCCCTTCAAACCCCAGGCAACCACTGACCTTTGAACTGTCTCTATAATTTTACTTTTCCCAGAATATCATGTAGTTAGAATCAGACAGTATAGAGCCTTTCCAGATTGACTTTTTTCACATATCAATATTAATTCTTTCAGCATCCTAAGCTACTTCCACATCTTTCCATGGCTCGGCAGCTCATTTCTTTTCTCTGCTCAGTAATATTCCACCGTCTGGATGGACCACAGTCTGTTAATCCATTTACCTGAACATCACAAATGAATCCATCCACTAAGAACATCTTGGTTGCTTCCAGTTTTTGATAATGATGAACGAATGGCTATAATGATTCACCCGTAGATTTTTTATGTGGACATTAGTTTTTCATTTGGGCGAGTACTTGGAAGCGCAATTGCCAAGTCGAAAGGTACGAGTACATCCAATTCTACAGGAAACTGCCAAACTCTGTCCCAGAAGAGCAACGGGATCTGATCCAAGGGTTAAAAGATGCACGTGTTTGCTGATGGAGAAAAGACCCGGGGAGGCAAGCCTGCGGGCCAGCTGACCACAGCAAAGCAGATGCAACCAGTCGGGGCAGGAGGTGGTGACAGCTGAGCGTGGAGGCGACCGGAGACTCAGAGAAATTGGTGGGGCTTGAGGACTAGCTCAGTCTAGCACGTGACCAATCCATGAACGACTATGTTTGCAAACAGGAGGTGCATTTAAACCACCTCCGCCCACCCCCCGAGACCTTCAGGATGGCTTCCAGGTCTGTGATCAGCAAAGACCCAGTTCAAACAGTAAGCAAAAGGTCCCAAAAGGCCCCATTTCCTTCCCGCAGTTCAAGGAGATGGTTTCGCACAGTATCCAAACCTAACAATTTAGCGGGATTTTCCTTTGTAGTAATTATGCAATGATCAGTGTCTCAGTCTCTCCTAGGGGGAAAACCTACTAAATATATGTTCTATCTAAAATTGTTGTTTTTATTGTTATAAACCAGGACAAGCGAGGTGCTGTTTCATATTTAGCAACATATAATTTACCTCTTGTACATCTTCCTTTAAACTTGTGGTTACCTTGTCTCAAGGTAAAGAGCAGCAAACAATGAATTATTGTCATTATCTTATAATCAAACGCAGAGCCGCCAACAATGGATGTCATTACGTCCTAATGGGGGGATAACCAGCCAATTCTACAATGGTCATTATGGCAGCAAAATTTAATAATGCTCTGACTCCGCCCGTCCCGCTTCTTATTTTCAACACCAATTACGACTGTTTTCAAGTGTTTCTTCCTACATTGTCTGAATCCCAGTTAGCAAAATGATTGTTTAGCAAATGCAATCTGGCAGCAGGAACAGAGGAATTCTGCTCTTTTAAATTGTGAGCCAGTTAAAGGAGGCAGAGCTTGTGTTCTGGGGGAATGCGCTCACCTGCAAGAGGAGGAGAGGGAGGGAGAAGAATCGGGGAGGGTTTGCAAGGTAAAATCAGAACCAAGTGATGCCCTCATAGGTAACACGAGCTCATGAGTCCCCACGTAGCCTCGTAGCCTCGCGGAATAGGTATTTCTAGTTTTGATTTGCAAATGGGCAAACTGAGCTTAGAAAGACTGAATAATTTCTGGAGGAAGCGTGACCAACAGGTGCTGGAGCTGGACGGAATTCTGAAGGTGGGGCCTCTGGGCCTGCCCTTTGTCCCTCAAGGTGGACGCTATCCCTGCAGTCTCTACCCTCCCTCCCTGTCCCTGACCGGTCAGGGCATTGATGCGGTTGTTTTATTTTTTTAATTTAATTTAATTTTTTAAGATTTTATTTATTTATTCATGTAGGATGCAGAGAGAGAGGCAGAGACACGGGCAGAGGGAGAAGCAGTCTCCATGCAGGGAGCCCGACGTGGGACTCGATCCCGGGTCTCCAGGATCAAGCCCTGGGACGAAGGCAGACGGTCAATCGCTGAGCCACTCAGGTGCCCCATCTTTTATAGGTTTTAAATAAAGAACAAGCCCGGGTGCTGGGAACTTACTGCGTGCCGGGAGGCAGGTCTCCCTGCTGCCTGCCTGTTACCTCGCTGGCTGTGTCTTGTCCACATAGCTTTGTTAGGGTTCTGTTGCGTGCTCTTGGATCAGAGGTCAGCCGACCACAGGGAGCCTGCTGCCAATTTTTGTAAATCAAGTTTTATAAAAAATATAGCCATGCGCCTTCATTTCACGACGCATCGGGAGAAGTGACAGACCCAGTGTGGCCCTCAGGCTTTGCTACCGGGCCCTGTGCAGAAAATGCCTGCTGACCGAAGGAGAAGCCTAGGGATCTAAGGAGAAACTCACTATACCGAGAGGAATGTTCTGGGGAGACACGTGAGCAAGGACCGGCTCTGAGAATGGTCAGAGGGTGCACAGTGCAGCTCTGCACCCCGACACCTGTGCGATGGGGTGGAGACCCCCACCCCTCTGGGCCCTCTCTCCGCATCTGCAAGCCAGCGTGACTCCCTCCCCACAGTGCTATGCAAGGAATACACAAATCGGTAGGTTTCAAACACTTCAGAGCATACTGGACGTAAAGCTCAAAAGTCTTATATCTGTGGCTCTTGGATTTTTTCTCCATTTTATTATTTTGGTAATAATCAATTACATGTATGTGTTTGCCTCTCAGTCAGTCCAATCTGCTCGTACACCCCCAAACAAGAGCCAAGGGCAACAAGCCACAGACACCTCTCCTTCATTCCTTGTCCTTCTCCTTGTCTCTCTCCCCTGGGCTTTCTCTGGATGGGCTGCCAGATTTAGGAAATAAAAATACAGATGTCCAGTTAAATTTGAATTTCAAATAAACACTCGATAAATTCTTTAGGATAAGTCTGTTCCATGCCATATTGGATCTGAGCTGGACCTTTTTTTGGGGCGGGGGGGGGGGCTATGTCTGGTCTGTGGGGGAGGGGGCGTCCCTGGATTCCAGCTCCATGGTAGAGTCTTCTGTCCTCAGCTGGGCTCACCCCAGGGCCTGGAAAGCAGGACCCTTCTGCACCACAACCAGCTCCCACCCCACTTAGAAAAATAGCTCCGCTTGGCCCACCCCCACTCAGGCCCATCTGCCCTCCAAAGGGGAAGGCCAGACAGCTTCCAGGGGGCCCTCCAACCCCAGCGTCGGCTACTGAGCCAAACAAGTGTATGTGTGTAACCTGCATTTCCTAGTTTGTGCAGAAATGGCACCAAAACGAGGTGACCAAAAGCCATATCGCTGTCTGCCTATCGGAGTCCTCTGGGCCACATCCAAGCGTACCCCTTGTTTCTGGAGCTCCTGAGCCCTGCACCTATCATCTGCCTCTCTTCTTCCTCCCTTCCTGGAAGCTGCCACGGGGCTGGGCCTCCCACAGGGGGTGCTGCTGATGGTGGGCGCTACTCACGTTTGTGCTGTCAATGGAAATCCGCTCTCAGGTGTCATGCGTCCTCGGGCCCCTGGACTGTGCCATCCACTGTGCCCACTGCCCTCCACGCCCTGAGACCTGGCCAGCCTTGTCAGCTGACCTCCCTCCTCTGAGTGAGTTGTTTCTCTGGAAGGTCCTTCCACCTTCTACAGTGGCCCCTGGGTGGGGGGTGGGGGGGCGGCCGGCTCTGCCTGGGTCTCACTCACCTTTTCAAAGACACAAAGGGAAGTGGTGTTTGTCTTCTAAGGCCAGGAGGGTTAATACTCAAGGTGGGAATCTCAGTACGCATGGATAAAATGGTCCAACTGGGAAGGAATTTGAGAGTGGAGACTTTCTTGTTCACGGCTGTATCTCCAGGGCATCCAGAATACTTCCTGGGTGCTCACAAATATCTGTGACTTGAATGAATGAATGAATGAATGAATGAATGAAGCTTAGAGATTACTTGTTTGCTGGCTACTAAACATGTTGGAGTCACAGATCTTTGAAAATCTGATGAAAGCTGCAGACATTCTATTTAGAAAAATGTACACACAGGATACTTTTGCACATAATTTGGGGGTTTCACAGCGATTTCCGAAGGGCTAGAAGGCTCGTGGATTCAGATCAAGAGCCCTTTATTTTATTCAATCCTCATTCGATGTCTAGATGAAGAGACTCAGACACAGAGAGGTCAGGGAAGTGGCCCAAGGTCACACAGCTCCTGAGGGTCAGCTCTGGAACTTGGTTTCCTGCTTCCCATCTCACTTCCTGTCTGCTCCCCCCATGTGGCTCAGGTCATCCACCCCCTCCTGTGCTTTCAGAATGAATAATCAGCCATTCAATTTGGCTGGGTGGTTGAGCATTTCATTCAATTTGCATTAAAAGTCCTGATTTTAATTTTTGTAATATTCCCATTAATAATGTCTGTTTAAGCCATCAGCTGGTAGCACAATGTTAAAATGTCTTTGAAACAGAAAATGAATGCAAATAATTAAAAGGAAAAAAAAATCTGGGGAAAGCTATCCATTTGTCAGGTTTGGCATAAAAAATGTCTTGGAATGCAGTGTCTTGGAATCCCAGTGTTTGGGATAATAAAATATATGAAGTTTTTTTTAAATAAATGAATTCCAATAATAATCCTGTCAGTTTATGCAAGTCCCATCATTCTTTCTGGAGGCACCGTGATAAATCTTTCATGTGTACAAAAAGCTCTGTTGAGTGTCTACCCTGGGTCAAAATCTAGTCTGGGCAGGCCCTAGGTAAACAGAGGTGACGAGAGGCCCTGACGAGAGGCCCCAGCCTCCAGGTGGCCTCCCAGGGTAGGGAGGGAGAAAAGGAAAGCATGAGGTCAGGGGACATATCAACACTGCACCAGAAGGCCCTGAAGGGGTCTGTGTGTGATGGGGGGGGGTGGGTGGCGTTGGGGCAGCTCCAAAGCTGAGGCATCTCCCAATCTCCCACAAGCTTGCGTCAGGGTACAGGTGGGACAGGGGCTTTTGACCTCTGAAATAGCTCCAGTTGGTGCAGTTGAGAAAAGTACATGAGTGGCTGGATGAGGTGAGACTGGAGCGGGAGATGGCCAATTCAGAGAGGTCATGGGAGCCCACCTGGACATGTTTCTAAGGGATAATGGGATGTCATGAGCACAAAATGTGCTTTGGAGATGTCCCTGTGGAGAGGAGCTGGTTGGAGGCAGGGAGGCAGGGCTTGTGACCATCCAAGGAACAGGTGAGTGTGGGAAGTAAGAAAGAAGACCTAGTCCTTCATCGCTGGCACAGCGAGAGTCAATCCTGACAGCTCACCATGACTCAGGTTCCCCTTGGGTCACTGGATCTTCTTGGGCGAATCCATTCACTCCACACCAGGCAGGTACTTCCCTCTCATTTTCCCAATAAAGGAAGAAAGTGGTCAGAAAGATGAGCCCCTCAGTCCAGCAGTGGACAAATTAGTCCAGCTGGAGCTGCTAAGCTTCCAGGTCCCTCTATCACCAAGTACCCATGTGGAGGAAGGAAAGCCTGAGAGATGAGAGGAGACAGCTGCCTCCTCTGAGCTGCCTTGGGGCACTCTGCAGGCTGCAGAAGGCAGGAAGGAGGAGGCAGGTATGACTAATGCATCCCCAGGGAGTCAGGACCTGCTGGATTCCAGCCTTGGGATGGGCTGAGGGACAAGGCCACCAACATGACCTAAGGCCATTGAGCAGGAAACGTAAGTGGACAGTGATGGAAAGCCAGGGGCTCCTCTCTATGGTATTTGACAAATACTTGAGATCTATCTGAGCTAATAACTTTTTAATGATTGAAAAAATTGCACAAGAGCCCAACTGACCTATCTGTCCCCTCCATTGAGAGTCCAGAGTAGCCCTGAGATGCCTCCAGCAGCCAGAGTGGCCACAGCACCAGCCGGGAGCAGAACCTACCTCTCTTTGGTCGCCACTGAAAGCCAGAGCTCACATGTCCAGGAGTTGGAAGAAGAAACCAGCACAGGCTGGACACTGGCTCCAAGAGAAAGAATGGAACAGGGACAGGACCGTGCATGGGGTCACTGCCCGGTGCAGTGGCTTTGAAAACTCTGACACCTGCCAGCCATGTCACCTCTGTTCTTCCAAATTTTCCCCTATAAAACAGGGATATTAATAAAATTAATAACAATAGTAATAATCCTTTACTTACTTACATGGGGTTGTGGTAAGACTAAAACAAGAAAATGCATGCACCACGCCTGGTGCAGCTTCCGTGCTAGGTGAACAGGAGCCGTTTGTGTAATCATAGGTCACACGGGAGGCTGCTCTGAAGCACATCTCTTAAAACTATCATATCTTTGAGACACCTGAGTGGCTCCGTGGCTGAGCGTCTGCCTTCGGCTCAGGGCGTGATCCCAGAGTCCTGGGATCGAGTCCCGCATCAAGGTCCTTGCAGGGTACCTGCTTCTCCCTCTGCCTATGTCTCTGCTCCTCTCCCTGTGTCTCTCATGAATAAATAAATAAAATCTTTAAAAAAGACAGAGAAACATTTCAATTAAAAAATAAATAAATAAATAAAAATAAGACTATTATATCTTTTATGAATCTTCATCAGACACAAGGGAGGAGGGGCCAGGAGTGGCTCAGACATACTGCAAGCAATGGGCAGTGTGGTAGAGGAGAGAGGTGGGCATGTAGGAGGTAAGCCAAGGCAAGGTGCAAACGTGCTCTAAGAATGGGACAAAGTGCTGCAAGAACAGATTTCCAGGCAGCTGTCCCCGGTGGGGACCAATTGCCATGTCCCAGAGGCCTGGAGGTGTGACTAGAGCCAGCTTGCCTGGTTGGGAATCCCTGCTGCTCCACTGAGGACCATGTTGGGGGATGCACAGAAATTCTCCATTCTTTCATCCATCCACAGCATCTGTCCCGGTAGTACCACTGCAGGGCTGAAGATAAAGCAGAAAAGTCTTCACCTGCTTCCTTCCTGGGCTCTCCATTTCTTCATCTATACCATGGCACTATGAAAACTACAGTCCCGTGAGGTGTGTTTGATTTCATGAGGATCAAACAATGAGGTCCCACGGACATGGGACATGGGTATTAGCCAAGGGCAGCCTGACACAAGCTCGATGATTTCATAACGGCCTCTTTTAAGAGTGTTGCCCCGATGATGCCTCGGTGCACCTGTGCCAATAAAGTGAGGCTAGACCTATAGAGTATGCCCCTTGCACGCACAGATGCCAAAAGACTTAGCTTTGGGTTAAAAAATCCCAGCCATATATATTTTTTTCAAATCTACACTTAGGCTAAGTGTGTTTGAAAAATTAACAAGAATGATATAATAGCCGTGATGGTAATAAAAATCATATAGTTACTCTTCCGAGTTCGTACTCTTTGCTTCACACTGTGCTCAGCATTTTGCGCTCCCCTTTGTCTGTAATTGTCAAAATCCCATGCGGTGCATTCTGCGCTTGAATTTTACAGACAGAGAAACGGAATTTCAGAGAAACTCCGTAACGTACTGAAACTGAAACAGTCAGTCAGCAAGCACCGAGATTTAAGATATGTATTCCATGATATCTGGTTTTATTTCATTGTCTCTTTCTGCAGAATTATAATAATTACTATCATAATAGTCTTTTATATTGATACAGCACATGTTTTCCGTTTTCAAGATTTTCCAGGAGCCCCGATTCCACCTGGATTCTCCAACAGTCCAAGAGAGCAGATAAAATCCCATTATACAGAAGAGGCAATCAAAGAGCACAGACCAGCCCCGAGGTCTCACGGCTCAAGCTTCGAAGATCTGAATTCAGGCTTATGGCCACTCAGCCCCCTTTTTCCCCTCACTGCCAGAAACTGATAAACCATGAAAGAAACTGATAGGGTTTTTTTTTTTAATTAAAATATTAGTGTTTATCTTATCTGTTTATTTTAAAATTAGTTCAAAGAAATTAAAAATTTTAAACAAGCTCACCTCAACTGGGAAAATAATAGAAGAAGATAGATGGTCCCATTTTAATGAAAACCTCGCAGACGCTTGTGTTATCGGCAGGTGCTGATGAGATGGTTACAATTATATTTCAAAAAAGACCGCAACGTATTTTCATATTCTCTTCCAGGTTTGCAGATAAAAACATATGCAAATCCAAAATTTAAGCCAAAGGGTAAAACTATGAAAGGCCCTAGTTGGAGAGGAAATCCTGCTGAAGTCGGAGCACTTAGGAGATAAAGGTTGGCACCCGGTCAACAGGTGCGGCCCATCTGACATGGTGACATAATCTACCTAGCCTCCTCATCTCTCTGGAGGCCCTCACCCTCCTTTCAAGGGACATTTGACGATGTCTGAACATTTGACCATTAGATTGGCATCTAGTGGGTCAGGCCAGGGACGCTGCTAAGCCACCAACAAATCACAGAACAGCCTTCCAAACTGTCACAATCTCAGGAAAAAGAACATTTGAGTACATACTCTCCAGAAACAGGATTTGAGCAAGTAGGGCAGCTTTCTCCTCCTCCCAGGTGCAGGTTTTCCCTCTTGGTTTCGTGGATGACTGTCTGTGATCTTGTGAGCAGTACAAGGTATCCTAAATTGGATTGACACGTTTCCATAGCATTTGACTGCATGGTCTCCTCTAACATGGCATTTGGCCTCCTTCAGTGTCCTCTGACCAGTGCTGCTCACTCACCAGAAACCACTTCTCCATGCCTGCCTCTGTCCCCCTGCACCCACGGCTGCCTCAGTTCTCCCTGCATCATACATATACTGCAAAACCAGAGGGAGACTCTGCTTCCTCCCTGGCCACTCAGCCAATCCCTCCTCCACCAGGACCCTCAGATGGGTCCTTTGCCCCTCCCGCACCAGCTGAGTTAGGGTCCCCCCTCGGTGGGACAAATCTCCAGGACATTTACACACTGTCTTTCCCCATCTATGGGTCTGTCTCCCACACCAAACTCTGAGCTCTGTGGGAGCAGCTCTACTCAGCTGCTAGTTAGCAGGAAGCAGGCAATTCGTTATTGGGTAAATCACATACTGAATGACAAGACCATAATAAAGAGCACCAGGATTTTTCCTCCCAGAACTGGAGCACCCCAAACCCCAACCTGTGACATGGAGCCTGCAGATAGGGCGATCGGAGTCAGAGGTCCATGATGTAGCAGATGCTTGGTCCCCGAGAGGCGTGGTGCCTCAAAGCCCTTCTGTTTGAAAGCCGATGACCCAGACCACTTTGTCAAGCAGAGGGACCTTTCATACTATCTGGAGCCCTCTTTCCTTCCCTCCTACCCTCACTGCAGGATGGCACCCTGGAGACCCTCAGCCCTGCCTTCAATTCATGGTCCTTTCCCCAACCTGGTCTACCTCTCTGCAGTCCTCATGCAACATGCACAGAAGGTGCCCCCAGGCCCAGGCCACCCTCTATCTCTGGGCTTACAGAGCCATCTCATCAGGCCCTCCAAGTAGGCTCGAGTTAGCTGGAAAGTCAACATTAGCAAGCTTGAAATAGCCTGAATATGCTCTCTTGCTTTCTTGCTTTTTTTTTTTTTTTTCATTCCACGCCTTCACATTTGCATGGAACAAGCGAAGCTTTTAGTCTCGGTGGTTCGGGCAAATGCATTAAAAAGATGAACATTTTAGTTAATGTTCTAAGAAGATTTCCAAAAGCAGTTTTGATTGTGTACTATTAGCATTAATTAATTTCCAGACTGGGACCAGCCGCTCTATTAGGGGAATGCATATTTTAATCAATTTCTCCGCGCTGCTCTGTGCTGGTTAAAGGTAGTTTGGTGGGCTTTGTCTGCTCCATCCCTTTCATTTAACTCAATACACCATAGTAAACCTCATGAGTTGTGAATGCAAAGTGCAGAGGCAAAGCTGATCACCAGGCAAGGAATCACACAGGAAAGCTACTCAGAGCTAAATGACTTTCTTCTGAGATCTAATCGCCAGCTTGTACACAGGAACCTGGATAGATCAAAATAGACATGGCCAGGGACTACATTTCCCCAGCCCATAGGGCACCTTTGTGCAATTTATAAAAATGCCCTCCTCTTGAGTGACAGTCCCATGGCAAGTAAATGGCTTAAAGAACAGAGAATAGGCTTGATCCAGGGCCCTTGCACAGTAGACATCCTGTACAGCTGCATGTGGCGGCCTTGGTCAGTTAACATGATTTTCATCCCTGACCTCTGATAAGATACTCACCAGGAAACCTCAATCTACCTATGCCCACGGTGGATGTTTATCTATGGCTTTGTGACACCGTTTGCATTGGTTTTAGTGTTTTCCAGGTGACATGTGGATATCTCTTTCCTCTCTCCTCTTGAAAATTGTAAATTCCTTGATATCCAAACCCTGTATCAAATGCCACTCAGTACCCAGTACAGTTTCTCAGGCAAATGACAATTCCCCCAAGGACAAAGCCCAAATCTTTCTTCAGATGTGACCTGTAGACACCATCCACTTTCCCTTCATTCCGTCCATGTGTGTACGAGGAGGGTATAAACGTGTGTGTGGCTCTATGTATATGGGTGAACACATAATGGATATGCATTTGAGTAAGGCAGATAAGGAGGGATGTCGGAATATATATATGTGCATTTAGGCAGGCCGTGTGTTTAATATACAGGCGTTGCAGGTGCTAGTAAGTGTGCAACGTCTGTGTGCACACATATGTACATGTGTGTAGGTTTACATGTGCATGTGCGTATAGGTGAGTGAGGACATGTTTGTGGGCTGCATGTAAGTGTGCTTACACAGATAAATGCACACGTATTGTGAATGCACGTATGCATACATTCAAGAGACAGTTCACTGTTTCAGGCAACTCATCACTTTCCCAGGGGAAAGGAGGAAGTACAAGGGCAGGAGAGGCACATGCTAGTTGAGTCAACTCACATTAAGAAATAGTCAAAAAAGCCCCACGCAGTAGCATCTGCTCCATCCCCTTGGACAGAGCCATTGCACATGACTTCTCGCAGCCAGAAGTGAAACCAGGAAAGACAAAGCAAATTACTGTTCATCTGTTAGGATGTGAAGCTGGACCCCATTGCTACCCCCAGATGAAATCAGGCTTCATCACAAAGGAAAAAGAGGAGAAGGGTTTTGAGTAGGCAGTGGGCGGCCCTGTCACACCTACCCTGTGTCCCATCTGATCGGACAAAATCACATGCTATGAAGAAATACACGTACCCAAGGTGCTTCCGGGGGCTCCACATTATCATTTCTCACACTGAGATTTTGATAAAGATTGGCAAGGCAAGAGTGTGAGTTTACATGCTCTGACATGGACTTGGAACACTCTGCGGTAATTTGTTTAGAAAGTGTTGCATTGGTGTCTTTTTGTGGGTGGTGTTTAATCAGTTTGCATAAATGTATTTTCTCCCTCGTACTTCTCAAGAAAAGGCATTGGCGTCCCAAGCTCATCTGCATCACTTGCTCCTTTGCGTCGGGGCCCGGAGCACTAGGAAGGGCAAACCACTCGATGGGTTCTCTGGTGGATTCTGTCCAAACCCCACAAGCCCCAAGGTCAGGGGACGAAGCAGAAAGAGAAAAAAGAGTGGGAGAAGGAGGAGAAATACCCAAAGACACCAAAACCAGGGGGAGATCTCCCTAGTGAATTGTCTCACCATTCCAGCTGCCCACACCCATGGGCTCAGCCTCCACCATCGGAGCCTATCATTAGCTTCACGAGTCCATTAGTGTTCGTAAGAGAGAGAGGGAGACAGAGAAAGTGAAGTGCAACATCTCACAGGCTTTCTCTGAAATTATAAGCAAACTTAGTGCTTGGAAAGGTTACCAGATGGGTACCAAGAGACTAAACCCTCTGGCTTATTCGTAAAAAAGGAAACAGCAGCAAAGCTATTTACAAAGGCACCTCCCAAAAAACAAAAAACAAAAAACAAAGGCACCTCCCACAACCACCAATGGGGATGCCTTGTGTTTTAGGTAAAACCTTCGTTGAATCTCTGAGCACCTGCATCATGAGGACCTTAGTTCATACCAGTACTGAGGTTGGCCACATGAGCTGGTCACTTACAAAGATACGATAAAGACGTCTTCCCTAGCGTAACGGTTAATGATATTTGTCAACTTGGTCTGCAGCGTCCCAGACACTTGGTCAAATGTTATTTTGGTTGTTTTTGTGAGGGTGTTTTGATGAGATTAATATTGAAATTGGTGGACTTTGAGTAAGGCATCTTGCTTTTCCTAACATGGGTGGGCCTCATCCAATTAGTTGAAGGCCTGAATAGAACAAGGATTGACCTCCTTAGAGAAAGAAAGAATTCGACCCCCAAATAGCCCTCAGACGAGAAATAAAACTCTTTCCTGGCGGATCCCTGGGTGGCGCAGCAGTTTGGCTCCTGCCTTTGGCCCAGGGCGTGATCCTGGAGACCCGGGATCGAATCCCACATCAGGCTCCCGGTGCATGGAGCCTGCTTCTCCCTCTGCCTATGTCTCTGCCTCTCTCTGTGACTATCATAAATAAATAAAAATTAAAAAAAAAAACTCTTTCCTGGGTCTCCAGTCTGCCCATCTACTCTGTAGATATTAGATTTATTAAGTCTCCACAATAAATAATAATAATAATAATAATAATAATAATAATAATGTCTCCACAGTCACATGAACCAATTTCTTGAGATCTCTCTCTCTTTGTCCTTCTCCATATATATATGTCCTATTGGTATTGTCTTTCTGGAGAACTCCTCTGAATTTTTAATATACCGGAGACCAAAGATAGATTGGAAGCCAACTTTAATTGCCCATGGAGTAGACCATTATTGAATGCCTACCAGATAACTCAGGAAAATACAGATATAAAAGATGCAGATAATGATCTTAAAGAGTCCTCAGTCTATAGGGAAATTAGGGAAAAAAAAAAAAAAACCTCAAATCTCATTACATGTGATAATGTGATATGATGGAGGACAACAATACAAATCTACAAAAGCTTAGGAGCAGGGCGCCTGGGTGGCACAGTTGGCCAAAGGGCCCAGCTCTTGGTTTCAGCTCAGGTCATGATCTCAGGGTCGTGAGACTGAGCCCTGAATTGGGTTCTGTTCTCAGCACAGAGTTTGCTTTAGATTCCTTCTCCTTTGTTTCTCCTCGATTTTTACCAAACCTCATTTTACAAATGAGAAAATCAAAGTTCTGGAAGCTAAAGGAAAGTGTTGGAGATCAGGTTTTAAATGCAACAGTGCCTTAACTGAATGCTTCTTTTCTTCTTCCCATGTTTGTCTCAGCTAAGACCCCACAATGCATAGCTTAAGAGCACCCAAGAAAAGCTGCAGTGGAAAGAGTCCTTGCCTCAGTCCAGAGAACTGATGACAAAACTATGATATGTTGAGCACTTTCTATGGCCATATTGTCTTCTAATTATCCTACACACCTTATATCATCCCCCAATTACTCCCTATGACAGCCTCCAATCCTACCCTCATCTTACAGATGAGAGAACTGGGGTGCATTGGGATTTGGTTCTCATTGACTCATAAAAGCAAGATGGGAAATCCTCAGAGACTTCATGATTTATTTGTTAAAAGCAACTAAAAATTAAAAATTAAATTATACAGGGGTGCCTGGGTGGCTCAATTCATTAAGCATCTGACTTGATTTCAGCTAGGGTCACGAGATCGAGCCCTGCAAAAGGCTTGACACTCAGCTCCGAGTCTGCTTGAGATTCTCTCCCTCTTCCTTTCCCTCTGCCGCTCTCCTTGCTTGTTGTCTCTCCCTCTGTCTCTCTGTAAAATAAATAAGTAAATAAAATATTTTAAAACAAATTAAATTATACAAAGAATAAAGTAAATTATATTAAAGACAAAGGCAACAAATACTCTGAACTTGATACTCCCTAACTATTCTATATTTTACTCTTATCTATCCACTCGAGGTTATTTATACACATCGTGTCTAATGGGGTGTCACCACCCCTCTCCTCCCAACTGCCTCTTCAGTGACATCACATTGGTAACTTGAAACCGGCCCTATTGGGAGTATTTACACCAGCAAAATCCCCAAACATTACAAATCAGAGGATTTTTTTAAGTCAATCATGAAACAATTAGCATACCACCAAGAAAGTGACCATTCAAAGTGGGTTTCCTGGAAGAAGCGTAATAGTGTCAGTAATTCAAGGAACAAAGATACCCGCAGGTCACCTTAGTAGAGAGGGATTTGTTATGAAGACACACAGCAAAGCACTAATAAAATAAATATTACAGATTAAATAAAATAATAGTCATTATTCTCAATAAAGGAAAAACATTATTTACTATCACGTATTTCAGATTTAGTGTGAACATAACCAAGATGCATGGTTGGAACTTTCTGTTATGCTCAAACCAATTATATTTCTCATTGTAGGCATTTAAAATTTATTGTTCACATCAAAGGGACAGCAATGTCTTCTCTTTTCCTGCAGGCCTTTGACACTGCAGGCCTTTGTCACCAATGAGTCCAGAGGACATAAAGCCATTGACCATCCCTTCCAAGTCCTTTGAGTGTTCACTGAGCAAGAGAGACACCACTTGAAATGGCGAGACCCCAGTCCTGCACACACTCAGGGCGAGTCAGATGGATACCAATCTTTCTACATAACCATCTCCCCTCACTTTTTGTGACTGCAGTTGAAATGAGTGTAGTGAGTGCTGTTGCAGTTGTTGTTGGGGTGGCTGTGGTGGTGGTGGTGGTGGTGGTGGTGGTGATGGTGACGGTGTGTGAAGGACAGGCTGCACAGGGCAAGGCAGAGTAGACTGGCTCTCCCATTTGCAGGTTTTCATGTGAGGTTCCCACTTGTGGTCAAACCTATATGCTAGGCATGTTAACCTTCAGGAATTCATTTCCTACACCACTTTCCTTAGGAAAGGTTTCTTTTAATGGTTTCATAAAAGCATTTTGGCATGCACACAAGGAATGGCATGGCGCCAGTGCGTCCTAGTGGGCAGAGTCTGTAATGAAAATGTCTGAGAACAAGGCTCTGGATGATGGAGCACCAGCCAATCAGCCAAGGCCAGGTCCAAGAAGAGCACATTATCATTCAACTGGATCTAGTGGAGCTACCTCCCTCGGTAATGGATTTAAAGGCAGAGGAATTCTCCTGTGTTTCAAGTTCATGCTCCCTCATCTGCCTCCCTTTCAGGAAACCACAAAAGCAAGGCAGAGGGAGGAAGCATGGAGTAATGGACAGAGCACTAGGTTGGAGTCAGGAGACCTGGCTCCCAGGACTACATTGCAGCTACCTCACTGGCAGGCACTGCCAGTTATTTATACCCATCATGTCTAATGGGGTGTCACAACCCCTCTCCTCCCAACTGCCTCTTCAGTGACATCACATTGGTAACTTGAATCCGACCCTATTGGGAGTATTTGTACCAGCAATTATATTGACAAACATTGATTACCAGGCAGTATTATACTGCCTTCCTCTGGGCCTCAGTTTCTTCATTTGCTAAACAAGGTGATTGGACTGGAAATTTCTGAGGACATTTTCAACTCTGAAAAACATGCATAAAGGCTCATGATTGTGCAAAGACTCTTCCCTTCCAAAGTTAAAATGTTGAGCCGAGTTCATAAATGTGAATTTTAGGAAAAGTGAGCCCAGCTCAGAACAAACCCTCTTTTACGGAGAGCGTCCCCATTTCCAATATCCACAAGGAAGAGCCTTCCAGCATTTTTGTTTTTACCAAGTGACCAGAACCTCCTGACCACCATTCATTGGCCCAGCAGTGAACCCCTGATTTTTTTAAGTATACCGATCAGATTATCACTTCTTAGAACAGGAGTTGGATCATGTGCCCATCTCTACAGCAATCAGGTTAATGGAGGTTAAAGAAGCACTCTGATTGGCTCTCACCAGGTCATCAGGCCATCCTTGGAGTCATGGTGATGGAAAATCCAAAGTCAATATCCCCAAACCACCTGGTCTAAGCAAGAGTCTTATAAAGTTGGTAAGGAGAGTTATTTATAAGGAAAAACCTGAAATAGGGAGGTGAGCAACAAAACAGGAATTGATGACTTTTCTACATATTTTTATTACAAACTCAGAGCCAGAGAAGAAAGGAGTGCTGGACTTTTAAGACATGTATGCATGAGAGAACATGTAGAGACACAGGCATGAGTCTGCGAGGGAGGAAGGAACATTCATGACAGACACATCTTTGTTACCAAAACAAATGAAACTTAGAGAAAAGTCACATCAAGAAGGACAAACATTGAATCTCTGTTTGTCAAAGTATATACAACTAATTCACCAAATTGACTTTGTTCCTGAGGGCGGAACTACCATAGAACAACTCTTATGACTTCCACTGCCATCTTAGACATGAACTTTTCATTGTAAATTTGACAAGACTTCTTTTGTCTCTATTTCTGAAACATAATAATGTTCATCTTCACACCGGTGTGAATGACAGATGAGATTAAGGCAGAAGATGGAAGACAGCAATTGGCCCATGAAACTGGAAAGCCAAGCATTAGGGTTGCAGATGGACACGGAAGTTTCCTGAGATATAAGGAATATTGTAAACAAAAGCAAGAGGTTGTAACACCGTAGCATAGACTACCCTATAAGAGAAACTCTGAATAGTCCCAAGGTAAGGGTGAGAAAATGTGGTAAGAAATGAATCCACGGAGATAATGGGTGATTCAAGTTAAGGAGTTAGACCTTATACAGCATGAAGTGACTTTTGGAATTACAAGTTGTTAGAATTGCTCCTTCACAGGATTGGAAACAAACCAAAATCCATCAAAAGGATATTGATTAAATATGTTTTTGATACATATACAGTGAAATACACTGCAGCCCTTAAAAATGGGGCAAATTTTATATACCAATGAAAATAGTCTCAAAGGCAGATGACTAGGTAACCAACACAAGAGGAGGAACAGTGAAATCTATGTTGTCATTGTATTAAAAACCGTCATAACTGTATGATTGTATGTACAATAAACATGATTCTTGGAGTCAATAAAATGAATGACTGGGAGACAGGGATAAGAGAGAATTATTTTTTGCTGTCCGTACCATTTTTTTGTGCTTTTAAAATTTTTGTACCTTATATGCACATAACCATGTCAGCTAATCGCTGTGCTCAATCAATATACTGTGTGTGACTGTGTGTGTGTATGTGCGCATGTGCAAGTGTGTTTAATGCAGGTGCTAAGCCCCATCTCTAAATTCTGCTCTTGTAGGTCTGGAGTAGAGATAAGGAAACTACATTATATGGCACTCTCCCCTATGCCAGGTGATTCTGATACAAAACCACACTTTGGGATCTGCTGCTAACACTTAGGGTCCACTGAGTGTCCTGTTCTAGAGAAATTACTTCAATGGAGTGGAGAAGATAGATTGAGGAAACAAGGGAAGCTAAAGGCAGAGGAGGTAAAGAGGAGGCTGCTTATTTCCTAGCACAGGAATTGAGGGGCAAGATAAGGCCAAGCCAACAAGGTCCAAGTAAGAAGACATTATCAACAACGTTGAGAGTCTATGCAAATGTGAGAAGCCAATGGTGCTTCTGGTCAGGCCCCGTGGGTGTGATGCTCTCTTGTCCAGAAGGAACCAGCTGATGAAGGAGATAGGCTACCATCCCCGCCTCACCTCCCTGCCTCCCCTACTCTTGAGCATCCTACGTTGCAGCTATACTGAACTTAGTGCCCCTGATCCCACTGTTGCATCTCATGCCTCCACGCCTAAGAATGCTCCATGCCTTCTACCTTCCCCTCTTTCCTGCCTGGAGACTACCTACTTATCCATCATACCTCAGTTTGGGCACCCGACTTCCAGGAAGCTTTCCCACATCCTCCTGACATTTGGACCCTCCCCACAAGGTAGCCCTTTATTACCTGGGTCTGTGTACCTGTCCATCTCTGCCAAATGCTTGTAAGTTCCTGAGTGGGAACTGGGTCCTACTCATCTTACTGTCCCTATAGCCAAGCAGCAGAACTGACCACCCTTGTGCAGAATAACCACTGGTTAGTAACTGCTTACCTGACTGAGTGCCTCCCTTCCCCCACCAAACACACACACACACACACACACACACACACACATAAACCCTGCTGTGTGGGAGAGTGGCAGTTGGGGACATAGAAAGAGACATGTCCTCTCTTCCCTGTGAGCTGATTTTCAATCTAGGTCTCTCCAGAAGGCAGAGAGTCTCAGAGCAGTAAGCCCTCTCCCCAGAACTGGGGGTTGGGGATAGGTTAGATAAATGAAGTTCTATGGGAATCATGCTTATCTGATTGAAGCAAAGCAAAGTTTGCCACGGGATTTGGTTCTGTGTTGTGAGATAGCAGCCTTTGATGGCAAATAAAAGCAACATCAAATGGGTATTTTATAACATCTGGATACCTGGGATTAGTGTTTATATTGTAGTTTGTAGACTGGCCAAAGCGTCACCATGTGTTTTAGAAGAGTCTATTTCCTTAATATAAAATGTGTAATATCTGATTTCCTAAAGAAAATGCATATATCCAATGCACACGCTGGTAAGAAAGAGCGATAGAGAACACACACCTACAGAGTTCAATGAATCGTCATGTAGCTTCTGTCCTCATTTGTAAAGAAGAGAGTTGGGGCAGAGGTTGCATCCGGAAGTAAGGAAAGGCCTAATGAAATTCTGAGCTGCTTTAGAATCAGAGGTAAGTGTGGCTGTATCATGGCCAAAATGATATAAAACATTTAATATCATCTCTGAGCACATCGCAAGAGCTCTGAATAGGATCCCAGAATTTCACAGCTCGCTCTCCGGAAACTTGGGAGTCTGCAGACTTGGCATCCCTGAGATTCCTCCCCTTTGGGAAGAAGGAAGCTGTGGCTTCTGTCATCTGGGCTAGGAAGGAGGAAACTGCCATAGCAGTTTTTCTTCCTGAATTCCACCCCACCTGAATCTTGGAGGAATCATTTCAATGGTTGTGTCAATACAGAAACTCCGCTTCCAAGTCCTGAGGTCCCTGCCCATAAGTGGCTTTCATATCAAAAAGTAAGAGACATCAATTTACCCACTGCCTCCCCTGTTCGTGGAGGTCAACTGATGATTTTCCAAGAGACTCATAAAAATCTCAGTCCCTCTGAGGAGTGGGGAGTAACAGTGTCCAGATCTTCAGAATCCTAGACATGGAACATTTCCTGGTAATAAGATTAGCAATGGGGGAATGGCTAGCATTCGCCCAGTTCTTAATGGGAGTGCCCTGTTCTGGGATTCCTGCTGACATTAACACATCCAGTCTTCCCAATGACCAGTTGCAGTAGGTACTCCATCACCCCTACTCTAAAGACGATGAGGCTCAATGACTCGTTGAGCCATTGGGGGTGGAATCATGGAGGTGAAGGGATTATAGAAAACTCAGAAAGGCCAATGAAGATGTTGTCATTACATGATATGCAAGAGATTCTCAGATTTTAGTGGATAACAAGAATTACCTAAAGAGTTTATTATAATCATCATCTCCACAAGACTGGAAGTAAACTAATATCCAGCAAGAGGATTCTGGCTAAATAAACTTTGGCATAGCCATCCAATGGAACATTCTGTAGCTGTGAAAATGGGGATGCTCTGTTCTAATTGGTGGGGATACTTTCAAGAATGGATGGCTCATTCCTTCCAAGGGAGGAAAAAAGGAAGAAAGGAGGGTGGGAGGGATAGAGAGACAGAGGGAGGGAAAGAGGAGCGACTTAAACTCAGCTATTGGCACCCTCACATGGACTCAGAAAGCTTCAGAGATTTTTTAAAAACTCAAATTAAGATGTCTCCAAGTTCTGAAGTCACAATATTAAATTACAAGGCAAAGACATTCACACATCCTCATGTCCATGTGTGTTTCATGGTACAAAGCACTGAAAGAGTTTCTTTTAAAAAAAAAATTTTTTCATCACTATACCCACTCTTAGGATTGGCTACCTACTGGAATTTAAAATGTCAAATAGAGGGGTGCCTGGCTGGCTCAGTCAGTAGAGCCTGACTCGAGCTCGCAGTTGTGAGTTCAAGCTCCATTCTGGGTGTGGGGATTACTTAAAAATAAAATATTTAAAAAATAAAATGTCAAACAGAAAGGTGAGCTGGTTAGAAGTGACTTAAGAAGGGGCAGGAAGTGGAGACACGGGTTCTGTGTGACTGGGTGACCTCGAACCACTTGGCCTTTCAGAGTTGAGTTTCCCATCTGCAGAATGGGAAAAATAGTTCTTTTCATCTTCACAGGATTTTGTTGATATGAGAGCATCTCCTAAATGCCAATGGGCTCTCTAAATGCAATAGTAAGTATGTTTTACTCTCCGGCTTAGCATTAAAGAGATTGCAAGCACATGGTGGAAAGAACCAGGACATCGTTCTTACCAAAGAACCAGAGCCTAGCCCAAAGTTCCGCACAGAGTGGGGCGTCAGCAAGTGCTTTTTTAAACCAGGTCTGGGGCTCTGTGTGTGTCTGAGTGTGTAGACGTCACCAGATGATACAGACATGGGTAGAGATAAAGACAGATACAGACACAGAATTCAGACACAGGATGCTTACTGCCTCTTCACATTCACAGGGGCACAGCCCACTTCCCTGGCAAAGTAAGCAGCCTTAGCAGATTCCAAGCCCCATGACACTGTGATATGGGCCAGGAAATAATTTGGTCTACACACTGCCTCAAGCAATGTTTCATAGACCTAAATATGTCCAGAATTGTCCCTACTGGTCACTGCCATTGTCTGAATTCACACATCCTTGTGTAATAAATATACACAGGGCTTCAGTCAAGCTCGTCTCTAAATTCTAACTTGTGGGAAGGAAGAGTTGTCAGAAAATCCAGGGTCTTTCAAAGCCCCATGTAGACCTTGCACTTGACTCCCTTCCCAAACTGGAGCATGCATATGAACAAAATTGAATTCTGCCCATTAATTTGAAGTCATTCTGTACTGATATAACATTTCGACTCTGCCAAAACGATTTCTATTTCTGAGTAATTCTTTATTCCAAATTCTTGAAATTGGCATTCTCTCATGATACTGGGCTCCAGCCTCTGTAGAGTACTGTAGGATGCATATGTTCCTGAAACATCTTTGCTTTCTTCAGAACTTTGCAAAGAACTCCTCAGGCGCCATTCACGTCCCATTATGCTTAGGAGGTAACATCTTCTGGATCTCTTTACTTCCAATCTGATTCTGGTATTTATCATTCTTGTTTGAAGTTATTTTCATCGCCGAGGGGAAGAGAAATGTCACCTTGACCCATGCCAAGAGAAAAGTCAGAAGATTTGGAAGGCACAGAGCAAAACTCACAATGGAAATAGTGTTCTTGCAAATGTTCCACCCATGCCTTGCCCTGTAAAATAGGTAATGAATAGAAAATGTCTCAACAGAGGAGGGTGCTCACTGATGCCCCTTTGCTGTGCTTCTTTAGAAACTCAGAGAGCGTGGGCCATCTCTGACTATAGGGTGAGGACTGGGTGTGATGAGCCCTCTAGTTATTCCTAAGGGGTAGCATCTCTGGGGCTCTCCAGGACCTGGAATCCCCAGGAAGGAATTGGACAGAGACTTGACATCATGGAGATAGCAGAGCAGGAAAGAACAGAGCTTCCCTTCGGGGAAATCTTCTAAAAGCAGGGAGCCAAGAGGAGTGCTTTGGATCAACTACCTTCAGAATCATTCCTCTGTCATGATTTCCTGGCATCCCACTCTCCCTCCAGTGGGTCATCCCATTCTTTGCTACCTCCTGAGAGCCAGGAGAACAGAAGCTCACCTCTCTACAATAAGTCCTTTGGTTCCTCTGGTTTTCTTTTCCCTTCACTTTTCTCAGAATATATGGTTCTCTTACCCCTTCTAAATTCTTCTACTGATGCATGTAGAAGCACCAGGCTGAGTAACATGGGACTTTTCATCCAACCAGGATACCTTCTGAGAATTAAGTTAGAGGATATTAATAACCATATCATGATTATAGGCATGAAAACAAGACTATCCCAGACAAATCAGAACATCTGGTTGCCTAATGCTAAAACTTTCTTAGGTACAAGTAACAAAAACCCAATATAAAGCATATATATATATATATATATATATATATATATATATATATATATATATTAGTGATGGATAGATAGATCCAGAATGAGGCTGGATTCAGTCACATCCATATTCCATTGCTATCACACCCTTTCTCTATTGTGGTTCTTCTCTCTTCTGCACTGTTGTTCGGGATCCCTCTCTCCTATTAAATGAAAACTTTCTCCATTTGTCAAAGAAGATAGCTGCTCCATGACCCAAAAGACAAGACCTCTTCTCCTCTAGGATGCAAAAGCCTTGGAAGAATACTGATTTACCCATCTTGCATCACATGCTCACCCCTATGACACATGCTTTAGTCAAAGGAAGGAGGCACCATAACAGGAGATCTATGATATATTACATGCAATGAAGAATTTCAAAAATTATACAAAAATAAATATGTGATATGGGCTTAACAAATCGGGTTTAAGGCAAAGTTCCTGAATAATGACTAAGAGGGGTAGGTAAGAACTGCCAATCTGCATCCTTCAGATTCAGAAGGAGTTTTATTATCCCAATTTCCTTATTCTGGAAATGAGGACACTAAGGCCAGGAGAGGCTGATGACCTTGTGTGCAATCCCAGATGATAAATGAAGCATCGGGACATCAGGTGTGAACCCAAGTCTGTCTTGAAGTGAGGCTCTTACATCCTTCTCTTCCCCTGCCATACACTGCCTTGATGCTGAGACCTCACTCTTCCACTCTCAAAGCTGACTTTGTTTACAAACAACAGCAACACAACCAAGACCAGCTGGGCAAAATAGGGGATCTATGGCTCACATACCCCACATGTGGGCTGCTCAGAGGTACATGCAGAGTGGAAAAGGAGGATGCCATCAGAATCCTCTCTCTCTCCCTCCGATTCTCTCAGTAACTTGGCTTCATGCTGCTAAGCTCTCTGTTTCCTTGGCTACCAACAACTCCTGGGCTCCAGTGCTCCCAGTTCATAGACCAGAGATCCTTCCTCCTCTTCCAACTTCCCACTTCCCAGCACTGCACCCATCCACACAGAGCTCCATCCTAAGAAATCTGTTAGCGACCATCACATTAGCCCAGCCCCCGACACATGTCCACAGACCCGCAACCTGACGGCCAAGCATGTGAAGATCTACGATTGACCCAACGTAAGTCATGTCCCCACCAGTTAGCCAATCGCTGTGGCTTGAGTTGGAGCGACCCTGAAGAAGGTGGAAGCTCTAGGAGACCAACAGGGGAAAACAGAAGGAACTTACAGAGTCCGGTGACTAGTTCCCGTGGTGTTATTCAAGGTGGCTCCCAAACTGGAATGTAAATGTTTTAAATTTAAAAATTTTGTGTATGGTCTCAGCATGTGTTTTCTCTAGATGTGTTTTTGTCCTAATTCTGAATCAATACATATTGTATTAGCTTAAACACAATGACTTCTCTTCAAGCATTCCAAAGCAGGTGGCCTGGGAAGCCGGTGTCCCATGAAGGCAGTAGCTCTAGCCTTGGGTTTTTCCAGGAGTCTTACATTTTGCAAGAATGAGGACACCTGGGTGGTTCAGTGGTTGAGCATCTGCCTTCTACTCAGGGTGTGATCCTGGAGTCCTGGAATCAAGGCCCACATTGGACTCTCCATAGGGAGCTTGCTTCTTCCTTTGCCTCTCTCTGTGTGTCTCTCATGAATAAATAAATAAAATATATATTTTTTAAATTTTTGTAAGAATGCAAGGCCTTTGAACTTTGTCACCCCATCTGAACTTTGAATATGGTGTGTAGTAATCAAAGGAGTCTCTTGGAAACACTGGGATAGGTATTTGGAATGACAGCTCTGGTGGAAGCCTATACTGACCTTTAAGCAATTCATGACAGGATAATATTTCTGAAATGCAGACAACTGTTTCCCTCCCACCTGGAGACTCTCCCTCTCCCCACCCCCGCCCCCTTAGAAAAGCCACACTTTTCTTATATTCATTGCTTTGGAGGTAGAGAACATCAAAGTAGAAATAAAATGCACTGCTGTGTTCCCCTGGCTTTTGTTCATCAGCAACAACAGCAAAGATCCTCAGGGATACAATGAGATACATAGACAAAGGTGGGTGGAGAAGTTTCAGATTTACCATTCTTGGTCTTCTGACCCCAGCCTCAGAGAGAAGAGAGATGTAAGGAAGAGATGAAGGTGTGGACACAGTCATCCAAAGAGCAATGGGGACCATGCCACTCACCTGCACATAGAATGGAGGCTGGGAATAGAGACAGAGGTTAGGACTGCAGACAGTAAAGGGCCTCATGGAATAACTAGGCTTTCACTGGGGGGCCTGGTCAGCCTCACAAACCCCCGCACCCAGCTGGACCACAGAAGGGTCCCCATGAAGCTGAGCGGAGCAGAAAAGGAACCCATGGAACCAAGGAAAACCCAAGGAGCTTATCCAAGACCTGAGACAGAGAAAACGCTGACAAAGGAGGAACTCTGTGCATCATCTGAGATTAACTGTGTTGCCCCAACAAATAGAAATTAACTCAAGCCTTAGGAGGCATTATGGACCATGTCTCCACAGATCCCATGTGTGGAAATCCTAACACCCAGCACTTCAGAATGTGACTGTATTTGGAGATGGAGTCTTTGAAGACGTAATTAAGTTTCAATGAGGTCATATGAGTGGGCCTTAATTCAATATGAATGATGTCTTTCTAAGAAGAGGAAATTTGGATGCACCCAGGCACAGAGAGAAAATGTGAGGGTGCAGAGAGAAGAAAGCCATCTTCAAAGGCAAGGAGAGAGGCATTGGAAGAAACTAACCCTGCTGACACCTTGATCTCGGAATTCCAGCCACCCAAATTGTGAAAAAATAAATGGCTGTTGTCCAAGCCACCCCATCTGTGGAACTCTACCATGGTGGCCTTCCCAGACTAATGTAGGAAGGAAAACTATAGCAGTGCTTCATGCCCATCTGGGTTTCAGGATGGAGCTTTGCACTTTCTATAAAAACAATTTTTTAAAAATGGAGGAGCGGGACACCTAGGTGGCTCAGCAGTTGAGTGTCTGCCTTTGGTCTGGGGCATGATCCTGGAGTCCTGGGATAGAGTTCCGCATCGGGCTCCCTGCAAGGAGCCTGCTTCTTTCTCTGCCTGTGTCTCTGCCTCTCTCTCTCTCTCTCCCTCTCTCTCTCTCATGAATAAATTTTTTTAAATGTTAATAAAATTTAATTTTAAAATTTTATTAATTAATTTTAATAAATGGAAGAGCAAGAAGAGAGTAGTAAGAACAGATATCATCCACTGATCACTTAGGCTGCACTGGACCATGTGGAAGCCCTTTACTTTTGTACTGATGTCCCCTTGCTGTGAAACAAATTATCACAAACATAGTGACTCGTAACTCCCATTCATATCTCATGGTTTCTATAAATCAGAAATCTATGCACAGTGTAACCATGTTCCCTGCTTAGGGTCTCACAAGCTGAAATGTAGGTGTTGTCTGGGCTGAGGTCTCATCTGAGGCTTGGCATTCTCTTCCAACTCATGTGATGGTTGGCAAAATTTAGTTCCTGGCATCTCTGTGACTGAGGTTCTTCTTACCCTACTTTCTGACAGCTGGGGACCACACTCAGCTCGTAGTCTACTTTCAGATCCTTGCCATGGAATCCCTCCTAGGCTGTCCACAGTGTGACCACTTGCTTTCTTCAAGGCCAACAGAAGAGCATCAGCTGCTACGTAGGGTCACAGATTTCTTCACCTGATCAGGCGTGGCCCACCTAAGATGATCACCCTTTTCATTAGCTCAAAGAGAAGTGATGAGGGAACTCTATTACATTCTGCAAAATCCCTTTTGCCATAGAATGCAATATGCTGAAAGGGGTAGCATCCTCTCATATTCACCAGTCTTGTGCACTCAATAGATGAAACTATGCCATGAGTGTATACCAGTGGGGGGGGCGGGGGGCATCTTGGGGACTGTGTTTGATTTCTGCCTGCAGTCAAAATGGGACAATATGTCCCATTTCATTAATTTTCAGAGTGATTTTATAGTGAACCTTTGTGTCCCAGTTTACAATTTATAGAAATAGAAGCTTATGTTCAAGCCTCAGAAAGACTCATAGGCCAGTTCAATCTTCTACATATTGTTGGATATCCATTATGGGCCAACCACCATGCTAGACCAGGCTGGAACCCTCGACCCCCTGGGGTCTCATAATCTGCTGCAGGCAGCTACAAAAGTATGATGGTTAATGTCAACTAAACAATCTCTACATGTCATGTATTTATTGGACAGAAGCACAGAAGTTGGCATTAACTCTTTCTACCTTCCATTTTACGTGGGAGTAAACTGAAACTTTAGAGACTTTGAAGCCTGTCCTCAGGTCATCCATATGACCCGTGCTCAAGAGAAGAAACCATGAATACGATATGCTGAATCTCAACACGGAACATCTTGCCCCACGTTCAATAAGAAGTGATAGAAGGAAAAAAAAAAAAGAAGTGATAGAAGGGAGGCTGGAATCAGTGCTGAAATGGAATTGTGAAGACAACTAGAGAGTGGAGGTGGCATGTCACCAGGATCGGTAACTCTCTGAGGTCAGAGGTGGGATTTGGACTGGACCTCGGTGTACTGGTAGGAAGGACATCGACAGGCCAGGATGACAGAGGGCAGCAAGCAGGAAGCTCAGAGCAGGGAGCCCGGCTGGATGGATGGGTGTTTGGGACGGGGAGCATGGTGTTGCTTAAATCTGTCTATCTCATTGAGGGACAGGTTCCACTGAGTATCCTGTCCCAGCCCTAGAGGCCAGGTTGAGACCTGCTAGGACATACCAAGACATACAGCCTGCAAAACAGATGCGTCCCGCATCTGAAAATTCTTCCGGAGTAGTCTTCCTCACCATTTTGGTGCCAGAGAACATGAAAACATCTGGAGACATTTTTTAATTGTCACAACTGGGAAGGTGATGCCACTGGCATCTAGTGGGTAGAGACCAGGCGTGCTGCTCCGTCTGACAATGGAACACAGGCCACCTCTGCCCCCAACAAAGAAGCCCCGAATGTCAGCGGAGCCAAGGAAGACGTCCCCTGCTCTCATGAACTCATGTGGATATTTGTCAGTTGGCCGGTTCTTTGTAAACGCAAGTAGTCTTTGAAAACTTCCATACTTAAGAGTCGATCCTTGGTCTGTTTGACATAGGACCACAGGGGTGTCTTGATCTTAAAATCAAACCCAAAATACAGGTGCCAAATCATTCTGCAAATATTCGCTGAGGGCCTGCTACGTGCCCAGCACCGTCCCAGCTGGAAAAGCAGTAAACAAACCGCAAGAGCGAGGCGTACACACGCCTCGGTGTGAGGAGAAAGAGATCTGGGTCTGGAGTGACAAACACCCACCAGCGTGCCATGGGCAATACAGTTCACCCAGCCTGAGTCATGCTGCCCTTGAGGGGAGGTGGCTGGAAACTAATCCACCCTCCTGGGACCTAATCTCTGTGGGCTCAGCGCCCATCTGGGCCCCACCCCAAGCACCAGGAGGCCCGCTGGGCCTAGCCCCACCACGCACACGGGGTGGGGGCCGGCATGCTCTAGAACAGGCTTCCAGTGCGAGATCTGGTAGGTGCAGATCTCGACCAAACAAGAAGCAGACACGATGGAGCTCTGGACGGTGCCAGCCTGTGTGGGCAAGTCTGACCCGAAAGCTGGCAGAGCTTGCGCCCTCAGGGAGTCAGCCTGAGACAGCAATCATTTCAGGCTCCTCTTCCCCAGGTGCCCAGCCACGTTCCCACAGTCTGAGGAGGCCCCAGGTGGAGGGTGAGAGGTGCACAGGCTCCGCCCACCCCTCTCCCAGGGCTCCTTCCATGACCCTGGGCCTTGCTTGGGGTACAGGGCTGGGCAGCCACGGGTAGGCCATACAGCCCCCCTCGGTCACTGCAAGGAGTTGGCAGCTGTGCCTCACCCGGTGGGGGAGTGATTGCAGGAGGCTCAGGCAAGCAGCTCACCAATTGCTTGATTCAGGACAAGATTTTATAGAGTCCTATTTTATGTTGGGACCACGCCAGGTTCTAGAATATGGAGATGAACAAAATAGACACATCTCCTGTTCTCATGGGGCTTATGGTCTGAGGTCTATGAGCCAGCACAACAAGCCCACAATCTCATGAAGTGTCAGTTACTAGCCAGGCAATCAGTGAGGCTTCAAGGAGGAGGTGGCCTTATGGACAGAGTGTTAAAGGGTGGTTAAATCATATACTCCTAGAAGGACCCCAATGGGCCCTAATACTGGGCCCACAGTAGCGTGATAGTCATAAGACATGGATGGTCAGGCCACCTCGCATGCTGTGTTGTCTCTCTGGCCCTCAGTAGTTGCATCTGTAAAATGGAGACAAAACACCAACAGCCACGAGGACAGTCTAGCCACCTGCCTCTGCAACCCCGGGCTCATCACGCAAACCAGGGCAACAGCAACGTGCCCTTGCCCAACCTGAAGTCCCAGAAGCATGGACACCGAGACGGGGATGCTGACTATCTACACTGAGGAAGGTGACAGTCAGAGAAGCAAGGACAGATATGTCTCCAGGCTCCCAGGACACAGGAGCTTCTGCGGGAATCAGGCCGGTGACAGAGAGTATTCCTTAGGAGCAGACAAGGGCATGGTGCCTCCCAGGGTTTGGTACAGCCTCGTGGCCCTCGCACAGGGGCACCAGTTGCCATGCGGGATCCGGGCTTGCTGGCTGGCCCGGCTGGCCCTCTGCCCTCTGCCCACGCCTGCCTCACCCTCCAGGCTTGCCAAACGGATGAGCCTCCCTGCAAGTTTTCCCAGGGCTGCGAGGGCTCAGGGAGAACAAAGAACTGAGGCCTGTGACCAGGGGAGATGCCTCTGCCTCCATCCACACCATGGGTCCCTCTGGAACATTCGAGGACCCTAGGTTGGCCTGCCCTTAATAATATAAGGATCTTAAGGAATCCACCCAGCCGACCCCCATCTGACCCTAGAAGCATCTCAGTTGCAGAGACTCAGAAATAATATTCATCTCAACATTGTTTGCCTTTGTCTTTAAAGTCGATGAGGCCCAGGCCCTAGGGCAGGGGTCACCTAACTGTGGTCCGGCAGCCCAGCCCACTACCTATTTTTACAAATAAAGTTTTATTGAAACACTCACATATTTGCTTCCATATTGCCCAGAGCTGCCTTTGAGGGACAAGGGCAAAGTAGAGACGTTGCCAAGGGGCTTATGGCCTTCAAAGCCCCAAATATCTGGCCCTCCACAGAGGAAGTTGGCCCATCTCTCCCCTAAAGTATATCAGATTTAATTCTTTTGTCATTTATCCATGAATTTATTCATTCAATGAACTGTCACTGCCCTTTTTCCCACCAGACTCTAAGGGATTTGAGAACAGGGACTATGTTTGTATCTTCAATGCCAGACACGCTGTCTGATACCTGATACGTCCTTTAGGAAATGCTTGTTGGATGAATGAATGTCTGTGATCCATGCCTGGCCTGTGCCATCAGGGAACCTACAGTCTGGGGGCAGACACCTGCCTGGGAGCCAATCATTAAAATCAAACCTGGAGGGGGTCACGATAGACAGAACAGACTTCTTGGAGGCATGGGCTCCTGACAGAAGGGGCCACAGCTCAAGGAAGCACATGACATCCAACATGGTCTGGAAGGATATTTAGAGCTGGAGCTTCTGATTCTAAAAATCCATGGATTCCAGAACCAGAAATCAAACAGATCCAAGCCAAGAGGCATCTGAACATTCACAGAGCCATGAGAGGGGAAGCAAATTTACTTCTTGTGCACCCTCTAGGGTGCATCCCAGCGCCAGGCAGCAGGGATGCACCTGAATGGGCACATCATCGCTGCTGCTGTGAAGCCACATGGCTTTGGGCAGGTCCTCACTTCTCTACCGGTTGGAGGTTGATGGCCCTGCCTCCTGGGTTTGGTACCAGGACTCCGTGAGCTAATGCCTACACTTGGCACATGCAGGCCCTCCGGAGGAGTCAGCTGAGAATCAGATACGTGCATTTAATGTTCACGGTTGCGCAGTGGCACTTGATGCCCGTGTCTGCCCCCTTCAAAAGTCCTGCACGGGCACACCCATTCACTCCCAGGGGCCTCCTCCTCTTGGCCAGCGAGGTATAAAGGGTCACCCAAGGCACTGTGCCTGGTGGATCACCTTGAAGATGTGCCTGCCGATTGCCCCCCACCCGAAGCCGGGAAAGAAACCATCAAGTACGACAGTGTGAGACGATCTTATCTAGTGGCACCTCCATGCTGCAGACGCCAATGTCCCATGCACCACCCCTCCACCAATCAGCTGGCCTTTCTGCTTGCAAAAGGACCTCTTTTACCATCCCTTGTCTTTCTTTTCCTAAGGGAAGCATACAGGAGCGCCGGTTGCCTTCTGAGGGAAGAAAATTGCACCTGCAGCAGAAGCTGAGGCTGTCGCTCCAATTTTAATGAACAGAGACCTGGTATAAGAATCTCCGAAGCTCTCGTGTCGTCTCTCACCTCTCGTCCCTCCCTTCCCTGCTCTCTCCATTTCCCCTTACTCATTCCTTTTTCCCACCCTGCTCCCCTGCTTCCTCCCCATCTCAGCACAAAAGTTGATGGGGGCGGGGGGTGGGGTAGGAAATACAAAGTGGCAAGTACCGCAACTGCCATGAATATCTAGTGCCATATATCTTGTCAAAAAAATCAGCACGCACGTTAAAAAAGAAGAAAGCGAAGCTCGAGATTCCAAAGAATAGTCAGCTTCCCCCCATATACTCGATCACTTTTTTTTTCCATCTAAATCTCACTATATTTCTTTTTTTAACCTCTCCTGCAGGTCTTTATATATAGGACAAACACGCACGCACACACACCTCACTTCCTCACTTCTGTCATTTAAAGTACGAAGAAACCAGCAAAGAGAAGTCTATTTTCAGCCAGTTCTCGTTAGAGTGCTTTTTGCCGCTGTGATGAAAGAAGGAGATTTCGAAGAAAGTCAAGTCACTGATGAAGATGAACGAACATTGATGACCAGCCATCTGTTCTGTCAATTAAGTCGTCCATGCATCGAGTTATTTGTTCTTACATAACTAATATTTAGGGACTGAAGAGATATATGCACAGGGTATCTACCGGAAACACTCTTGTATGGTTAAAAAATACAAACAAAGACCCCACCCTGCCCTGGTCCAAGGTCTGGAGATAATCAAACTAGCATGGGGGTGGGGAGAAAGGGGGGTGTTGAACACAAAACAGGATTTAGGCTTCAAAGAACAAAGGTTCCTATCAGACGGCTTTTTCTTCTAATGGTCCTCGTGCAGTAAAAATAAAGTCCAAACACTATAATTTTACTCACAGAAAAGTTACAAATACTGTAGGTATCTTTAGAAACAGCTGCAAAAGTGGTTTCACTTCTGACAAGATTGGTGTTAATTACCAGCAAGGACTTCAGTATAATACTATTTAAATCATTTTAAATTATCCCTCTCAAAAATTAATTTTTCATCAAAGATTACACACAAAAAAAATCATGATATCATCTCTGCAGCTGCGATTTAGTAATAATTTCATCTATTATTACCAATGTCAGTTGGATAAAAGAAAAAATGGCACCCCACCGTGCCGGTTCCAGCACAGGCCATATATAGAAATTTTTAACTATCACTTATAATCGCTTTGATGAGCTTAAACCTCCTCTCAATTAACACCCTAAATGACACCGAGACATCTTAATGGGGAATGTAAGTAAGAGAAAAGACTTTAATCAAAGAAGAAAGAAGAAAGTGCCAGGAAAGAGGAGGACTCGCCGCACACCTCTTTATGTCCCACCCGAGTTGCATCCTTTATCATATCTCAAACCTTTTGTCATTCCAGGATCCAGAGCAAAACTACCAGGCAGCCATCGAATGACGCATGGCAGGTTGCTGTACTCCCTCTGTAAAAATAAAGACCGTTTGAGGGCCCCCAGCCGAACAGCTGGACGAGGGGATGGGAACTTTGGAATGTTATCACTTGAACAAGTTCGATAATGAAGGAAAGACTAGAAAAGGAACACATTGTTCCCTGAAGATCATCTTCTGGGGCATCCCAGGGTAGCAGTTTGGGGGATCTGAGCCACCCACGTGCAGGTACCCCAACCCACCCTCAGCTGGATCAGAGAAAAAGATGGGTCCCTCCAGACACATTTGAGTTATGCAAACTCACACAGCCGTGGGGATGTTGCAGAAGGACATTTCTCAGGTCATTATTTTTTATCGTGAAGCTGCTGTGCCTGGCCTTTGGGAGAATTGAAAATAAAATGAAATAAAACAAAATCCAAATGAAAACTGACCAGCCTGCTCTCCTCTTCTTAAATCATGTTTGCGGTATCCATGGTGATTTTTGTTTCCAATTAAGATGTCCTAATGAACATGTGTTCGTGCCCGTGCTTTACTCCCAGAGAACAAACCGGACAATTAATGGCCCTGCAGGAGCCCTGATCTCTTGAGCCATAACTGCACACTGGGTCAAAAAAGCAACAGTTTGCAAAGTCTCAGAGAGTGCATCTAAAAAATTAGGTGGACGAAACTTGATTTTCGGATCTGGCTTGCCTCCTTCCCCCCTTATGCCACCTCAGCCTCCACAGACAAAAAGAATGTCTTTTGTTGACTGCCTTCTGCCACAGTCCAGAAGAAAAATATACACAAGGATAAGTAACATTTTCACCAACAAAAATGATAGTGTCCAACCTATGCGTGGTAAGGGGCAACATCCATGCGGTGTCCAGGGCCACAGTGTTGCGGGACCCACACTACACATCACAACTTCACAAATGACCTATCATGGCAGGTATTATCATCCTGGATTTGAAGAGGAGAAATCAAGAAGCAGAGAGAGACTGAGGAATTTCCTGAGGGTTATGCAGCCATAAAGTAGAGAAGCCAAGATTATGAACTGGGCTTCAGCATGGTGGGCAAGTCAGAAAGAACCAAGATCATTGTCTTCCCTCAGAATAAAAACTATTTGGGTTATTTTCACCTTTCTCTGGTTAACCAGACAATTTTCTTAACCCCTTTCCTCATTCCAGCCGTTAGTTTTATGCTAGTGTTAGTATTATGCTACATTATGTAGAATCTTAACTCTGTTTATAATGTGGCAGATTATCGTTTTACCTAATTCTTTTAAGATATTGCTTAAATAGACACACTTGCACACATATACCTGCACACACGTGTATCCGCATGCACACACGAGATAAAGTATAATAACTTACGTACTCACCCTTAGTATCCATATTTCTCCAAGCATCCTCCTACCAATGTTCTTCCTTCAAAAATGTTTTCAAACAGGGTGTATTTGGGTAGTAAGTCTTCTTTATACGCCCAGATATTAAGAGACACTGCAGCTGGGTATAAAATTATAGATTTAAAGTTATTTTCATTCAACATTTCAAAATTATCCTCTACTATTCAGTGTTGTTGAGAAATTATTACATTATTTCTCAACAAATCTGAATGTAATTTCTGTATAAGTGATCTCTTATTTCTGGAACCTTAATACCCTTATTTATTTATTTATTTATTTATTTATTACTTTTCATTGATGTTGTTAAATATAATTATATTATTTAAGTATGATTTGTCTCATATAATCTGTTGGACATTCCATATGTGCTTTTAACATGGATATTTTTCTTTCTTTTCTTCTGCCATTGTTTTTCAAATATTTTCTCTCCTCTCTTGATTTTGTCTTTCTTTCTATGATTGCCTATAATGTTTACATTGACTTATGTGCTCCCAGTCTCCATTTATTTTAGCTCTTCCTTTATACATTTTAGCTCTTTATGCCTGCTTGCTTCTTTCTCAGAAAAGTCTTCGATCTGATCTAGCTTACTAGCTTGTTCTTAAACTACAATCACTGTGCTTTTTATTCCATCTCTTAAATTCCTTATGTCCAGTATTGTATATTTTATTCCTAGTATTTCCATTTGATTCTGCTTTGTAGCTTCTTGTGCTGCTTCATGATTCCAGTATCCTTGAGTGTTAGGGTTAGAGTTTCTTTTATTATGGTTGTGCTCCTCATACACTCCTGGGATTAAGAGCTCTGATATCAAAGTCTGTACTTGGTCATCCCATTTGCTTAGCAGCCCCAAAGCGATGGAGTAGCTTTCTGTCCATGTCTCCAGCTGTGCTTTTTCCCAAAGAAGTTTTCTCTCTCCCTCCATCCCTTGAGGATATGGAAGGAAATAAAAATGGAAACACTCCATGTCCAGGCTTTAGACCTGCACTGCTGATACCAGCATCCCAAACTTTTCCTCAGGGGTGATATTTCCTCACTGTTCACCTACACTACTGGGTTAATTTTTCTATTTTTATGCCTCAAAGAGGTCATGGAGTTAACAGAGATCCCAAGGGTAATGTGGAGAAAAGGTAAAATACGCAAACTTTCCCTCTTATATCCATCATGCTAAAAATGACACTCAATCACCTCTGGTTGTCATAATTGGCATTGGTCTCCCCAGAGATCTCTTGCAAAATTTACATTCTTTGTTCATATCCATTCATACTGTCCTTAACTTTATGGCCTCTCTGGTGTTGGGTTCATAAGAAAGAGCCAACATCCTACCCCAACCATAGTGCCAGACTAGCAGGAACAAGACAAAAGTGTAGGATTTTCAAAGGTAGCATGTGCAAAGATAACAACCAACATTACAAATAGAAGAACATGAACAAAACCATCAGGCACAAACCACATGAGGAATGGAATACAGCAGAGGAAGTTTCCTGGTTTTATTGTTTGTTTAAATGAATCTGGAAAGCAATAGGATCCACTGACAAATTAAAGAATTAGGGACAAAAGAAGCATGGCACAACACATGTTCTGGAACAAAGAATGAGGTAAATGAGCAGTTTTTTAAAGTAGAGTCAGTTTTTGATAAACAATACCTTGGGTTCATGTCACATAATGGTAAATAACATCTACATAATCTCACCCATTGAACTATTACATTAGAAAGGGGAACTGCCTTAGCCAGCACTCACATAGTGAATATCAATGCTGAACTTGGCCTGTTTTGACCATTTTTATTTAATCTTTATTTTTAGTCTTCTTTCCCTGGGGTTAGGTCTTTATCCATGTCCACAGATGGCTGGTCTTTGTGTGGCTGCCACCTTGAGGGAGGGAGGGAGGGAGGGAGATTTGGTTGAACCATCACCTGAGCAAACCCAGTCATTGCATTTATTTCGCAAAAGGCACTTGTGTAGCCAGCGTTTCATCACCAACTACTGCAACAGTAGTTGCCTTAGCCCCCTCTCCTCAAAATGGCTTCGGAGCAGTGACACTTGAAGAAGGGAGCTCTTGACAGTGTCAGCAAACATACCAACTAGTAGTATGTACCGAGTTCTGTGGGACCTTCTACAGATTACATCTCATTCATCTTCACAACACGCTGGGGAAGGGGTGTTATTATCCACTTTCCTTGCTGGGGAAGGGGTGTTATTATCTGCTTTCTTTGCAAGAGAAAAATGAGGCCTAAAGAGTCAAGAGACTGGCCCAAGTTCACACAAAAATGAAGGGCAAAGACATAATACTAATTCAAGTCCTAAGATTGTAAGTCCAAAAACAGGTTCCTCCTACCTGAGGAGTGGAAAAAAAGGATTAGTTCCCATCCATGCCTTTAAATTACATGTATTAAATTTCTACTATCTTTGCGGTTCTTTCCTAAGTCCTGGATTTACACTTAAGTCATGGACAGAGACCCTACCCACTCAGGAAAAACAGGTGAGGGTAACAGCTATGAAACAAAGTGCCTGAAATGGACATGCACTTTCCATAGTACAATGTTTGTAATTCAAAAGGAAGAAGAAAAAAATAGGACATTTTGTGAGAGAAGGTCAGGATCTGGTTTAGAACTTGGGGTCAGGGAAGCCAAGACAAGGAGAATGGACACTTGTTAGGCAGCTATATGACCTCAGCACCTTGGACAGCCATATGCTTCCCCCATGCCTCGAGCCCTATACCTCCACTTGTGCCTTCATCTGTTGACAGAACTTTTTTCAATAGTTAATGATCTATATTTATATGCTGCTTGTTCTTTCTGAATGAAAGTGACACTGAAACTGATATTGGAGCAATCCAAGGAATATTCTTTTTTCAGCAAATGGCACCAATTTCTCATGATTACAGGGAATACTGGACTGAGAGTCAGAAGACTTGGTTCAAGGCTTGGCTCCATTTTTCTTTTCCAAGATCCTATTTTCCTGCACAATGCCTGCTAGCTGTGAAGAGAGTGTGGTTACTGGAATAAAGAAGACCAGCCCTGGTCCTTAACATCTATAGGAACATGTCTTAATCTCTCTGAGTTTCAGTCTTTGCATCATATGACTATCGTAGCACATTGTTGTGCACGAACAGACCACGTGAGTCGATATACTAGCAACTGGCACAGGGTAGCATTTTAATGACTATTTGTCTTTGTCCTTCCAACAATGGACAAATCAATTCTGCAGGGATTTCATCCTGGTTGGCCTTGTGGAAATAAACCCCACCATCCCTTACCTAATCATGTAATTCTCCTTGGGATCCAGACCTCTGTTCAAAACCAAAGCAAGAATGCTGTGCCAGAGGCCTCAAGGCCTGGAATGAATCCAGCCCAGAGTTACCCACGTGGACACAGATGTTCCAGAGGCCAGTCTGCCTCCAGCCTAGAAGGGGCTCATGAGAGCAGACAGATGCACGCCAGGGCTGTGCTCCACATAGCTGGAGCGCTCTTAACATTATCGGCACAATCGTTGGAGTCTAAAGTGGCCCACAGTGCACGTGCCCAGAACACCCCATTCAATTCTAAAATGAAGGGCTCTTAAAACTGTAAAGTACTGAATTTGGAAAAGATGGAGGATTTGGGCACACACAGTGCAGAACAATTTAATATTATGGGAGCTCTTCAACTATTTTTTTTTATATAAGCACTTCATTTTGGAAGTAACTCAAATAATGTTCTATTACTACATTGAACACATGAATGACTTGAAAATGTAATCACCCAACATTAAAAAATAAATCCCCCAAAGCCCCCAAACTGGGAAGAAATATGAAGAAAAGGCAACAGTCGATTCCTCTATACACCTGGAATATCTTCACTTTTTCCACTCCATCTCTCCAAACAACTGCATTTTTCACCCCAAGTTTAAATGCTGCCTCCCTGACGCTATTTGATTCAGATTTGCTGACATGCATTGAATGCCTACTGTCAGGCAGCCAATTGCTCATTTGTTAGGTCCTTTAATCCTTACAACAACTGGGTAATGTAAGTGGTCTTTATCCCCACTGGACCCCAGAGGGAACAGGAACTCAGAACTTCAGAGAACACATGAGCTGCTTCCATATGCATTCAAGAGAGGAAGAATGGGCTTGTGCTAGATGAACCAGAGAAGAATAGACTTTTCCCACCATGGAAGACTTTAACCAACTGAGAATATGACTGGATTAGGATATAGAGCCTTTAAAGAGGTGATTAAGTTAAGATGAGGTCACATGAGTAGGCCTCAATCCAATATGACTAGTGTCCTTAGAAGGAGAGATTTGTACACAAAAACAGATGCCAGGGCAGTACCCACCCAGAGGGAAGCCCATGAAGGGAGACAGCAACCAGATAGCCATCTGCAACCCAAGGAGATAGGCCTCAGGAAACCAACCCTGCCAACACCTCGACCTTGAACTTTCAGCCTCCAGAACTGTGAGGGGAAAAGAATGTCAATTGTTAAAGCCACCTAATCTGTGATATTTTGTGATGGCAGCCCTAAGAAACTAATGCAATGCCCCACCCCTCTTTTCCCACAGAGCTACTTCATTCATGGACGCCCAGTTGCCCCTGAAATATGACTCTGCATTTCACAGACATTGCCTGGCGAGGTGGTATCACGGAAGAAGTCTCCTCTCCAGCCTTCTCCGGGTGGGTGCCCTGTTTGGGAAGGTTTTATTGCAACTTTGTCAGCATGCCTTAATTGTTTATTGGCATTGCAGTGTGGGATTTCAGCAGCAGCTAGATAATGCACATCTTGGGGACAAATCTGACCTAATCTACAGAGATGGCCAGCAGAGGGGCTGATCTGGTTTGCAAGAATATTCTTATTCCCAGCATCCAACGTTAAAGCAGGGCATACTCAGAAATATGAAAAATAGATCAAGAGATTTATTATTTGGGAATCAGGGGAGAGAATGGAGACTTACAAAACATTGAAGATTCCGTTTATACATAGTTTAAAATGTTTGTAAATATTTAACAGAAACATCGAGCAATAAACTCAAATTATTGCCAAGTGCAGGGAGGAAGTAGAGGTAATTTATCAATGAAGAGAGGAAGAATGGATACCGTATTTTACCGGGACACACATATTCAGACATACTAATGGGGACTGTGTCAGTTAAGTGTTGACATGTACCGAATCATGGCCCAGTCTAAATGCCTTAGTCATGGCAGGGAGTTAAAAAAGAGAATATTTGAGAATAATGTGAATTAAAAAGGCAAGTTAGTTTAAATTTCTGTTTGGTAGGCCCCCAGGCCTACAAGTCCAATGGGAATACACTCTAGCTAGAGGCTTGATGAATGGCCTTAATGAAGTTGGACAGCCTAGAATACATGCATAAAATGATTTTAAATATTGATACGATGTCATTGTGTGTCTGAAGATATTGAAATGTTCATTCTCCGAGCAAGACAGGTTCCATCTAATTTATTAAAGGTGGAAATGATTATTTACATTTGAAAATGGAATGTGTGCCCAGATAGAAGCCAGGGCAATAAAATAATTATTGCATTCAGGGAAACAGATACAGTTCATCTTCTGGAAGGAGAAAAATCAAAATATGTCCTCATTCAAATGTCTTGGAGTTTGGGGCGGCTGCGAAGAAGACTGTGGTAATTTCCTTTAGGTTATCATTTCAGGTTCGCATGGTATGGGATGTAAACAAGTCTTCTAAGAGCAATTCAGGATGTTTAATCTGCTTATCTGGGAGAGGAGGCATGATGGAAAGGTTTCCAGCATGCAATGGGGGCCTCCCCACTTTCCCCCCGATGTGTCTATTAGGACATTTCTGTGACACTGCCTGGCGTCTGCAACCTGCTATGTTGCTCACTGATGGAAGGAAGAGGCCTGGCGTGATAGTGGAAAGGTAACTTCTGTTGTGATATGAGAGTTTCTACGGAGAATGCCTCCGGGCAGCTGTCTGCCTCATGTGTTCGACACTGGGGCTATGTAGCAAGCTGTCGTAGAAGTGTATTAAAGCTAGCAGGCAGTGCAGAGTCAGCTGGAGGTTCCAAAGTGCTAACTAGGCCGATGAACCAAGGGCGGACCCAGGTATAAAAATAAAATCACCGCAAGCCTATTTCATTTCCTGTCTATGCATTGTGGCTTGGAAAGCTAATTGCACCTTGCTACATGGGAGGCTTTTGCATGTGGAAAGCTACATGAGTGCTCTCTACTCCCTATCCCAGTTTTTCTTATTAATCTCCCATCGTTTTCACTACAGCTGTGCAGGTATGACAGGCAGGTCACACAGAAGCACCCACAACCTCCTTCATCACCATCCCCAGGGCCACTTCCAAATCCAGCCAGACAAACTGCACAGCACCCGAAACTGGTAGGAAAATGTAGTCAGGGTCAACAAATGGAGTCAGGGGCAGGCACTCATCCATCCATTCAATGCTTAGTGAGTACCCGCTATAATCTCAGTATACCTGTGTGAACTTGAGCAAGTTACTTGACTTCTCTGTGTCCCAGTTTCTCCATCCGTGACATGGCAGGATGACACCAAAATTTATTAAGCACCAATCCTGTGCTAAATACTGCTCTAAGATCTTTAAATACATTAACTTCTTAAATTCTTACAACACCTTTATGATGTGGTGTTTATTAGTGTCTTGAGCATCAAAGTAGATAGATAACAGAAAGATAGAGCCCTTGGACTCAAGGATCTCAGAGTCATGTAAAGAAAAAAAAAATTCAATAGGATGATCATTGTTACCATTACTTGAGTACCAAGAATTAGATTTTGTTCCAGAGCTCTACCTATGCTATGGCACTTGACCTTGTCCATATCCTTTAGGCTAGAGATGATTGTCTCTTACATAAGGAGGTTTAGCCCCACATAAGTCATATGACAAACCCCCAGCAAATGGCACTTCCTTCTTCTTGGTGCCTCATTAGGTTCAGAAGCCAGGAGAGAGGATGTGACTTGCCCAAAGTCCAGGCCAGCACAGAGCAGAGATAGCTGCAGGCTGCCGTGCCGCACACATGCTTACACACTCTGCTACCTCCTTTGGGTCCTGGGATTTGGGGGTCATTGGTGAGCATCTTTAGGGACCAGGAAAAGGGACAGGGTGATGGCTTTTCATCCTGAGAAGAGCTTGTGAAACTGTAATTTTCCCCCACTGCGGTTGTGGTAGGCACTCTGGTAGATTGACTTTTAATCACTTAGGCAAGACCAATTAGACAGGGCTTCCTACTCATGGTCATAAGTGCTAATGACAAGCTCACTTCCACTACCTGCATGGTAGCAGAGGGCAACATCCTCCTTGACTTTAGAGCTCTCTTGACCTAGACATGGAGATTACAGATGCAAATTGCATTGACTGCAGCCACTTCTCCTTCCCCCACTGGCCACGGCCAGCCTCCCACCTCTTGGCTTTAACCAGCCTCAAACAAAAATATTGCAAAAGTATCTCACTGAAATTTCAGAAAATTATCACAGCAGAGTGCAATGGATTCATAATAATAATTCCCAAATGCATGATTACATCTCTGATGAGGCAGGCCTTCCATACATTGACCCATTTAACCCTCACACAGGCATAAAGTACACATCCACACAAACATATACATCTAGAATTATCCATTTTATAGATGAGGAAACTGAGTCTCACATGCACCTGGGAAGACTCAGTTCTGTCATAGCAGAGATGAGTTTTAATTTAGTCTGTTTGAATCTAGAGAGAGCCCAAGGAACTCCACTTTCCAAGATCCTGGGCTTTTAGAGATGAGCTCCAGTTCTACTGCCAAGTGAAAGGATAACTCAGGTGCTAACCCCTCTCTGGACCTCAGTTTCCCCCTATATATATATGTGTGTATATATATATATATATATATACACATATATATATAGGAGAAGTTCTAACCTTTGCCCAGTAACCCTTCGGGCTTGCAAAGTGAGTGACTGTGTGGCTATGTAATCCACACGTGCTAGGAATAGGGCACTGAGGTGAAATGATGTTGAAAGCCAGACAGAACTGAGCTACCAGCCCTGTGCCTTTAGACAAGGCATTTCCCATCCTGAAGCCTTTTTACCACATCTTGAAAATGGAGATAAGAGATTGCCTGTTTCATACGGTCCACAAGTTGGCATAAGGATTAAATGAAATAGTATGTAATCCTTTACAGCAATGCTGAGAGCAATGAGTTCTCAAGGAATAGATACTATAATAATTAAAGTTATTACAATTAGTTGGTCAAAAATATTTCTGGAGTGATCACTGGAGGTGAGCAGAGCCTCCACTTGAAGTTATTGCTTCCTTGAATAATTAAGCTTATATATCCTTCTCAAAAAAGGGCTACCTTCCTAGTAAATAAATGCATTTGTAGTTGCTTTTATTATTTCTACAATAATTACTCCGAATGTTCATATGTTTATTATGGAATTTATAGTGTTATACTACTTGGTAATGTGCAAAATGCTTCCATTCAAGAAGTGAAAAGAACTCAACATCTCAGATATATGACAGAAAATTCTTTACTGGCACTTTTTTTATTTTTGCATGTAGATCCACCTAGAAAGTGGGCTATATATTCACTCTTTCAAAATTCCAAAGAACGGAAATGACAGAAATGAAAAATAAATATTGAACAAAGAAGGAATAGAAGGATAAAGAAAAGGGACATCTGGGTGGCTCAGCGGTTATGCATCTGCTTTCAGCTCAGGGTGTGATCCCGGGATCCAGAATCGAGTCTTGCATCGGGCTCCTTGCAGGGAGCCTGCTTCTCTCTCTGCCTGTGTCTCTGCCTCTCTGTGTGTGTGTATCTCATGAATAAATAAATAAAATCTTTAAAAAAAAAGGAAGGAAGGAAGGAAAAGAAAAGAAAAGGTTAAGAGACCTTGGATTGTACTGTTTTGGGTAGTTGAGTACACCAAAAGTGACATTTCCCCAAGTGGCATACGAGAACTTGTCCCCGAGGAGGAAAGAAAGAGAGAGAGAGAAAGAACAACCCTCTGGAGAGCTTTGGCTACAGTTGGTGGTGGGACTTTTGTTCACCTGCTACCACTTATTGGCCATACTTAAATACATATGGCGGATCCAACCTGGTTCTTGAATCAGGAAGCAATTCTTCAAATGGCTCCTTCCTTCAATCATCATCTACTAAGAATCTATTTCGTGCCACACACTGTCCTTGGGGTCACTGGGATAAAATGAGGACCAGCCCCTCTGGTTGCACACATCAGAAAGGTATAGAGGAAAGAGTGACTCTGCTTCAACTGGCCTTGCACAGTTCCTAAGCTTTCTAATCTTTCCTACTAAGTGAAAAGTGAAGTTAATGATATCTGTCTTATAAGACTGTTGAGAGGTCAGTGGAAACCCATATGCAAGGATCTTTGAACCTAACAGATGTGCAAAACAGTGTATTATTTTTCCCATTCTCCTCGCATCATTTTTGACATTTAAAGCACTCATCACTTTTTCTCTTGTATTCTCATTTAATGGATTCCTTTCTTGTCATTTAGACTAGATTGACTTTGGGGGATCATGTGGTATCCATTAGAGCTGCGTACCAGATATATCCAGCTGTCTACTCCCTCAGCACATTGCAGGATTGCACTTCCTACCCTCCTTGACTTTGAGGGGAGCTGAGTGACGAATTCTGGCTCATAACACAAATAGAAGTTACATGTTTCCCTTTTGATTGCTGGTGCTGAGACACCGAGAACTCGTTCCCATGAAACCAGCAATTTGAAACTGGTTACTCTCTCAACCCAGATTCCACAGTGAGAAGTTATGGCACCACCCCACGTAGAAACAACATCATATAAGTCTTTGATTTTATAAGTTAGTTGGATTATGGGTGTGTTTGTTACAACAGCATTACCTAGCTCATCCTGACTAATACAGGCCACAAAGTACCAGTCATCGTGTCAGGGAGTCTAGATAAAGCATTGCAAAGTTGTAATGATAGGTATCTACCTGGCAGATGAGAACACAGTAACTTTAGAATTTAGATCATGAGGCCAATAAACTTCCAGATGCATAAATATTGACATTAGATAAGAAAAATTCAGAAATGTCTGGGTGGCTCAGTCAGTTGAGCATCAACTCTTGGTTTCAGCTCAGATCAGGATCTGGAATTGAGCTCCACATCAGGCTCTGCACTCACCGCAGAGTCTGCTTGAGATTCTATTTCTCTCTCTCTCTCTCTCTCTCTCTCTCTCTTTTCCTCCCTCTGCTCACACACACTGTCTCTCTAAAACAAATAAATAAAACTTTATAAAAAGGAGAATTCAAACATGAAAGATGATCCTACTGTGTTCTAGGCACTATGCTGAGTGTCAGGGACACTTTAGGGAGGAAAATCAAGTTGAAAAAAAAAAAGAGTCCTAATGGCAAAATAATCACTGGGAACATGCAAGACAATAGAGAAAAAAATGCATGTAGGGGACAAAAAGACGAAATGCATGTCAGTGCAGTATTGGATCTGTTCATCTTGGACTGACTGTCACTGCTACATGTGACTGCTTTGGGAGAGCAGAGAATCATCTCAACCAAGGGACAGCTTTCTGAAAGGGTTGTGATGATAGTATACTCGTTAATGCACCAGAATGATACCACTGGCCAGTCCATCCGTAGGGTGTGCTTTCAAATGATGTGCCCACGATTAGGGCAGAGGTTGGGTAGGAATCAGTCTGACAATCCAGTTACCAAAGGCATGACTGGACTAAATTCCATTGGTATCATTTACAGAGAAAACACTTGCATCTACACTCACCCAGGCCTGTGACAACAGCCCTGAAAAAATGAGAAAACAGGGTCTAAGAGGAGGATTGACTTACTAGTGATGACCAGTTAAAAAGTCACCAGCAATCTGGTCTCTAGACCAGAAGCTCCAGTCCAAATCTCATACTGATTGTGTGACATTGGGCTAGTTAATTGACCTTTCCATACCACAGATTCCTTATTCAAAAAAATGAAAGGGGTACAACAAGAATGTAATAAGTCCGTGGGAGATCTTTAGACAATATTGTTCATGTAGTAAGTGCCCAATATATGTTAGCTGAGGATATTGTTATTGTGTTGATCATCACCATCATTTCTTAAAGTCATTCGGCTGGAAATTGCTAAGATGTTAATGCCCTGTTACCCGGGGGGCCTTGCAAGACCAGGGTAGGGACAGCCAGTTGTGGCCAGGTATTATGCAAGTGAGGATACCCATGGCCAGAATGAAACCTACATTCTCTGGCTTCCTGGCCACCACATGGAATGAACAGGGCCAACTGCCCATGAGCTCCTGACTTCCCATACCAGGGCATCAAGCTTTGTAACTCTGAGGCAGCTAAGGAATGAGGATTTCATTATATCCCAACCAACCTCTTCATTTCCCCCAAGCTCACCCAATCCTAATTAGCCCAAGGAGAGTCATCTGGATAAGTTGAATATCAAGCTCATCGAGAAGCTCTCGCTCTGATTGTCAGCTCTAAGAAGCAGCCATTACAGCTCAATTTCCCTTCAGAAACTTCATTGATTATATGAGGTAACTGATGGAATGGCAAGAGATGGGAGGTTTTAGGGATGGGATGCTCTTTTTCTCTTCCCTCTATTTATGTGATTGCAAGTAAATGAAAGAAGAACTTTGCTCGATGTCAGACATAACATAGTGTTCCTTCTCTTCTACGTGTTAAAGGCTAAGATGCTGCCACTGGAAACCTCACAGATTGGTGAGAGACCAGTGTGGATTTCTGAGGAGGAAGCTGTAAACCTGGAGATTCTGGGCACACTGCTCCAATTTGTAAATTGCCAAAGAATCAAAAGTTACCTGAGAAAAGTTGGAAACTTTCTCCATCGACTTACCTTACAAACCATTTTCCTATTGACATCAAAAAAAGGAGTTCTATCGATCACTTCCTAGTGATTTGACCAGAGGATTTACGCTCAGTGCAAACCATTGATTGTAATGGCAATGTCTATTGACTTAAGAGGGATTGGGCCCTGATTGGCATCCCACCAGATGAGCAGGTATCCATTTTCAATCATCTAACAATCAATGCTCAGTTGCCACTCTAAAAAGTTCCATCTAATCACTTGATGACACATTCCAAACTTTTCAAGGAGCTTTTCAAAACCATGGTGATAATAAGATGCAAGGTAGGTATTTCCTCCCTTCCTGGTAATTCCTTTCCTGGGATGTTCTTGTACTTTGTCTCCTGAAGAACTACTAATCTCTCGGGCCCAGTTTCTAGAAGCCATGGCGAAATTGGGTTTGTTGGAAAATAGGAGCCAAAAGAGACCAAGGTGTTCTCTAGGCATGCTAGACCATGAGCTCTACCGAATGGCTTTAATTCCATTTATCACCCAACAACAATCTATCCTTTCCTTCCCCATCTGCTATGTGCCAGCCGATGTTCTAAGATCTGAAGATACACCTGTAAACACAACAGCTCAGAAATATGGGTTTATATACATTCTAGAGAGGGAGACAGACAACAAAATGGTAAGCAAATAAATGACGAAGATGATCCACATGGTGGTTAAGTGCAATAAAATAATAAAATAACATGGTAGGCCAGAGAAGAGTGTGGCACTATTTTAGTCTGGGTCATAGGGAAGCAGAAATTCTGCTGATCTCGGCAATTCTTTGCTTTCCCTGCCCTGTGACCCAACTGCTACCACCTCTGCCCTGTGACCCAACTGCTTTGTGCTGAAGGACAGCAAAGATATTCATACCAGTTAAAAAACTAGATAAATGAGAAGGCAAACTGGTAACTAGGAAAAACAGATCCACTTAAGAAAAAAGAAACAATGGGTTATCCAATGAGCTATCCTTGGTTTGAGATTCCATGCTGCCTTCTTTTTCAACATGAATGCATTTTAATTGCCTTTTTTTCTCTTATTCTATATCCAAATTATTTTATAAATACCAGTTATTTCTCTATGATAAAGATTTTTCTTTCTTATTACCAAAGATAACCTTCCCCAATAAAAAGAATTGATTAGGCCCCAAATGGCCCACAATGAAGGGTGGAGATGCCATATAAAGTGACTTAACGGATAAGAGTCTTCACCTTCTAGCTTTAGAGCCAATACTTTCAAAGGCACTTAACTCAGAGTTAGGAGTTGCTACTTTTAGTCCCAACTATACATCAAACAGTACAATATGGGAAAAAAGAAAAGAAAAATTAACATGAATTTTTGCTTTGGACAGATCTGGATTCAAAGGCTGGCATCCTCCATTCTGAGTGGCGTTGTGACTTTGGACACTTTATCTCTTAGGCTTTTAATATTCTTATCTGCCCAAGTAGGTCATTGTGAAGATTAGGGCTAATACATGAAGGTACCTGGCATAAAGCAGAGCTTTTATGAATAGAAGCTAATATTCTGGGAGCCCAGTGAGTCAATTTATTAATTTATGAACTAATTTTTAATGAGCACCTTTGGGATGGCAGGTTCTATGGAGGCTTCTAAGGGAATGGGGTGGGATTATTTGATCCCAAAGTCTCCCTCTGAGTAGGAGAGATGGCATCTGTAGAATGATTACTATACAGGAGAAAGGGCCAGCGGTCATGAGAAGGTGGGGGTAATATGTGGGGGAAGTCCACTAAAGATACTCTCCACTATGGTATCATGGAAGCGCTGAGGCATCGGATGTGGATCTCTATGGCAAAGAAGGATTTGAAGATGTAAAGAGGAAAAGCAGCCTGAGGAGAGGAACAGCTCCTGCAAATGTCAAGAGCTAGGAAAACTTGCAGCTTGAGAGAGGTCCACTGAAGTAGGAAGAGTGACCTTAAGGCTAAAAGGGCCTATAGGGGTCACATCATAGAGGGCTCCCAATGCCAGCTCTCTGCCATGGAGAGCTGGCTTCATGCAAGTCACAGAAATTTAGGGCCACCTCTCAGCTAATATCCTCAGGCCTCAGTGTCCTTGTCTCTAAAAGAGGAGTAAGACTAGATCTTATCTTGTAGGCTGAAGTTGAGGATTTAATGAGATAATGCAAGTAAATACCTAGCACAGTGGCTGGCATACTGTCACAAGTGCCAATTTCTGGGACATGTGTTGAGTGGGAGCCCTGGTGAAGCTAACCTAGCAAGATAGAAGGCCCGAGCTGCTGGTTAGCATGTCTCCAACACAAGCCTGGCAGGAGAAAGCAGTGCTCAGAGACAAGAAGATACATTCCAGTGATCATCACTGGAGCACCTGGTTCCAACCATATGCTGGACAGTCTTAAACTTTTCAGTTTTAAGAGCCACTAAACTCTTTTGCTTAAGCCAATTTAAATTGATTTTCTGGGGATGCCTGGGTGGCTCAGGGATTGAGCATCTGCCTTTGGCTCAGAGCAGGATCCTGGGGTCCTACGATTGAAACCCACATAGCTCCCTGCAGTGAGCCTATTTATCTCTCTCTCTCTCTCTCTCTCTCTCTCTCTCTCGTGTGTGTGTGTGTGTGTGTCTTTCATGAATAAACAAACAAATAATTTGGTTTTCTGTATCTTGCTGCTGAAAGTGGTAAATAATATAGATACAGAGTCGCTTTTTTCATGTTAGATCTTGAGTCTAGCTTGCTCACAAATAAACTGAACTGATATGGAAGTGATCAATGAGAAATTTAAGCTAGGATTAGAGATTTTGAAGGCAAAGCCGCATCGTGACTCCTATGGGTCTGAAGCATTTTTGCCTTTGGGTCTTCCTCCCCGTATAAAAGTATTTTAAAATCTGTATCTTATAAGGGTTGGTATAAAGACAAATGTAATCCAGGCTGGATTCATTACTATAAATTCGCTATTACTATACTTACGTTTGTCTTCTGATTATCAAGGAAATTAAAAGTTAAACATTCCTGTGGGCCCCTAAAGGTACCATGTGCCCCCTCCACTGTGTCCATACTGCTTAAGAAGGACATCAGCTTCTTACCAGGAGCTTCTTATCAGGGGCTTCCCTGAGTCGGCTCTCGAGGACTGGGTACCAAGCTACCGATAGCCTCACTTAGTCCTGTAATTTCTCTGTATGATCATGTCTCATTCATCAGGACAAGCATCTTCATTTCACCCCCAGGGTTTGAAGTCTTCTGATCTCCATTCTACAACCCACTGTCAGTCTGAATTCTCTACCCAGCTCTGCTGCTACTAAGCAGTATGATTATGGCTCTGGTGAGCCCCCTCCCCTATCAGAACCTCATTGTTTAAAAAAAACGAAGAGAAAGAGCCAAATGATCCCACCACCCCTTTTCCAATGCCAAACCTTTAGATATCTCCATTCCTCCTCATTCCATTTTCACCTTCGCCCCTCTTCCCAGTGTATACTGGACCCCATCCCACACACATGCACACAAACATGCTTCTATTCCTCCCTCAGAAATTAGCAAACGACCAGAGAATAAACTAAAAGCAAGGAAAGAAGGAAAGAAGACTATCGGTGGCTTGATCTGTAAAGAGTAAAATTAAAACTTGAAGCCTTCTAATATTTTTTGTCTAATCTTCCTTACACAGCTTCCACCTTGTTTATCGGATGTGGATTGTAATTCCCCTGGGCGAGCAAGCTATCTGCAATTTCCAAAGTGCCTTCTAAATAATCAGTAATCAAGAGATGCCAAGTAATCATGATCTCCAATGTGCGTATTAAGGGTCACTCTGAAATTGGGCATCAGAGCATCTTGTCTTAAAGAGCCACAGGTCCTTGGTTAAATGCTTAAATTGATGTGCCAAGGTTACCATGGAAGCCCGCCCCCTGTACATTACCATTATTATTATTTTGTGTTTCCCTAATACTTTCATTGAAAGATAATCATGTTATGAATATTAACTTTTAGAGGCTGCATTTGTAACTGCTTATGTGTAAAGAAGCAGCACTTTCTGAAATCAAAATGACACTAATAATTTAGTCAATTTACTTTTTCCCATCTCTGTGTTTACAGTCATGTTATTTTGTTACTGCACACACTGAATTTTGATATAGTCATCCCAGTAATAAACCTTCTTTGTTCTTCTTATTTAAAGATACATTTGTCACATAGGAGAGTTGGTTTAAATTCATTCATTTGATAAATATTTATTGAGGGCCTACTAGGTGCCAGACCCTGTGCAGGTATAAGAGATAGAAGCTACCTTCACAGAGCACAGATGCTGGGGAGGCAGATCAATTTAGAAGTCACGAATTAGGGACCCCTAAGTGGCTCAGTGGCTGAGTGTCTGCCTTTGACTCAGGGCATGATCCCAGCGTCCTAGGATTGAGTCCCACATTGGGCTCCCCACAGGGAGCCTGCTTCTTCTGCCTATGTCTCTGCCTCTCTCTCTGGGTCTCAAATGAATGAATGAATGAATGAATGAATGAATAAATAAATAAATAAATAAATAAATAAATAAAATCTATTTTTTTAAGAATCACGAATTAGAAATGAGGCAACATCTGTAGCAATAGGGAGGCACAGGGGGCATTTTCAGTAGTCCCGATGGGGACACTTGATCAATTCTGGAGCTTGGGAATTATTTTATGAATTTGAAATCTCAAAGAAAGTGGAGCAAAGAAAGAAAAAAAAGGAATGAAAATGTATATGATCTATCTGGCATTTTGTCAAGATGCAGAGAAACTTTATGCCCATTAGGGTGATGGAAGGAAGGAAGGGAGAAGGAAGGAAGAAAGGAAGGAAGGAAGGAAGGAAGGAAGGAAGGAAGGAAGGAAGGAAGGAAGGAAGGAAAGAAGGAGAGATAGAAGGAAGGAGGGAGGGAGGGAAAGCAGATAACAAAGGTTGGTGAGGATGTGGGAAAATTGGAAGTCTTGGCATTGCTGGTGTAAATACAAACTAGTGCAGCAAGTACTCACATCTGCACACCCATGTTCATAACAGCATTTTTCATGATAGCCAAAGGGTGGAAGCAACCCAAAGGTCCATCTTTGTTGAAAGAATGGATGAACAAATTTACTTTATCCAAACAATGGAATATTGCTTGGCCTTAAAAAGGAAGAACATGCCATCACATTCTACAACATGGATGAAACTTGAGGACACTGTACTAAGTGAAATGAGCCAGTTACAGGAGGACAAATATCACATGATTCTACTTTACCGTAGGTACCCACAGTTGTCAAATTCATAGAAACAGAAAGTACAATGGAGGTTGCCAGGGGCTGGGAGAGGGAGAAGAGGGGATTAATATATAATAGTTACAGAGTTTCTGGTTTGGGAAGAAGAGAAAGTCCTAGAGAAGGACGATGGTGATGGATGAATGCACTTAATGCTCCAGAATTGTACACTTAAAAAGGGTAAATTTTATGTTATACATATTTAACTGCAATTTTAAAAAAAATTTTTGCAGAGAACTGCTACACCCCCCCCTCATCAAATCTGTGTTGCATTAGGCTGGGGATCCAAGGACAGTCCGCGTCTGCCACCCGTATTCTAAAATGCCACCTTCCCAGGAGCTGCTGCTGTTGTATGCCAGCTTTATTTGTAAATACAATTAAAAAACCAAGCACAGAACACCATCATCCAAGGGGTAAATGTTCCTGGGCTCTGAAACTGAGTGCTGTCATTCCCATTAACAGTAATGAGAGTCCCATGGCTAAACCTCCGTGCATCATGCTCAAAATTTACCCCCTAGAGTTTGCAGATGGAAAAAAAGAAAGATTATCTTATGCACAAACAGAAAACAGAAAATAAAGCCGGAAATGGCATTCTGACCACGGAGATGCCACAGGACGATTAGCAGGCAATCTGGTGAGGATTGTTTCAGAAAGAATCCTAAAGAGGGCATATGGTAGAAAGACTGTGTCTAATCCTGGTCTCTAGATCCACTGTATGTTTCAGAGCAATCAGGATTACTGGTGGTCCACAGTGAGGAGCCTAAATGGTGACTCTGATGTTACAACCTGTTTTTTAATATAAATGTCCTCTTGAGATGGATGAAAACAAAGATAGACCTATACCTTGTAGCATCCAAAAGTTCCGAAGTTTGTGTTTCAAGCGAATTTCTATGGAGGTTTTTAAGATTCTGAGTTCATTCTCATAATTAAAGACTTCAAGGTTTTAATTCCCTCTTCACTTTGAATCTCCCCTAGAGCCTTTGTCATGTTCTATGTTGTTAAGAAACATAATCAAATTAACACAAGTAAAGGGATCTATTGGAAGTCAGTTGTGCGTTCTCTCTCTCTCTCTCATTTCTTAACCCCTCTCTGTTTATCATTCTTCCTCTCATCTCTATGAATATCTGATTCCTATCTCTATTTCTCCTTCTGCCTCTTTATCTCTTTGTCTTTTTTATTCTTTCTTGATTACTATCTCTTTTTCTTTATGTCTCTGTCTCCCTCTCTGTGTTGTGTCTCTGAGTCTTTGTCTCTCTCTCTCTCCATTTATCTATCTTATCTCCATGACACTTCATGGGCTCTCATTCCTACTCTTCACCACATTGGATCTTTCTCAAGCTTCTACCTACAGATCACACACCAACTTCCTTTACCTTCTTGTCAGCATTTAAGTGGATACAAATGGCTTCCATTCAATATGGCCCCCCATTTCCCATGCCAACTTCTGCCTGACTAGGAATAGCTCCCCATTTCTAATGCCACTGATGCCTAACTAGATACATCTCTGTGACCTATTCAAACTCTCTGGAAAGAGAACCCAATGGATCAGATGATTTCTAGCCAGCTTTTTATCTTTTCTTGAACAAGTTTTGGAGGATTGGAGGGAAGAAAGAAATTATATGGCCTGATATCCCCATTTCAGAAATTAAGAGCTACAACAATCCTCTGAAAAGGGCAACATAAGCAAACCAACCAACCAATCAACCAAAATGTCTGGCCTTGTGTTAGGGCACCAGTTCACAAAGAGTGAGTTGTGGTCAAGATGCTGTCCTGGTGTCTACAGGGTCAAAATTATTTCTGTAGTAATTCTAAGATGCCATTTGCCTCTTTTTACACTTTTGGCATGTGTATGAATGGCACAAAAATGATGCAGAATAAAACTACTGGAGGGTTAGCATGAACGAAGGCAGTGGCACCAAACCCTCTCAGCAGTCATTGGATTCTTAACCACTACACATGAAACAAAACAAAACAAAACAAAAATGTTTTTTAAAGGCAAGTTTCCCTGAAGAATATCCTTCATGGAGCAGTAAAGATGATGAACTTTATTATATCTTAACTCTGATGAGCACCTCCTTTAGATATTCTGTGGAAAGAAAGAAAGAAAGAAAAAAGAAAGAAAGAAAGAAAGAAAGAAAGAAAGAAAGAAAGAAAGAAAGAAAGAAATATATACATAGGGCACATCAGTTGTACCTTAATATATGATGCTTGTCCTGCTAAAAACACATATGAGTGCTTGAGTTGCCAGCTGAACTAGCCACTTTTTCACACAGCAACGTTTTTACTTAAAAGAACAACGACAGAAAAATTATAGTTATTCAGACTTGAGTGTTTCACAGCCATTTTTCTCAAAAATGGATAAATGAGTCTGTCATTTCAAAGGAAAGAACTGACAGGATCAGGATTAAAATTAAAATATTTGAAATTTAGAAAACTCCCATCTGCTACCATGAGCATGACAGCTCTTCAATACTTACAACCTTTTCTGATGAGATCACTGCTAATATTATTAATGTGGTTTTTAAAAATATCTTATAATTAAAGGTATCAAAAATTAGAGGATTTACATAACTCAGTGAACCAGTATTTTCCAAAAAAGCAATATATAATGTTACAAAATCACACGTGGATTTGCCATCAATTCCATTCAAAGTTCAAGACAGATCATGGATTTTAATAGAACCAAGTATGAAAAACTCATTGATATAGTTTCAGATTTCCCATTACAACTGACTTTTAAGAAATTGCCACTTACTGAGTTTTGGCATAGTATCAAAGAAGGATATCCAAACATGTCTGAAAGGTCTACTAAATGACTTTTAACACATACATGTGAGGGTTTAGGGGTTTTTTCATATACTTCAAGCCAACCAACATATTTCAGCAGATTGAATGAGGATTGTACATAGCCTGAAATTTACTCATTTGACTGTATGTTTTGAACCATTTCAGGACGTGTAGCTCTAACTTATACATTTCACCACACTATCACATTCCACATAATATATATGAATATGATATTCATAATATAATATTATATGTATAAGCATATCAATGTTCATTTTTCTTATTCTGAGAATGAGCATTTAGGTCATCTCCAATATTTTACTGTAACAAATGAGGCTGCCATAAAAATTCTTTGTATCTGTCTCATGAGGTATTTTTTTCATTGATTTTACTTCTGCAAGTAGGATTGCTAGTCTTTGCAGAAAGAATCCCTTTACCTCTGCTAATACTAGTAAGAGCTAACTCTTATTGAGCATTTATGATCTGTCATGATTTTTTACATATCTTTGTAATTTACATATATTTTACGTATATTAATTCATGTTATTTGGGGGGACAACACAACTAGACCATAGTGTTATCCCCACTTCACAGATGAGGAGAGTAAGGTGCAGAGAGATTCAATAGCTTGTTCAGGCTCTTTCAACTAAAAGGAGGTAGAATCAAGAGGGATTCCTCACAGGGTTGCTACAAAGCCCATGTTCCTTGGCAGGCTCCAGTTTTGTTTCCTAGATTTCCCTGCACTGCTTACCAATTTACACTCTCACTAGCCGAGTGTGAAACATTCTCCCCAGAACTTGGGATCATCAGATCTTTTAAGTTTTGACAGTTTGGAGGGTATCAAACAGTGTCCTACCATTGTATTCATTTGCTTTTTTCCAGCTATCAGCAAGCATCTTTTCAAATGTTTATCAAGTGCTCAGAGTTCCTCTTTTGTGGATTGCCCTCATATCTTTTGCCAGCTTGCATTGTTTGCTATTGCCCTTATGAATTCATAGTTTGGGTCTTTTTTTAATGAACTCTCTGCACCAATTATTTTCTGGTTGTCTTTGGTGCCTGTGTCTTCTCTGAGTCTATGGCACATCTTATAGCCTTTAAAATGAGAACACTTACTGAGGATACACTATGGAAAAATCTCCAATTCAGCTTGAAGAAAATTTGAACATAGTCAAGATCTCTCTCTCTCTCTCTCTCTGTCTCTCTCTCTCTCTCAAACTTTGGTCTCTGTTATCTGGCTGCTTATCCAAGCTCTTTACTGGGATGTCAGTGCAACTGAATGCCTGGCTTACTCATCCCCATCAGCCAAGAAAACCTGCTACACCCTCACCTGCCCCTCTCTACCAATGGCCTCTCCATGATGCTAGCAGCTTCACAGTCCATCTGGTGGAGAAATGCCATTCCTCTCTTTCCCACTTATGTCCAGAGTTCAACCATTTCACCCTTTGAGTCCTACTTCTACCTTATTCCCCACCAGCATCCCTTCCCTGAATCACTGCAGTGTTCCCCCACAGCTGGCTTCCTGTTTCCACCCATGAATCATTTTGAATCATTCTTCAAAGGGAAACCAAGGATGTCACTGCTGCGTAAAGCCCAACAATGAAAGAATGAAGGAACTATGAAATCATCATGAGAACATGATTTTCATGAATGCTGCAAGCCAGACCTACCAATGAATGCTAACATTAGAGGACAAAACTTCAAGGAGAAATAGCTAGTTTTCGTAGTTTCAAAGTAACTCCACCTCCCCCCCCACACACACACACACCAATTCTTACTTAACTATGGTGGCTTTAACATCTAACTACAAATTTTTTGATACCACCCCCCTCCAGGAAGCAAAGCTTAATGAGCCTCTCCTGAACATAGACTGGACTTAGAGACTTGACTCTAATAAATAGGATATGGAAAACTAAAAAGTGACTTCATAGTGAAGAAATCTGGCAAATACCACCTTAACCAAGTGATCAAGTTTAACATCACCAGAGATAAGTCATGTGTCCCCACCACAATGGGATAAGAAGAGCACATAACCTCTGTAGGGCTCTTTCCCCAGATCCCAACACTCAGGCTCTCCATGAGAAAAGATGGGACAGACCCCACTCAAGGCCCAGTCTACCAGATACCTGAGCCCTTTTCAGAAGTGTCAAGGCCAAGAAAACACCAAGAAATGGTCACTAGTTAGAGGAGGTAGAGGAGACACTGAACAGACTAACCCAAATCCTCCAATAGAAAAATAAATTAAGTGGGAAAATCCAAATAAGTTCTGAAGTTTAGTTAACAGGATCGTACCAAAGTTGATTTCTTCATTTTTTTTAAAGATTTTAATTATTTATTCATGAGAGACACAGAGAGAGGCAGAGACAGAGGGAGAAGCAGGCTCCACGCAGGGAGCCCAAATCGGGACTTGATCCCGGGAGCACGGGATCACGCCCTGGGCCGAAGGCAGACGCTCAACAGCTGAGCCACTCAGGTGTCCCGATTTCTTCATTTTAATCAATGTTTCATGCTTGTGTAAGATGGGGACATTACAGAAAGCTGAGTGTAACATATAGGGAAACTTGGGCTCTCTTTGCAACTCTTCCGTAAATCCAGAGTTATTGTTTAAACAATAAATAAACAGCAACAGCCAGCAATGGCTTCCCAGTCCACTCAGAGGAAAAACCAAAGAGCTTCACCAAAGGAGTCCTCATGATCCACCCTTGGCCTCCTCATCCCACTCTCTCTGCAACAAAGCTCCTTCAGATGCCACCCTGATGCCCCTCCCTATCCCCTTGCACTGCCCTGCAATCTCACTGTTCTGGAACCTGCTCCCTTCTTAGGCACATTGCACTTGAAGTTGGCTCTGCCATGTGCTCCTCCTCAGGTATCCTGGTGGCCAACAACCTCCCTTTTTACGAGTCTTTGCTCAGATGTAGCCTCCTCAATGAAGCTTCACTCCGGCATTCTATTTAGATTACAACTGCATGCCCCCTAACCATTCTACATCCTTCATACTGTGCTCTTCCTCTCTTTTGCCTTGTCATGCCTCACCTTCCCATATTCCAATGTCATTTCCTTATTGAGTGCAATTATTGTTCATTTCTGGCTTCCCCTCCAGAATATCAGTTCCACGATGGCAGTGGGCTTAAATGTATTTCCATTTGCATCTGAGTGCCTAGAAGATGGGGCTCAGCAAACTTTGGTTGGTAAATAAGCTTTCCTTCCTAGCATTTAGCCCAACTTATTTATTGTCAGCACATCTATATCCAAAAGCTCACCAAGTGGTGGAGAGGGTAGAGATCTTTCCTGCAGAAGAAACAGGGGTTCAGGACTCCAAATAGTTCCTTAGAGCTGGAGGGACAGTGGGCGAGGGCCCCTTCACATCAGTGCAGGAATAGCAGTGAGCTCCTCTGCTCCACAGATGAGTGGAGTGTGCCTAGAAAGGCAAAGATGGAAAAGTAAGAGTGCATCCAAGGCAATATGTAAGCCAAGTTGAAAGTTATAAAAGATTTAGGTAAGCTCTTTTCTAAGCACCTTCGAAATTCCCAAAGGGCTTTTCTTATGTGGTAGGTATTATAATGAAAAAAGACCCAGACATGACAAGAGACACATGGGTGAAGACAGCTATTAAAGCTAGAATGATTGATTCCCTAACATTCCAAGGTAGCACTCTTTAACTCCAGATACAGCCACCTCTCAATGGCGGCTCCCTCATTTGCATAGGTAATTGACAGCTTGTTAACAGCTCATTAAGAACACTGAAAACCATGTGACAACTACAAACGTGTGCGTAAATGGGGATAGAATCTGTGAATTGCAGGATATTGAGAACTCAATCAGATCTCGGATTACAGGTCAGAAGACAAGCTGATTGGCTCCTATGGAGAACAAACAGGCACATCAACCGACTTTTTTTTTAGAACTTTATTCAACAGTCCTGTCGTCCACAGGGTAATAAACAAAAACCCGAACATGATGATTTTCAGGGCTCAGCTTTAACAGAAGCGATGATGTGAGTACCAGTCTCACACAAATATGTGACGGCAGCTCGTTTCTGAAAACACCCATTAAATTGCTTATGCAGTTTTAAAATTTGTTCTGAAAATTCACCTTTTTCCTAAACACAAGTCATTTAGACACCACAATCTAATATTCTGCAAGTGAGAAAAACGTAAAATGTAATTTGATTTTAGCCTATAAAAAGGAGATAAGTTTCCTGATTTGCACACAGTTACTAGCGGTAAATTTGGATGCTGCATTTTTTAAAAGAACATTTGAATATAAATAGTGCAAATAATTGTTACATCAGCAAATCTCTTCTGAGTATCAGATGCCCCTGCAGAAGTCTTCTTTTGCGAACTGTCTCCCCCAGATGGAATAAGAGTTTAAAGGCTGTGTGCTCCCAGTGGCCGTGAGCTGGGAGCTGAGTGCTCATTGGTGACCAAGAGTGCACTCTCTTGTACCAGCAGAGCCTGCTGATTCTTTTTTTTTTGTTTCCTTTCTGCCTAGGTCTACTCAAAGCACACAGGTAGTGAGTATGGACTAAAGGGTCCAGGAAATGCTACCCACACTCAGTCCCTGGGATTCGGAAACCATCCTCCGGATTGCAGGCCAGCCCAGTCTGGCATGCTTCCTGGCCCTCACCAGTATGGCCAGTCACACTCCACACTTGCTCCTTCTCCCCCCACGTCTCTGTACTTTCTTACCTGACTTGTTCTCACATTCTCTGCCCTCTTTGCACAGCCACCCTGAGGCCTGGCTTTGCCAATCCCTAGCAAAATGGTTCATCCAGGGTTATATATTTAACCTCCAAGGGTCTCATTTTCCTTACCTATGAAGTAGGAGTAGTACTTTCTACTTCAAAAGCTTGGTGCTGTCAGCTAATTGGGATAAAGCCATGTATGTACAGGATAGAATCTTGACAAGATTAGGAATGAGAATGGATTTGCATCACCTGGTCTTGGTATTAAGGCCATACTAGAGACAGTAGTCTGCTGGGACAGAGTAGCCACTTGACCTACGAAAAGCCAATCCAGAAACTGAACAGAGACATCTATTGTGATCCAACAAGAACAGATGAACTGGACAAGGCAGGTTCTCATCTTTGGGTCTGAACTGGAAGATTAAGATGATGGATTTGGGCAGTGGTGGGAGTGAGGCTGAAAGTCCACATGGATGTGGAGCTTGGAGGGAGCACCCACAACATATCCTCTGCAAGCACAAGTTCCAAGGAAACAGTGATCATACCGAGCAGAAGCCATGAAGTGGAAAGAAGCCAGATTAGAGGAACAGAGGCTCGCGCATAGGGGGCAGTAAGTGGAATAGACAGGGAGCTAGCAATGGATATGCCATTCCTTCTACCCAGTGGCCTGCTGGCTGGCTAATCTAGATGGGGCTTCAAGAAACATCTTGTGCCAAGGCCCAGAGAGCAAATAACTTAAGCTCTGCATTCCATAAGATCTCTGGTGCAACTACTGGACTCTACCATTTATGGCATGAAAGCAGCCACAGACAAAACAATAAGTCAACCCACAAGCAAGGCTGTCTTCCAACACAACTAATGCCAACAGCAAGTAAGAGGCTGCTGACCCCAGGTTGATCCACCCCATGACATGGTGGCTACGCTCCTTTAGAGCTCCCACCAGGCTATCACAGGACTCTACTCAGTGTCTTCTGATCAGTCTAAGGGCCCATTTCCAGCAATTCTTTGCCCTCCACCCAATAAGTACCTAGAGCTCCAGGAGGTAAGTGCTTATTTAGATACTGCCAGGAAGTTTTGGCTTTGAGATTGTTGAGAATGTCAAAATTTATGGGCACACACACACATCCTGAGATATCTTTGAACTTTGTTCTGTCAACGTCCCTCTTTGGCCATTAGCTATTTTCCTGTCTTTCAACTAGCCCATCCACAAGCAACACTGGAAAGCAGTATCACACTTCTTGACATAGTAATAGCCACAGCAAAAGTCCAAAGATATCTTTATTACCAGTCCACATCAAAGGTAAACTGAGAAATATCTGTCCAACTTGGCCATCAGTTGGATAATGCTTGGTGCAGTGAGAAGCTGTATTAAAGATATTTTAAAATTACTTATGGGTAAAAAAAAATTACTTATAGGTGTCTAAAAACTGGAAGATGCCCTCCCCCCAGACCATTCTATTGTCTCTAAGAATACTAGAAGATGAAGCTCCCTGAGCTGTTTCCTCACGTGGTGACAATTTGCTGCAGGTCGAGATGCCCCATCACAGCACCTGCTCCCCAACATTACCTGACTAGGTATTGTGGGCAGCCGGATTTGGGAACTTCCACAAACCAGGCATTTTAGAACAATTCTCTCTAATTCTCTCCTATCTTATGAAGTCGGTGTCTGTGTAACTACTATATAAAAGAGAAAACTGAGGCTTAAGGAGTTCGGGTAATTTCCCAAGGATCATGCCGTCAATAACTTGCTGAATGAAGGTGAAGCTGCTGGCAGCAAAAATGGTACCTTCGAAGGTGCTAGAATAATTGTTCTCTTCCTCCACTCCTCTCCCTACTAGTCCTGGCCTGCCATGTTCTTCTCTTCTCTAGATTTATTTATTCAGAAAATAGCTCTCAATATGAAACAGGTATATAGACTGCCTTTGTTTTCTTTCTATTTAAATATAATTTTCTTATCTCAGATGCAACAAATTCCTTTAAGATGTTACTTTTGGTTTCCTTCATTTCTCCCAGATAGCCTGTCAGAGACAGAGCAAATATAGTCAATTGTAAAAAAAAAAATATATATATATATATAGTCAATTGTGGGGGTGCAGAAGGATGGTCTTTTAGCTTTAGCTTCTGAGCAAAACCTACTACTGGTCAGGAAAAGTTAAACCCAGGGAACCAGCTCCTGGAGTGAGACATCTGAGAACAGAACGAAGAGAACACATTGCAAGGTAGCCAGAGAAAGTGCATTAAACCCATGCAAGCCCTACACACCTCTCAGGAGGTGAGACATGTCCATTCAATGCTTAGGTCTCCTGGAACAGAGTGTTGCTCCCTAAGATGTAGTCACATTCCCAGCAGCCTGAACATCCCTCAGGACCTTGTTAGAAATGCTCATTCTTGGGTCACAACCCAGATGTAAGAATGAGAAGCCCCAGAGGGATTAGTATTTTACTGATGTTTTCAGGTGATTCTTAAATATGCCAAAGTTTGAGAATAACTGGCTGCACACTGATATCCCCAGGGAGCATTAAGAAAATAGTAATGCCTGAGTTAGGATTGCCAGATTTAGCAAACAAAAATGCAGGACACTAGATTAAATTTGATTTAAATAATTTTTTAGCCTATGACCCAAATGTTGTATTTAACCCAGCACCCCCACTTGGTTCCACTCTCTCAGGGATTCCCATTTCTCTGGTCTGAGCATGGCCCCAGTGTTGGAATGTTCTAAAGCTGATATGTGCAGCCAGGGTTAAGAGGTGGACCCTTTTCCCCCTTGAAAGCTTTCTTGCTTCCCCTGGATTCTAGTTCTGGATTTGGTGGAAGGGGTGGCAGTGGAGAACATCAATCTTCCTTAAGTAGGGCAAAGATTGTAGCTTTTGGAAATGGGACAGAAACAACAAATAGGAAATCAAGTGTGGAAAGTGAAGGTATGTCACGATTCCTCTATTCTGCAGTTATATACAACTGCCACCCTTTGCTCCAGGATAGAAAAGAAATCCCCACCAATGCACTATCTGAAAAATTGAAGGTTGCCAAATAAAGAGTTGTGTGGCCTCTAGGGAGTAAGGGTGGGTTACTCCAGCAGGCAGGATGTGGGTTAGCATGAATAGTGCTACAGTGTGGCTTTTTGGCTTCAGTTTGTAAGAGTTCCTTATGGCACTTGGGCTCATGACTCGAGTCAGAGATAGTCAGTGAACAAAAAGACTGGACACATCCTCAAAGGCAGAGATGACTGCTTCATCTGGGCCTCTGCTTCATGGCTCCTTTAATGACCACCATTTAGCTCAAGTTGAGAGCCCCTTTCCCTGGGTCGTGAACTTGCCACACTTTTTAATTGGTTAAGGAGCGCTTAAAGACATTCTTTCGTTAGGAAAGAGAATTTTCTTCTTTTGCTCAGCAATCTGCACTGTACAGGAATATAGAATAAAGTTCCAGCCTTAAACAATCAGAGGAGGGTTTTAACAACTATATTCTAAAAGACTGATCATACCTACAGATCTTTCTATGAAGGAATCTATTTTTATCTCAGTTTGATCTAAAAGTTAATCTGTTATTTTTAAATGTGTCCTATTCTTTTTCCATCCTCTGCTTTAATCTCTTTATTATTATTATTTTATTTATTCATGAGAGACACAGAGACAGAGGCAGAGACACAGGCAGAGGGAGAAGCAGCCTTCTCATGGGGATCCTGATGTGGGTCTCGATCCCAGGACCCTGGGATCACGACCTAAGCCAAAGGCAAATGTTCAACCACTGAGCCACCCATGTGCCCCTAATCCCTTTAAATATATCCATATACATATACTGATGATAGTTCATCCTTTCAGAGTTCTACTATTATCCTTTTCTATTATTTCTACTTCTTGAGGAGCACATTCTTTAGCTCAGTATATCTGCTTACTTTCTTTTCCAATGTCTTCTTTCCTAATAGACTTCTGAAAATTTTCATTGAGTTTATCTTCAGCATAGGTTTCATTTGGTTTTGCTGTTTTTAAGTCTATGGGAGATGCATGTGGCCAAAGTGTTGGAATTTTTTTTTAATGTGTTTCCAAAGAACTGTTTTACATTTCCTTCTACAGGAACCCTAGACCCATACTTACATTTCTAGACTTGAGATTTCCACATCACAAGTGCAATATGAAGTTGGACCCTACTGCCACACATCGTATGCGTTTGTAGCTTTGATTTGTCATGAAAGACATTTTCCCCCCTTATTCAGAAGCCAAGGTAGAAGGCAAGCTTTCTTGCTGTTTCTCCTGATCTAGCAGATCTTTTGTATGTGTATGTTTTATGCTGGGAGCCCAGTTCTTGCTTGACCACATATAGAGGCAAGCTAACTCTCCTGTTCCAATGTGGGCAAAAAATTGCCAGTCCCATTTCTAGAGTTAATACCCCTGTAGAATATAGAGTATTATCAAATTGAACTCTCCTTTCAAGCAGCTAGGTATTCCCTTTCTTTTGAGCTCTTGTATATGTTTTTAAATACTATCATGTGTCTCCCGTATTTCCACATATTTGCACCATGGAGGAGATGGTCATTGGCCCAATCTGCCACGTTGTCAGAACCAGATGTCTGAAAGTCACTCTTGCAACCAAAGAGCCAGAGACAACGAATTCTTTCCAACCCACTCAGGATCGGTTGGCAGCAAAACAAAGGCTATGAATGAGGAGTCTATGTTTAGATCAATAAGATGTAAAGAGCTGTGGCCATGATTTTGCAGAGATATTCAAAAGTGATTTGGAGAAAGCGAAGCATAGAGGAGACAATTCTCTGTTGGCCCTGGAACTTTATAATTATAATGAATTATTCATGGCAATTGATCAATATCTATTTCTGCTTAACAAACTATCCCAAAACTCTGTGGCTTAAAACAATAATCATAACTCATGATTTTGTGGTCAGACATTTGGATAGGGCTCAGCTGGGTGATTCTTCTGCTCCAGTGGTGTTGACAGAGCTCACTCAATGGCATTTGCCTGGTGGAGGGGCTGGTCTGGAGGATCAAAGATGACTTTCCTCACAAGTTTGACACACTACCTAGGTAGCTGAACTGTTGACCAGGATGGCCTCGCTAGGGTGGCAGTCACAGAAGAGCCAGACTTATCACATGGCTTAGGCCTTCAGGAGAATGTTCCAAAGGCCAGGAAGTGGATGGTGAAAGACTTCAGTCCTGAGAATCACTTCTTCCATGTTCTTGTCATCAGAGTAGTCACAGAACCCAAGCAGAGTTCAAGGAAAGGGGACTTTTGGTGAGAGGAATGTCTAAGATGTTGTGGCCATCTTTCATCTGCCATAGTGAAGCCAAGCACGTGGTCCCAGATGCCAGGCAGAAGACAAAGAAACTGAAGCTTTCTCAAGCTCCTTCTGATTTGCTGACTCAGATATTCTTCTGAGCTTTTGTTTTCCCCATTGGAAAAGCGGAAGTATTGATACAAAATCAGCTCGAAGTACTTACGACTTTAAGTAATGGGAAAAACATTATATATACTTTAGCAAAGGGCTTTATTCTTCTCATATAAGAAGACTAGAGGTAGGAAGTCCCCAGGCTGATGCAGGAGCTTAACCATGCCACACAAAGCCAGCTGCCTTCTCTCCTTCTTCATGACCACCCTGGGCACATCAGTTTATCATTTAATGGCTTCAAGGTGGGTAGAGACCTTCCAGAATCTTCCTTCCAGGAAAAAGGCAAAAGGTAGGGACAGAGCCTCCAGGTAGTTCCTTTCTTGCGAAACGCAAAAGCTTCTTTCAGAAATTTCTGGCAGACTTTTGCATCTCCTTGGCTAAAACTTTGCTCTGTGGCCATTCCAGTAGCAGAAGGAAACCTGAGAAATGAGTCCTAAGCTAGGTTATTTGGATGCCATTGAAAAACAGGCTTCTATTGGCAAGAAGAAAGGGGGTGGGGTAGCAAGATAATGGAGAGGCAATAAATGGTATCTACCTCAAAGACATACCAGGAACCAAATATGTATACAAAGCCTAACATAATACCTGGCCTGTGGCATGAACTCAAGATATAGAGAGACTATAGGAGGAGGAAAAGGAGGAGGCAGCGGAGGAGGAGAAAGAGGAGTTTGGATCTCATCTTGGTCAACAAAACCAGGAGGTAGTTTGGGATGGGAATGCTTCAAATAAAATAATGGCAACTTTAAATACATGAATCACAACAGAGAGCATGGGAAGAAGGCAATCTCCTCCATAAATATTTGAGGAGGAAAGTATTTAAACTCTGAATTCAATGACTGCAGATTGAGAATATTCTGCTCATACTAGCAGAGACCTTGCTGCAAGACAAAATGGCCATCCGAGCATAGCTTGGTGTACAGTATACAAACCAACAACAACAACAAAAAGTACAACAGTGAAGACCAGCAGAACATGGATGCGAAGGGGAGAAACATCGGAGTTGCACCAGAACTGCAGAGAATATGCCCTTAGATAACAACTCTGCGAGATAATACTAGAAGTGAACGTTAAAATCTCACTGCATGTAATTTATGATTTGAGATAAAGAATTATGCTTAAATTAAGTGTATGATAAATTCCAAACAGAACCCATACTGTGGATTCAATTACTAGCGTCTAATTGTTTTGTGATGCTCTGTACAACCCTTATGCATGAAGCACCTACCACACAGCCCACGACACGTGAGCTTTCTGTACGTTTCCATCCTAGCCAGACTGCTGTGGGCAGGGTCATCGTGGCATTTTAAAGTAGGGACATTAAGCCTTGGAGATGCTGAGGCTCACACGTCCACTGGTGCAGGCTTTACTTGGACACAGGACAGACTGTCACCCAAGGGCATCCTGTCTAAGCCCTCACCAGGCTGGGTCATTCCCAGCTTCTCTCTGCTCTGAAGGACTCATCACAGAGTCCAGGATGGAGAGACAGTTCCTCAGGAAGTGTCTGCAGAAATGAGGCAATGACAGAAACATCAAAAATGTCCTCATGATAGAAACCAGCAGATCCCCTGCCTACAAATGGAGTTGGGGTAGAGGTGGTGGGAAAACAAGATAAAGTGCAAAGTTCTCACCACTAAGCACGTGGTCGCTACGTATTGAGACTCTGTTACACTGACCACCTTACTCTCAAATGTTCTGGGGTTTGGGTTTGTTGGTTTTTCGGCTTTTTAAAATTTTTTTTTTGTTTTTGAGATTTTTAAAAATAATGGATTTCTTATGGTCGAATCAGTATGTTGTATTTTACATTTACGGTTAACAGCCTACCTGTCATCACTTCCTAGACGAAAGTTAATCGTTCTAGACTTTGACAAACAAAATTCATTTTTCACACACATTCTGGGATTGGGTTTCCAATGTGCAGACCAAACACCTGCTCAGGGCCCGGGCACACGGGAGCCACCTCTCCCTAAAGGCAGAAGCAATTTTTGGAAGAATTTGGTATTGAAAGAACACATCGGGTCTTTTATGTCCGATGCTCTTGCCTTTCTGATTACGTGTTAATTTTAGTTTGAAAGACACACGAAAAGGAGTGGGGATTACTTTCAGTGCTTGTGGTTTGGAAATAGCCTGGGGACCTCTGGGCCCTGGGGATGAAGGGTCACCACCAGCCCCAGATGTCCCAGGAGCAGAGGCAGAGAAGTGGAAGCTGAGACTCTCCCCTCCCGGGCAGCCTCCGGCCCTTCTGCTCTGCCCACGACCTAAGCCAGGGCCACTCTGTCCCCGCTGGGGAACCCGATCATGGCAAGAAACCACCCAGGGGCCTCCTGCATGCCAAGGCCAGTGGCCTCCCCGGCCTGGTGGCCACCGCTCCAGGAAAAGCAGGCCACTGCCAGCACATGTCCCCTGCCCACAGCGTCCCCAGGATGAGTAAGGAGAACCAAGGCCCGGCCCGAAAGGTGCATGTGTGAGTGTGCATGCACGCGCGCGCACACACGCACACACACACACACACACTCAGGACAGCCTGCAATCCGGCCCCTCCTTTCCCAAACACCCTGACCGGCCTGCTCATTCTTCTTCCTCTCTCTCTCTCTCTGCCACCTGTCCCCCCGCCCCCAGGGCCCGGACGACACCCTGTGTTATTAGGAGCCGCTTTTCCCATCGGTGGCACATGGAGTCCCCCTTCCTGCTCCCAAGGATCGCGACGGAGGCGCTCTCCCGCGTGACATCTGTCTTGGTGGCAGCCTCCTCAGGCGGTTCCCTTGGCAGCCTCCTCACTGCCACCAGGCCTGTCGGGTGGCGCGGCGGCTGACGGGCTGTCACCAGCGCCTCATCTTGCAGCCTGCCATTTTCTTTTGATTTACCTTTTGATTTGGAGGCATTTGCATGCTTTCATCAGGCGGTGGACAAAGTCCTGGGCGGTGGAGGTGGCGGGTCCCCCCCCCAGCTGCCTGGTGCGCCCGCATGCAGGGAGATCCCTCTGTGGCTGGGCTTTGAGGTGCAAATGGGGGGCCCGGCTGGCCCCTGCCAGGCAGGGCCCGGCCACAGCAGCAGGTGTAGACAGTCCAAAGAGGCTGTGCTGCCCAGGGCTGCGCAGCGCACGACAAGTGTCCCTCCATGTCCATTAGTTTCTTAATCACCCAGCGAGACCCCTCGGTAACCTGGCACTGTCAGGGTCGGGATGCACCAGCGCTGCCCCCCAGGCCGGCAGCTGGCTCAGTGGGTGCCTCCCCTCCTCTTCAGGAAATTCGTTCTCTGCCTCGCACAGCATCCCAACGAAACCACTGGAAGCTGCACCCCGCCGTCCCCGGCGGGCGGACCGAAGCGATGACAGGGTTAAATTGCTAATCAAGGTTTCGTGAGGTCTGCCAGAGACCGGTCTCCAACACTTACATCTGTTCAACAATTATTACAGCATTTTTGTCATAAAAAATTCAACACCCTGAGTGTCGTGCTAGCAAAACCTGAAAATTTATGCAGTGAATAGAATAGCTAATTTCTCTGAGGAAATGCAGGGGGGGGGGGCGGTGGAAATTACAGATTTTACTTAAATTCCAAACACCAGAGTGCACACATCTGACGCCCTCCTCGGGTTTTGTCACCCCGCCGGACCGGAGGAGGACTTTTCACCCATTGAGGGGCAGAGGTGGCTCTCAGTGAGGGGTCCCACCTGGGAAGGAGCCACACCTTGGAGCTGCACACTCTGTGCACCCACTAGCCCCCCCCCAACCCCATCCCGGGAGCCTGTAACAGACCAACCCCCCCCCCCAGTGAAACAGACACCTCATAGGGACCCAAGCGGGTTCTGGAGCGAGGGCATGGCTGCTTGTACCACCCAATTTGTCCCACACCATTAAAACCACTCCCTTGGAAGCAACGGGATGGAGAAGGACCCCAACAGCTTGGAGAGTCTTTAATCTCCTTAATTCATTCTAATGCTGTTTGATGCTTGCAGCCGAGTCACTGGAGTTTGCCTCTCTGCTCCATAAAGGTCTGGAATATGGATTTTATGCTAAAACTAAAGCTGTCTAGTTAGGATGCCAGTGGAGTGGAACAATATGCTACAGGCGATCGCCGACTATTCTCCAGGGCCGGAGCCTCACTTCCCCGACTGGGAGTTGCTACCGTAATAATCATTGCAACTGGGCTGGACAGGAATTTCTTGCAGTGGCACCATCGACATTAGCCAGATTTTCAGGAACCTGGCTGCAGAGGGGGGATGTGTACTCTTCTAAAGACTGGAGCAGGCTCTCTGATTTCTGGATCCTGGACCATGTTGCTCATGCATCACCTGCCCTTTGCCCAAACATCCCCGCTTCATGAACGCTTTGGGTCAGGCACAGTCAGTATTTTGGCTGCAGGAGCATACATCTCTTTACCCCACTCCGAGGTCGGGGAGTACCAGCCAGAGGGACACACAGTGGCCTGGAGAAGCCAAGAGAAGAGTCCACCACTGCCATTTATGTGTTAATGAAAAGGATGCACAGTTCTGGAGTAAAATAAGCACCAACACTTTCCCTTTTCAGTGTTTTCTTCTCTTCTTCCTCTGCTTCATCCTTTCCTTGGAGGTGTAATATGCCTTCAGAAGAGTCCAGGGAAGCTGCAATTTGGAGGTGCCCTGATTAGTTCTTGGGTGGATATGCAGACACGGCGGACCAGGCCCACGGGACAGGCGGTGACAGTGTGCTAGGCCCTCCGCTGCCGCCGGGCTGCGCCTGGGGCACAGAGCGCCCACCAGGAGGAGGGCTGGCCCCACCTGCTCCCGACCGGAACGTCCCCAGGCACTGGTGTCAGCCCGGGCACTGCCTCTGGCTCTGTCACACAGCGAGGCCTCCCGATGGGTCCTCCTGCCTGACATCCCCCGTGAGCCTGTTCCTGGGCTGGAGAGCTCCAGGCTGGGAGGTTGGGACATCAGTGCTTGTCAGGCGGAGGAGGACCCGAGCGACCCCATGTGCACCTGCCCTGCATGGACACAATCAGAAAAATAATAGCAACTGCATTGTTACCGATAACCAAACAATTACTGGCTCCCAGGATCTCATGCTAAACCCTTCACCTCGTTTAATTTTCAAAACAACCTATGAAGTATGTGTTGTCATCCCCTTTTGCCAGCTGAGGACCGGGCTGCCTAAAGATTGAGTAGACTCCCTAGGATTGCACAGTGTGGAACCATAAGAACCAGGACCAGATCCCAGACTGGTCATCCCCCAAGCCTGTAGCCATCTCCTTGCCACACTTCCCCTGACGCCACTTCCCAGTTGAGAAACAAGGTTAGCAGGTGATTTACAATGAAAATGGTAAAGGGCCGAGTTCCAGAATCAGGCGTGCGTCCATGTGGGGCAGACGGCAGCTGGCCAGTCTGTCATTCAGAGGACGGGGACAAACCAAAACACTTGGGAAATGGACAGGAGATTCGCCTGACTTGAGAGAATTAAAGTCTTAGAGGTGAAATTTCCAACAAGGGGTTCTACTGTTCTCTTTCCTCCTCCAGGGCTGTGATTTTCAAACCATGTGTCCCAGAGAGGTATTGTTTCAGGGTCCGTCCTGCTGTAAATGGGGTTGCAAAGCTCTGAGGTCCCCACATGGGTCACATTTATCTGCTTTTTTTGACTTTGCACCCCAAATGCTGAAATCCAAGCACCGGGAACTTCCACTCAGCGAGACCCCTCTTTTTCAGTTACTGCCAGCTGTTTGCCAGACCAGTCTCTGCTGACAGAAGGTCTCAAGGCCACTCTATATCCTGGCTGCCTCAATACAAAAGGCTCCTGACCTCACATCAGCTCAGAGGATTGCTTTATTTTTCCCCATCAGATACTTTGTCACTTCTATCTGCCTAAGAAATTACCGGACTCTCAACTCCATAAGCAAATCCGTGAACCTGCTCCTTGCAAGACAATCTAGGTTCAGGGTAACCCGGAGCTCTGGACTTTCAAATGAATCATGTTCTTTTATTCATTTACTAAACAATCTTCTAGACACAGAAATAAACATAGCTTACTTATGTTAGTGAGTCGTACAACATTACCATTGTTAGCGGTCAAAATATCAAATAGTAGCAGTTCGGTGTAGCTTAACCTAATATGATTTTATGAATGTTCTCATCTAAACAAATGATCCTTACAAATGAGTAAATGAGCCTTTCATATTATAAATGATCCTTATAGACACCATAACTTCTGGAGACCTAAAAGAAACAAAATATCTCTCTGTCTTAGAAACTAGCATATGACAAAAGAAATAGCCAAAGTGACAGGATTTAATGAGTATCTCTGCTTAGGCCCTTTCACACATAATATTTTATTCAGTCTTTACAATAATTCTTGGGTAGAAAGTGTCATTCAACCTTTTATACTTGAGAAGACTAAAACTCAGAGAGGTAAAATGATTTCCCCAAAGCCACACAGCAAGATGACAGGGTCAGCATCTTAACCTATATCTATTTGATTCCATAGCTCATGTTCTTTCTATTAGATTTTGTGGGTTTTTTAAAAAAGATTTTATTTATTTGTTTATTCATAAGAGAGAGGCAGAGACGTAGGCAGAGGGAGGAGCAGGCTCCATGCAGGAAGCCCAATGTGGGACTCAATCCCAGGACTCCAGGATCATGCCCTGAGCTGAAGGCAGATGCTCAACTGCTCAGCTCCCTACGTGTCCCTAGACTTTGTGTTTTACCCAGAATCACATTCTAGAAATTTCCTAATGGTCAGAGTACTCTTCCCAATTAAGTCTGGTCCTACCTGCTTTGATATATTCACCACAAAAAAAAAAAAAAAAAAAAAAAAAAAAAAACCCAAAAACCACCACCACCACCAACAACAAAAAACACTCAAGGCCACAATAACACTAAAAACAAACTTGCCTTATAGACAAATTGTCCACTCTCTAGTTTAAAGGTGAATAAGAAAAGATTGGTCAGTGACTCATGTCTTCACTCTGAAAAAAGCAACATGGCCAACAAGAAGGTACAGGGAAAAATATCCAACTAAATAATCCATTAGCCCCTTCTTGAGCATCTTGGAGGCTGCACAATTGAATGTGAGACCTGGTGATAATCCCTACACTTTTGAGCACTTCCTGACATACTCAGAAACCACACTATTCACTTCATTTCTGTTCATTTGTACTTTCCTCTTCTGTAGCCACTTGGAAGACTAAAACCCCCCAGCACCAATTATTGCACAGGAATAAGAATCAAAGGTAAGAACATAGTGTTTGCTGAGGTATGAAGTAAGCAGAAGCTCCAGGAAACTCATGACAAGCATAGAGAGTGAAGGACCTTAAAAAGTATAATTCAGGGCACCTGAGTGGCTTAGTTCATTGAGCGTCTGACTCTTGGTTTCAGCTTCAGTCATGATCTCAGGGTCCTGAAATCAAGCCCTACATCAGGCTCCATGCTCAGCAGGGGGTCTGTTTGAAGATTCTCTCCCTTGGTCCCTCCCTCTACTCATATGCTCTCTCTCTTTCTCAAATAAATGAATAAATAAATAATTTTTAAAAGTATACTTCAGTATACATAAAAATAAGAAGAATCATAGATACCACAAATAATCTCTGAGTAAAAATTTATCTGTAGGGGCAGATAGATAAATGGGTGGCTCAATAGTTGAGTATTTGCCTTCGGCTCAGGTTGTGATCCTGGAGTCGTGGGACTGAGTCCTGCATCGGGCTCCCCGCAAAGAGCCTGCTCCTCCCTCTGTCTATGTCTCTGCCTCTCTCTCTGTGTCTCTCATGAATAAATAAATAAAATCTTTTGAAAAGAAAAAGAAATAGCATAGCAGGTTAAGAGGTAGCCTGAGATCTACAAAGATCTGAAATAAATTTTGGAACAATCAATAATAGCTAATATTTACTAAGAGTTTACAAGACCCCAAACATAGTTCTATGCTCTTTATACCTATTAGCTCAGTCAGTTCTTGAAACACCTTCCCAAGTGGCCTTTTCTATCTCATTCCCCTGACAGACAAGAAGACAGAGGCACACATAGCAGTTAAACCTCTTGTCCAACTCAAGTAACTAATTAAGTGGAAGAGCTGAGATTTAAACCCATCTGCCTAAGCCTACACACTCGGCTATCAGACCATACCTCACTAGTAGAATCAAAGAACAGAATCTACACAGCAGAGAAATAAATTCATAAATAGAAAGCAAACCAAAGAATCCTTTCAGGAATTTAGAGCGGAGGGCAGAAAACTACGGCCCATGGGCCAAATCTGGTGCTTTACCTGCTTTGATAAACAAAGTTTTATCAGAACACAGTCATACTCAGTAGTTGATGCATTTCTATGGTGGTTTTTGGTGCATCAAAGGCAGAATTGAGTAGCTGATCCCAAGAGTGCATGGTCCATGGAGCTGAAAATACTTAGCCCATTAGCCTTAATTTCACCTTCTACAGGGAAAGTTTATTGTTCTCTTGTTTAGGGAAAGATGACAAAGAGACGCAAGTTGTATGAAATGAGGTGAAGTTGTGGAAAATATAGAGCAAAGACCTGCTGTGCAAAAAATCAGCATTTGAGAGGACATGACCAGGGCCAGGGGAGCTGAAAAGCAAATCAAATATGTACAGAATTTAGAGCTGGAGACAGCTTTGTTTTTTACCTCAAAAAAAAAAATCCCACATTATTTCAAACAATCACACTCTAAAGAAACTCATATTTCAGAGGAATTTTGAATCTCTGGGGAAAATTTTTCCTGCAGACTTGGGGAGTTGATCAGAGAGTTAGCAGGTAACCTAAAAAAAGAAAATTCAAATGTGGCTTATCTCAGACTTCAAAAGTGTTCCTATCAAGAGGCAAGTAGAACAAAGTCGAATAATCTCTGAGAAGAAAATGGCACGATTCAAGAATTTTATACCCAGCCCAGGGGTCATGCATAAAAGAAAAAGGAAGACCTTCAGCTATGCAAGAGAGTATACCACCACTATGCTCATCCTGGAGAATACCACCTGAAGAGATGCTGGAAATGACAGAGTAATTAATCAGAATATATAATTTGAAGACAGAAAAACTATGATTCAGAATAGTGCTTTGAGTGTAGATCACAGAGAGTTAATTACAAATCATTTCAGGAATTACAGTAGGAAAAATTAGCATTCAAAAATGAAGAAGTCATGTTGAACAAAGTATGTAATTTAAAAATAATAAACCATCTCAAGAAGAGCAAAACAAATCTAAGGACAAAAGAAGCTAAGGAATAAATGCAATCAAGTTAAATATTCATTAATTATACACTGATATAATAGCATTAATAAATGATTGTAAGAGCTGATTTTCAGGAAAAAAAAGTCACTAAGCCCAAATTAAGAAACAAATAAACAAAATTGGATATGAGAAATTACATAGTTTCAGGCAAGGCTTAAAAATTTTAAAAATATAGAATATGTAGTCCTGTATAAAGACATTTGAAAATGTAATGAAATAGGTGATTCTATGGGAGAGTGAAAATGACAAAAATTAATCCAAGAAGAATTAGAAAACTTTATAAAACCTATAGCCATGGGAAAAACATGGGAAAAGAACTTTCAACATAATTAACTCCTCCAAAGACCCATAGGCCAAGTAATTTTGCTAGTCCTTTATAACTTCAAGGAATGGATAATTATTATTACATACAATTTGATCCAGAGCATACATAATAATGGAAAAATCTTTCATTCATGCTATAATGATACTTCACACCCAGGTCAAAAGCTGGCAAAGAATGGCACAAAAAGAAAACTCGATATCTGAATTACTCATTAGAACAGTCAGTATTCCAAATCATATACTAGCTAAATTAATTCAAATACACAGTGAAAGAATTCCAGATACTAGGAATATAAGGAAATCTTAATATTAACAATTTATTCATTTAATTTATCACATTACATTAAGATGCCAAAGTTGGAAGAAATTATATGCATAACATGATCTTTATAGAAGCCAAAATAAATTTCATAAATTCAACTCTCATTCATTTAAAAAAAAATCATTTGAGGCACCTGGGTGGCTCAGTTGGTTAAGCATCTGCCTTCAGCTCAGGTCCTGATCCCAGAGTCCTGGGATCGAGCCCTACTTCGGGCTCCCTGCTCAGCAGGGAGTCTGCTTCTCCCTCTCCCTCTGCAGCTCTCTTTCCCTCCATCAAATAAATAAATAAAAATCTTTACAAAAAATAAAATTAATTTTTTAAAATCTTTGAAGCATTCAAAGACCAGAAGAACCTTTCTTTAATATTTAAAGACTATATTTCTTAAACAGTAGTCAATAAAATATATAATGCTCACATCCTACATCCAGCCCATTCAAGTCAAGGCTAGTACAAAGAGAGCAGCCCTGACCATTCATACTGGGCATTGTTCTCTACCTTCCAGACAGTACTATGAAATGGGAGAAAAAAACACAGTTATGCAAATCATAAAGAAGAAGCATACTCATTAATCATTCATAATCATTAACTTCATAAACCACTAGATAATATATATGGAATATCTTACATAATTAACAGAAAGAAAATACTCAGAGCTTTAAGCCAGTTCAATCAACTAACCAGATATAAGACAAGCAACCTGGACAAAGCTGGGTGCAAGCATAAGCCATCTTAGCAGAAGCCACTCTTAAAGGAAACACAAATACAACATCCAAAAAGAATTTGGAAGTAAATCTATCTTTACTGTCATGCCTTAAAAAATTGTCAAGGCAGTTTTATACTGCATTACAAAAAAGAAGAACTTCTTTAGAATCCTCTTTAGGCATCTTTTACAGCAGTTTCCTATTTATTTATCCCACATAGTTCTGCCTCCAATCCCTTGTTGAAATTCCTCAACACTACCTCAGAGTTTACTTAAAATTTCTACTCCCAGGATGCCTGAGTGGCTGGCTCAGTGGTTGAGCATCTGCCTTTGGCTCAGGGTGTGATCCCAGGGTCCTGGGATCGAGTCCCACGTCAGGCTCCCTGCGTGGAGCCTGCTTCTCCCTCTGCCTATGTCTCTGCCTCTCTCTCCGTGTCTCTCATGAATAAATAAATAAAACCTTTAAAAAAAAATTATACTCCCCCCACCAAAAAAAAATTCTGGTCCAGACTGCTTTTTAGCCAGAAAAAATAAATCAGCCTATTATTCTCAAATTAATATTTATTTTGAACACAGTTCTAGCCAAATCTCCATTTTGGTGGGGGGCAAGGAGGAGTAGTAAGAGGTGGGAGTGGATGGATGATTTTAAATTTTATTTGGAAGATTTAGACGAACATGCAAAAGAAAATTTTGAAAAAGTAATGTGAAGGGAAGATGCCCTAATTTAAATTGACTTTATTATAAAACCATAATAATAGCAATTGAAATAATGTGATCTTGCCCATAATAGATTAGAATAGCTAATTCTGAAGCAGACTTGTGTATGAGCGCATGTGTGTACAAACTTAATATATGAGAAAAGAGTAATCAAAATCCAGTTGTAAAGAGATTGATGATCCAACAGATGAAATTATAAAAGTGACACTATTTTTTAAAGATTTTATTTATTTATTTATTTGTTTGTCTATAGAGCACACATGTGCAAGCAGTGGGGAGGAGCAGGGGGAGAGGGAGAGAGATAATCCCAAGCAGACTCCCCTTGAGCACAGAGCCCTACACGGGACTTGATCTCACCACCCTGAGAACATGACCTGAACCAAAAACAAGAGTCAACCAATGAGCCACCTAGGCATCCCAAAAAGGTGACATATTTTTAAAAGAAAAGTGCAATTTCAGCTCCTCTCAGGTAGCTTATATTTAAATAAAAGTTTAAAAACAAATAAATAAAAAAGGAGTTCTTCTGAAAAACATAAACAGGTGCTGAAATTCTGGATGGATAAAAAGACTCCCTAAGGATAAAATTCATGGCAAAACCCTCAGCATTCTCAGTAAACCTGACCACAGAAAACTTTAAAACTTACCCTATCAAATATCATCAGAAACAAAATAAAATGCAATGCAAAAGAAAGTTTGCCACAAATATATCAGAAACAATATTAATAGACTATATTTTTTAAATTTTTTTATTAATAATAAATTTATTTTTTTTTGGTGTTCAATTTGCCAACATACAGAATAACACCCAGTGCTCATCCCGTCAAGTGCCCCCCTCAGCACCCATCACCCATTCATTCCCACCCCCCGCCCTCCTCCGCTTCGACCACCCGTAGTTCGTTTCCCAGAATTTGGAGTCTTTATGTTCTGTCTCCCTTTCTGATATTTCCTACCCATTTCTTCTCCCTTCCCTTCTATTCCCTTTCACTATTATTTATATTCCCCAAATTAATAGACTTTAGATGCAAAATATCCAACTACTTAAACACGTACACAGAGACACCTCAAAAGGAAAAAAATAGGCAAAATCTATCCATAAAAAACTCAAAGTAAAAAACTATGGATAAGTGGCCAAATAAACAAAAAAACAATCATTGTGATTAGTAATTTAAAACAGAAAAAGCAATATGGATTTGGAATTTTGTCCTTGATAATTTTGGAGATGTGTGGCAGGACCGGGACCTTCATTTACCACTTGGGAGGCTCACCAGAGTCTGTACCCCAAGAAGAGGCCACTGGCCGCCAGCCAACAGTCTCCATGTGCTACAGCAGTCAGGAACGATATTTGTTAAATGAAAAAGTATAATTAAACTTCCAGAGATAATATGTTCAAGAAGCTTAAAATATTTATCCATATTTTTTATTTCACTCCTACAGAAGAGGCATCTCCAGAAATAATCAAATGCTCAGATGAAGATATATTTACAGGGATGTTAACCGCAGCATTACTCTAATTTAAACAAATGAGAATCGTGAAAATCTCTAATAATTAGAGTAAAATTACCTTCATTTCATTACATTTTAAGTTTTTTTTTATAAAATGGTATTTGCTCCACCCCCCAAAAAAAAGATTTGATGTATAAGAAAAATGATGAGCTGGAAAGAAAGGATAAGGTGGTACATACAAACCAACTTAAAATATTCATAAAATAAATATATGTACACACACACACACGAAACAAAATATAAAATAAAATAAAAATAAATAAACATGTTGATTTGTTCCTCTTCTGGCCCAGGCCAGCCAAGTCCTCTAAGGGATCCTATGACTTTAACTGTTCAATTTCTCTATTCCTGGACCTCTTTGTAGCAATATGAGCCAAAAGAAGTCAAAGTCAGCTTGTTTGACTTACACTGTAGGGTGGCTACCCTTCACAAATAGAAATACAGGATGTCAGGGTAACTTTGATACACAATGAATAATTTTTAGTATAAATCTATCTTAAATGTTCGTGAGGCATACTTATACTAAAAGCTTATTCATTAACTGAGATTCAAATTTAACTGGGAATCCTGTGTTTTAATCTGGCAACCCTGATAAGGAATGACTGTTTAAAGGAGGGGGAAAAGTGAATGAGTAAAACTGAGGAGAATCTGAAGGACCTGAGTCTCTGATCCAGTTTGGGGAAGTTGGATGAGGGAGACCAGGGGAAGGGCCGAGGGCAGCAGAGGTCTGGTGTAAGGCATGGGCAGCAGGACCTTGCAACAGACAGAGCCCGAGCATTTGAAAGTCTTCACTGTACATTTACTGGATCTCAGACAGGTGCTCCTTCCGAAAGTGACATCATGCTGAGCCAGGCCACAAAATGGCCCAGCTAAATATAAATGACCTAGAAAAGCAAAAAAGATTGACAGGGTCAGTATGGACATGCTGAGGGGAAGGCCAGAGTGTACTGTCTACATTTATCTATGTTCTGTGTTCTTCTCTACATGTGTCTACATGTAAGATTTACAGATTTTCTGCAATGGGCACAATTTATTTAGCAAAGAGGACAAACATGGTACTTACTTTTAAAATCTGGAGATCCCTGGGTGGCTCAGTGGTTTAACCCTGCCTTCAGCCCAGGTCGTGATCCTGGAGTCCTGGGATGAGTCCTGCATCAGGCTCCCTGCATGGAGCCTGCTTCTCCCTCTGCCTGTCTCTCTCTGTCTCTCTGTCTCTCTGTCTGTCTCTCTCTCTGTCTCCCATGAATAAATAAAATTTAAAAAAAAATCTAACCTTGCAGGTGCCAAAAGACAATCATCTTTAGCAGGAGCATCCCAAATGTGAGGGCATCCTGGATCGTGGTGTCAATACCAGAATTCCCCTGCTGGCCCCAAAGGTATATCCCAAGACACTTGCCTTTCTGCTCCATCAGGGTCTGAAACCCATCCCAGGCTTGTAGGTATGAAGAAAGGAGCCCCCCTACCATCCTGAATAAGTGTCTACATATCATTGTAGGGTCCCTGAAGCTGTTCTTTGTAGACTGGCCATGCCTTGTTTCAGACCCTTGATGATGAGGAGAAAGAGACCCAAGAGCCTCTCCTGGTCAGGCCCAGAGTCACCCCCATCTCCACCTGTCCCCTGACCCCACCTTGCTGCTGCCTCTCATACATCTGGCCTCACCTCTGCTCCACCTAATGCTCTTATACCCTTGCCTGGTAAAGGGACAGCTTTAAGAGCTCCAGACCCTACATCAGGAGATTCACCTACATCACCTCATTGCATCTTCACAACAACACATCAGCAAGTAGTAAAACCATCTTTTAGAGTCGAAGCTAAATTACTGACCCCCATCAGCCAGCTAATTAGGTTCTGGAGCTGGGATTCAAATCCCACCTCGATCGGCACCAAGCAGAGTACAGTCCACTGAATTAACTGCTCTGATAGGTCCCCAACAAGTCATTTTTGAATGAAAGAATGAAATCAGTGTGTCCAGACAAGAGATGGACCTCAGCCCAGTCACAAGCCTCATATGGCTTACGGATATATTTGGTGTACCTTGCACGGTGTCTTCAACATTTTTAATTTAGATTTCTCCCCTTAGGCATTTGGAGATGTTACATCATGGGCCACATTTCTGGCTTCCTTTGAAAAAAAATCAGGTCAGACCATCATAGGTAAGCACTCTCTAGCGCTTGAAATGTCACTACTTGCCCCAGTGGCCTGCCTGTGGTCTTCACGTGCAGTACTTGCCAGTACCCTATGGCAACAACTTCTTCACACTTACCCGAATGATTTTAATTTTATTTTCATTATCTCCCCAAGAAATGCATCCTACCCATGGTCTCCCACAGCCTAATTATCTCTTGCCTCTGGTCAACCTCATCCCTCCCTGGCTCCCTCATATAAAGGAGCCACTTTCTCCCCTGGTATATACCTCTAAGACATTCTCAAAATAACTGTGTTCAGTTGAGGGCCTACTGTGTGACAGTCACTCCTTCATAATTCAATCCTCACCAAGCTCCAAGAGATGGAGAATCAAGACAGGAGTCAAAACCAGGCTGGCCTCACTCTCAGCCCTGGGCATGTCTCACTGAACTCGTTGACCACCCACCACATCATCATGTCCTGTGATTGCCTCGGTCCCTGGGCCAGTTTTGGACTTTCAGGACACCAGCACCTTCTTGAGCACCATGAAGCCTGATCTCTCTGGACGTCCCAGTGCCAGCACTGAGCTTGGGGCATGGTGGACTCTCCTTTAAATGCTTATGGACTAAAAAAGAGAACCAAAAAAAAAAAAAAAAAAAAAAAGGAAGGGAGGAAGGGAGATGAGTGGATGGAATGCTTGCTTTAGCCAGCCCAGAGTTTGAAGCAAGCACTCAGAGCACCCAGCCTTGTCCTTACAGTTAGACAAGAGAGCACAGTAGCCCCCACGCAGTACAGGGCACTTTGTGTCTGGGGTCCTCCCACACCAGGGTCCCTACACTTCACCGGGGTGCCAACATGGTCTTTAAGTCCATTGGGACCTGCTCGTCCCTGAGCCAAATCCTCTGACAAAGAGATGAAATAAGTCATCATTGCCTAGAAGCTTTCCCATAACCGATACGATGCTAGAGTCTTGACAAGTCATTGAAGGAAAATCTACTTCTTTCCTTTCTCCTGAAAACAGATCATTAGCCTTAATTTAAGTCAAAGAGGCGGGAGAAAGGGCAGTCATTTCAGGAAATATGAGTGACGATTGTTTAATCCCATTTAGGGACACTTTGAGCAATGACTTATAGATGATGAGAGATTTAAAATTCTTTGGTCAGTCTCTTGCTAAAGGCTTTTTACGAGGGAAAGAATGAGTAATGCAATGCAGACCATCTAGCCTTTCATGAGCTTTTATTCGTGATTTGTTGGACGTGGATAACATAAATTTTGCGACCAATCTATTAACAACTTAAATTGGAACTCGGTTTCCCTGCTCTCCACGTAGCATTTCAGAAACAAGTGTAATAACTGGAGGATCGATAATTCCTATTCAGTAGAGTATCTGAGGTAAGCGAACATGACTGCAATATTTCTATTTATTGAATATCATGTCAACAAATTCCCATTTCAAGCACAATAAAACGAGTTACACGCAGTGTCAAGGTTGTTTATCCATACGAAGAGTACGCAATGTATTTCACTTTTTTAAGCATAGTGCGAACGTTCTTTATTTAAAATCATCCATGTTTTGATCCACTCTGCCAAGTAAAAATAATTTTGCATTGAATCTGTCAGCTGTCGAATCACATTATGTCCCATAAAACGGACAGCAACTTCAAGAGGAGAAACACCACGATGTTGTTGTTTTACTCTCTCTCTGTTTATTGAGCGAAGCATGAGGTTAGTTTATTCAAGGTATGAATGTAAACATGGACATTAAAAAAAAAAAAGATACAGCAAGGAAAGAGATTGCTAAATTTACCAGATGAGGAAGTAACTTAGCTGCAAAATTATTTCCAACCTATAGTTCTCAAACACAGCGTGAAAAGCCTGAAAAATGAAATTTTAGTCATTAGAACCTGACAGCTTCCAGTCATAATATGCTGACATGTGTAACGGGAATTAAGAGGTTCTACCGGTGGAATGAACGTTAATTTTTTTTTAGGCAAATCATTTATTTCAGCTCCGTGAATCACAGCACGGCAGCGGATCACCGGACACTTATAAATGGCATAATACAACTTTCTGAGGTTTTGTGTTCCTTCTTAAGTAGCTTCCACTTACGAACACTAATTACTGGCTGAATGGAGCCCTTTCTGCGAGGCAAAGCAAAGGAGGCCTATTCAGAATGGAAAGAAGTTTCCAGGGGCTCCACGGAGGGGCCACGGTCGCTAGGATCCTGCCCTTTGGTGCCTCACTGAGGCGATTTTGCAATTTAATTGGGTTGTCTTTTCAGGGAGAGATCACAGCTTCCCTATGATCACTCATCACCAACAAATATTTACCGAGTGAACCGTGCGATGCACATCGTCCCGGCTACAGAAACACATAGAAGATTAAGACAAGCCCCTTTCTTTGATCTAACTCCTTCCGAGGACAGGTTGGGGGGGGGGTGGGGGGCTACGTATGTAACCAAAGAAACGCTTAGTGCTGACACAGCAGGTCAGAGATGAGCAGGGACCTCCCTGGGATGCTGAGGACCAGGTGAGCAAAGGTTCCAGGGTCAATGGCCTGGGTGCAAATCCCAGCAACTTCACTGAAAAGTCATGTGGCCCTGGCCAAGGAAGGTGCCTCCCTGTGACTTGCAAGCTTCCCTCTCAGGACCGTGGGGAGGATTCAGTGAACCGCCCTATACATGTGAAGTGTTTGTGGCACACAGTGAGAGTTCTCAGGTGACCAGTGGGTATTTGCCAGAATAATAACGGTGAGACATTGCAAGACACCATCACAGAAGCTCCTGGATGGGAACCAGGAGATAACCTGTGTGCCCAGAGAATAGAACATGAAGCCAAGGGGATTTCCTCCAGCCTTAAAATCAAATGCAATGACATGCTTGGAACCCGTAAATCCTTTCTTCTGTCAGATTCCTCCCTTTCGGAATGAGATGTCTATCCTTTGCCTGTCTCACTCTTGTGTTTTGGAAACAAATAACTTGTCTGGTTTCACAGGCTTACAACAAGAGAGGATTCTTACCATAGGTTGAATCCTAACTTGAATGCCAACCAGATCTTCACATGGTATTTAGATAAGATTTTGGACTTCCAGTTGATGCTGGAATGGATGAAGACTCTAGGGCTTCTGAGGACACGGGGAATGCATTATTTTGACTGTGGGTAGGACATGGGTTAAGGGGTGGGAAAGAGGGAAAAGTGTTGTGGGCTGAACTGTGTCCTCCCAAAATTCATATGTTCAAGTCCCAATCCCCAGGGAGTTCAGAATGTGGCTATATTCTGGAGATGGGGTCTCTAATGAGGTAATTAGGGTAAAATGAGGTCACTAGAGTGGGTTCTGATCCAACATGACAAGTGTGCTTGTAGGAAGAGGAGGGGAAGACACAGACAGGCACAGAGGGAAGACCATGGAAAGGCAAAAGGAGAAGATGGTTATCTACACCCAGAAACAGAGGCCTCCAAAGAAACCAACCCTGCCAATACCCTGATCTCGGACTTTCAGCCTCCAGAGTTGTGGGGAGATAAATTTCTGTTGTTTAAACAGGCCAGTCTATGGTGCTTTGGTGTGACAACTGGGCAAGCTAATACAGACTTTTCTAAAGAGTCTGCAGATGCTTCCACTGGGCCCCACAGGTTGAGAATCTCTACCTCATAGAGCAGAGGAGAGAGATATGGGTTCCCAGTTCACCTCCTGCTAAAGTTTAAGTGCTAATCCATGTTGCAAATTCAGGTTTGGCCCTCTGGATCTCAGCTTCTCTCTTGAAAATAAAGACGTTGGCCAAGATGGCCCACCATGTCCCATGGTGACTCTGCAGACAAATGAAGTGCTGCATCTTGGCCCTTCCCCAGCAGAGTGGGTGCATAAGGAAGGAGACAACAGAATAACAAGACAAGTGTGGTCTCTACTGACCAAGGATCCCCGGTCTAAATTTTGGAGTCGGGGGCGGGGGGGGGGGGGCAGGGGATAGAGATCAACATTAAATTGGCAATTGTAAACTGACATCCTGTGATTGCCATGGGGATAAGCAGGACAGTATTTTACACATCTGCCAATGGCCATGAACTCACTCATTTCTAGCTTTGAAAAACAACCAGAAATCAAAGACCAGCCATGTGGACCTCCAGGTCCAGGGGCACTGCTCTGGGTTCTGATAGTGGGGAAAGCACATTCCCGGCATACCTTCTGCTCTCAGTGGATGAGAAAGTAAAGGCAGAACCAGGGGCCCCCTGCCCTGCGTTGTGGGGTGAATTAAACTTTGGGGATCCCTGAAGTAGCAGTTGACAAAAAAAGCCCCAGGGAGTCTGGAAACCTGTAATTAGCAGACAGGGAGAAGCAGAGTAAGGAAGCCTATTTGAGAAGGGTAGGCCCTCAGGACAGGAGTGCCCGGCCAGGGGCCCGGGTACCACACAGGCCGTTTTGAATCATTTGCATTCTTCCTTTTAGTCTCTACCATGAAGCCCTGAGAGGCGGGTTAAGTCATTTACAGGGTGATTAATTTTCTTGCAAGGGATGTAGGCCTATTCCCGAAGGCCTCACATAATTCAAAACCAGCACAATTCAAGATTAATTCTCTGGAGGAGGAAATGTAAAGTAGGGTTTGCATTATTTCTAAATCTGTGCATAAACTAAGACTATTAATACATTATATATCACAATTTCAGATTTGTACGATTCGGATTCGCAAAGAAAGAAAGAAAGAAAGAAAGAAAGAAAGAAAGAAAGAAAGAAAAAAGAAAAAACCCACAATCACACCCTGCACATATTCTGGGGCCAGGGGACATGATTAGCAGGTGCCAAGACAAGCCATCTATCTTGGAGGGGACCTGAAGCCAATCTGCTTAAGGCCAGAGCACCTGGACCTGGACCTTCTCCTGACCCAGACCCCAGCTCCTCCTTGCCAAGGCAATCCTGAAATGCCTCATCTTCCCTCAGACAAGCCAGGGTTTTCTTTTCTTCTTTTCTTTAAAGATTTATTTATTTATTTTTGAGAGACAGAGAGAGCATGCAGAAGCAGGAGGGGCAGAGGGAAAGGGCAAAAGAATCTCAAGCAGGCTCCAGGCTGAGCATGGGGCTCAACCCCATGACCATGAGATGACAACCTGAGCCAAAAACAAGAGTTGGAAGCTTAACCAGCTATGTCACCCAGGTGCCCCAAACCAGAGTTTTGCCTGTGATGAGACAGGGCAGCTTAGTGGCCAAAATTGTCATCTTTGACTTCAGAAAGACATGCATTCAAGTCCTGGTTCAGCTACAAGGGTCTTGGGCCAAGCACTCCAACTCCTTAGCTCTCATGCCCCTTGCCTGGAAACTAGTACTAATAATCATCATAACTAACGATAACAGTAATAATAGCTGATTCAGAAAGGGGTCTTCAGGGTTCAACCAGATAATGCAGACTGTGATTGACACACGTAAGTGCTGGGTGAGTATTGGGTTGTATCATCGGTTTACACATCCCATGACCTCTCAGTCTTCCTGTTGACCACATTACCATGCCTGCTTTATAAGCAGAGAACTGGGATGTCAGACAGGGAAGAGGCCAGCTCAGTTTCTAGAACTAGTAAGACGACAGGTAGGAGGCAGGAAGCCACATATCCCTGGATGCACAGTCTACACCCACACTTTCTTTTCCACTCCCCTGCGCTGCCCCTGGAGAGCTCTAGGAGCCCACGATGTGGTCCAGAGGGGTAGTAAGGATGGGGGGCATTCGAAACCCCAGCAAAGACTGGGCCTCTCCAGCCACCATCCTCCTGCGTGGAGCTGCCACCTGCACCACCGATGGGCACAAGCGTGCTTCCAGTGGCTACAGGCATTTCAATATCGCCAGGACATGATGCGCTGTAAAAACACAACATCATTGCTTACCGGGGGCTTATAGAAATAATTGCGATCCAGCCTGGCCTCTGTCACTAGTAATTTATCGCACAGCTCTTCTTTTTGTTAATGCAGTTTACATGAGTCAAACGAATTATATGTAAATGAGGAAGCGTGTTACACTTGGAGTCGAGAAGTGACATGCCTAGGTGTGAATAAGATATTTTCAAATTTTGCAATTCCCCGATGGAGGCAGGTGATAGGTTCGTGATGGGAAAGGAAGGTGCTCGGCTGGGAGGGCAGGAGGCACTCTAGTCTGAGAAGGCAAGGGGTGGGGTCCTTGCCTCTCCTGCTCCTGCTGCGGAATCACATCCCTTCCCTTCAGCGTCCTTAGGTCCTTAGATGTCATCACTGCCCCCAGCAAATGTGAGTTTTGCCCCTGCCCCTGGCCTAACACCTAATGCATTCTATAATTTGGAGATTATTTTTAATCTCCTGGACAGACTCTTACTTATTCATTTAGGTACTCAGCAAGCCTGTGCTATGTCCAAGATGCGCTGGATTTTTGGAGGAATATGGTGATACAAAAAGGAAAAAAGGAGTGTATTTTGCCCTGGAGGAGCTGGGGAATGAGTATCTGGATTTAGGGAGGGGTTTCCTTCCTCCACGCATGCCTTTTGACAAACTTACGTGGGATGGGCCCACGATATTTTCTGCTACACTTAAATCCCAAATGTGTCAGGAGCTGCCTGCAACTTTTGGAGCTGTAAAAGTCAGATGTGAGAAATTTCAGTTTCAGACTCTCAGAAGTGGTCCATCACCTGGGACCTTCAATCAAATATGCCCAATATGCCCCTAACAAGAGGATCTGGTATACAGTTTACTGGCCAAGACCTACCTAGTGACTGTTCACCCCACACCGGTTGTATAGTGCATGTCCTCCCACTGCCTGTGGGGAGGATGGAGGTGTCCCTCCATGAAGGCCTCAGTGGTATATGCCCTTCATTTATTCACCAATTCACTCTTATTGAAACCATTATAGGACTTTAATTAGCTAACATTTTTTAATGCTTTTACACATTGACAGGTATGACTCAAACAGGACTCACCTGCTTGATCCTCCTAACAACCCAGGGAGGGGCTCCATTATTCTCCCTATTATGTAGGTGGGAGAGGTGAAGACAAGCAGGTTTAATAATCTGCTATATGATAATTAACTACAAAGGGCAGTAAGATCATTCACTCATTCATCAAAGAACTATTTAGTAAGCACCTGCTGCTTACCAGAAAGATACTATGAATAGGGGCATAAGGGACTGTGCACATACAGAAACGTCCACAGGCATGTAGAGATGACTGTGTCGCATGTCCTGCCCTCAAGGATGCCCCAGTCTAAGTCAGAGATGGACCTAAGACGATGTTATATTGGTGACAGGTCCTGGGAGAACAAAAGAACAGAGTGGCATTGGAACTCAAGGAAGGGAATAGTAAACACACCTGTTGGGAGGCTTCATAGGAGAGAAAAACTTGAGGTCACTGGGAAAAATGGTTACAGAAATTGGGGAGACAGGTTTGGGGTGGCAGCTGCTTCCCAGTCAGAGGCTACGGCTCACATCCTGTGCAAAGATGCAGATTTCTGAAAGAGAAAGTCTTACTCTTCCTCAGTGCATTCTCCACAGTCTGACCGTGTCATTCCCCCTCTGAAACCTTCCCTAGCTTTCCTGCCCATTCAGAGGAAAAACCAAAATCCTCACTCTGACCTTCAAAACCCAGCATGATCTGGTCTTTGCTCCCTCTCCAGCTGAATCTTGCACCACCATTCAGCCCCAGCCTCCCTGTCCTCCTTCTGGCACCAAAACCACCCCACCTATCCATTCCCATCCCAAAAGCATTTAACACTGTCCTGGGAGTATGGGTCATGAGATAGTTCCACAAGGTACAGGTCTAGGGTTGCTCTGTGCCACATATCTCTCATCCTTCTGGGGCCAGCAGGCTTCCCAGGACATGTTCCTCTCATGGTGATACCAGAGGCAGAAGGAAGGAAGTTCCCCTGAGCAAGCACATTTCTAGCCTTTGCTCATGTCACGTTCACTCACACCCCGTGGGGTAAAACAAGTCACATGGCCAAAGCCTTTTCCATCCAGGAGATGGAAAGTAAACAGCCCTCCATGGGAGAAGCATGGAGTGTGTATTTACTGAACATCAATTCAGACCATCACAGCATCACTACTGCCCCATCTCAGGACATTGAATACACTGTCTGTCCTCTGATCCTTCTGCCTTGAAGGTTCTTCCCTTGGTCCCTCCCTCTCCTGCTCACCCACAGAGCTAGGTTTTTCCTGATCCCCGGACCAGGTCCAACCCTGCTATACTAGTAGCCTCAAACCACCATTCATACTCATCCTTCCTTGCATTCACCGAGATGGGCAGCTGCATACAGGCAACTATTCAGTTACAGCCTGTCTCCCCGTGAGGGCAGAGACCACATCTGTTTTTGCTCATCATGGTAGCTCTCTAGTCAGTGCTTGTTGGATGAATGATCTCAACAAGTAGACTCATGGAGGCTGTCCCCGGTCAGATTGGGCTTGTTCCCAAAGGCCTCTGGGAGGACACGTAGCATGAGGCTGAATGTGCGGAGAAGTGGAGGGCCACAGGAGGTCACTACAGTGGTCCTTCATCGGATGTGACAGTGGTCCTTTCACAAATATATGTTGTGTTTGTCAGATGCTGGGGACATCATCTCTTAGCTTTTACCCTTAGAGGGAGAAGACTCTGCACAAGCAGCAGTTAGCAGATGCTGGGAATTCTAACAGGGAACAGAGGGAGCGTGTAGACAGTGAATGGCAAGGGGGAAATGCAGGCAACATTACCAGGAATAAACAAATCCTCTCAGTGTGGGGCTGACTCCATTACCTCAAAAATAATGGCATAAATGACAGAGTCAGTGCCATAAATTACCTCCCAGAGAGAAGAGGAAGACCCAGAAGAACTTACTCATGCCCAGAAAGCAACTCAAAATCAGTGAAGTTTGAAACAGTGATATTGTTCTCAAAGGCACAGGGTCTATGGGAAGTTTGTGCTCCTTAGGACACAGAATGGAAAATCAAAAGCCCTCAGCGCCCACCAAGATTAATTACAGTAAGAACAGCTGCAACTACCCATTATCAAACACCTTTTATGTGTGTTTCACAAAAATTATTTCTCCCTATTAACCCCCTTCAAAAATGGACATCAGTTGATTGATGAGAAATCTGATCCTCAAAAGCTCCAGGAACTTCTTTAAAGATAAACAGAGACTGAAAGAAAGAACGAGGATGTGGATGCAGTCATACCGTGGTAGACAGCCCCTTAGATGGCCCCAGTGATTCCCACCTCCCAGTGTCCACACTCTGTATAATACTCAACCCTTGAGTGTGTATTGCACTTACTGACTCCCTGCTTGTGAAAAAAATACATTAGCAGCAACGGGATAGCTCTTCTGGTACTGGGTTACGAAGACTGTGGCTTCCATCTTGGGGTCATGCCCTCTCTCCCTCCCTCCCTCAGCTCTTATACTGAAGGAAGCAGGCTGTCATCTTGTAAGTAGCCCTATGGAGGAGCCCAAATAGCAAGAAACTATTACATACCTGGCCAGCAGCCAGGGACAGCCTGATGCTCTCAACCCACCAGCCTGTGAGGAACTGAATCTTGCCAACAGCCATGGGAGTGAGCTTGGAATAAGATTCTCCCCCCATCTGACCTTGAAGTGACTGCAACTTTAGCCAACACCTTGATTTCTGTCTTGTGAGAGACCCTACATCTGAGGTACCCAATTAAGCCACACCCAGATTCCCAACCCATAAGCACTGTCAGGTAATAAGTGTATGTTGTTGCAAGCTGAAAATTTGGGGGTAATTTGTTACACAGCCATAGGTAACTAATACATACCTCTAATTCTAAAGTGCATGGTCTCAGCCCCCATAGCCTGCTATTTCACAGAGACTTCTGTGTCATCATTGCCACCAAAGTCCCATCCCTGACCTAAAGGATAAAGTGACTCACTAAATGTGCCTCTGAGTTTTGAGTGAGGAAAAAACAATGGCGTGTATATCTCAAGCCAACTTCTGTGAATGAAAAAGTAGTATGGTTTACTACCTGCCAAGGTTGTGCATTCAATGTTTTAATAAAATTATTGCCATTTAAAAGTGTTATGGGAAGTTAAATGCTGCTTCATTATGAAAGTTCCCTAAGGGACCCAGGTCATTAGAAAAACCATAGCAAAGAAGGATGTTTCAAGAAGACATCCATTCACTTGTTCATCTAATACCTGAGCTCTATTATGCATCAGGCACTGAGAGACAACACAGGACAATCTTTAAAAAGATTTCATTTATTCATTTGAGAGAGAAAGCACAGGCACGGGGAGAGGCTAAGGGAGAAGGAGAAGCAGACTCCCTGCTGAGCAGAGGGCCCAACATGGGCCTCAATCCCAGGACCTAGAAATCATGACCTGAGCTGAAGGCAGACACTTAATCTGAGTCATGCAGGTGCCCCAACACTAGCCAATTTTTAAATAATAGTTTGGGATAAGCACCCAGAAGATAAAGACAGAGTAGAACTGGGTATGTTGGGGAATAGAGAATTATGGACAGTCTCCTGCAGAAATAGCCTTAAGCAGAGCCCTTGAGGGGAAAAGCATTAAAACCAGCCAAAGCAAGGGAGAAAGAAGAAGAGAATTTTTTTTTCCAATTAATTCACTTGTGCATCAATTGAACAGCATGTACTGAGTACCCTCCATGGCTATCAGGAAGGTCACAATAGCAATGGAAGAATAGAACAAAAGGTACTATCAAAATCAGAAATATGAGGGCAACATTGAGAGGATACTTAGTTGACCAATTGTAAAGAGTGGGTCAGAAAAGTAACGGGAGATTAGAGAAATCTCCTGGAATATGGATGGGTAGATTCTCAGTAACAGTCTTGCTGAGTAGCCAAGGCTAGACTCGACCCTGCATTGGGAGACTATATATACTATCATCCATATTTTTGAGCATGAAGGATAGAAGCATTGATAATTCAGGTCGGACAACCAGATGCACTGTATAAACTGTAACTATTCCAGGCAAACCAGGACACTAATCTCTTAGCTTTGAAGAACTGCTGGGGGTGAGACACGGCCTTGTAAGCAGCAAGAATGACGTGTGTGACAGCTCTGGAGCAGAAATGATTAATTGCAAATTGTTGCAGAAATTAATACAATTATTTAAGTGTGATGATAACAGGGCTTATTATAGTACGTGCTCCAAAAATATTTGTCAAAGAGAGAAGAGAGAAGGAGAGGGGGGTTGGCTTGCTAAGAGTAAGACCAACCTTTGGAAAATTATATTCCATCAAAACCACTGGAGTTAGTGACGTCTCTTAAAATGTTTGACCATGAGGGGAGCCTGGGTGACTCAGTTGGTTAAGTGACCAGCTCTTGATTTTGGCCCAGGTCATGACCTCAGGGTCTTGGGATGGAGCCTTGCATCAGGCTCCATGCTCATCAAGGAATCTGCTTGCAGATTCTCTCTCTCTCTCTGCCCCTCCCTCCATTCCCACATGCCTTCTCTCTTTCTCTCAAATAAACTTTAAAAAAATGTTAGACCTTGGTTTGTGTCTTGGTTGACCTTTGACATAAGCATGAGTATTTCTGGTGGAGTGCTAAGGTCATGGCTTAGATGCGGGTCTTCGCAAATCTACCATTCAGGTTCTGAAGCTTTGTTTCCTCAATTATAAAAGGAGACGGTTGCCACCTCAAAAGTCTCCTGTCTCCTGTGCAGTTTACATGAGATAATATTTCAGTGCACACAATGCTCCTGGCACACGATCACTAGCACACGATCACCCTCTAAGTATCTTCACTCTTTTTCTCCCCCTGTAAAAATCTTAAAGCACCACATCTGCTGAAAATACCCTAAAGGACCTTAATTCCTATCTAAAGGTCCCTAAAAATGTGAGGGAATTTTACAAAGAAAACTCAAAAATGACCAAAAACATTCAGCCCAGGAGGGAAAAATGTCAACTTCCTAGTCTTGGGAAAAGAAACACTGCAAGGCTTCTGAAACCAAGGCCCTATGAGGGTGTGCACGGTGCACATCTCTTCACCAATGAATAAAGAGTCAAATAGATTTTTGAAAAGAAATTTGGATAATTTGGCCATTTGAAGAACCAAGTCGAACAGATTTTAATGGCATCTTAAGCCTTAGAAAATAAGGCTCCTTAATGTAAATGCTGACAGACCCTTAACTATAGCAAGACATCCATCGACACAGTAATAGCTTTAAGAGGGAGAGTAAAACACCTATTTACATTTTGAGTACAAGCCTATTCCCTAAACACATTCACATCGGAATCGGATAAAAGACCGAGAGGCAGCCTGGGCCTGATTGACAGATGTCACGGTGGCAGGAGGATGAATTGAGATCAATCTCTAAAACCATGATTAGTGATTGTTCCCTATTTAAAAATCAAATGTTGTTATGACCAAACCATACTTGCTGCGTGGGAAGGCCATTTCTACTTTATGCTTGCAGACCCAGTCCTGGAACGGGGGTGCTACCTATTGGCCAATGGTCCCCAGCCAGGGATGCCCAGGGATCCGTAAACAGGGATGCTGGCATCCATGTACTGGGCCTGCCAGACTCCAGCCTGACACAAAGGAGATGTGGATAAACTGCTTGAAAGGCAAAATGAAAAGAAAGAACGTAGGAAAAGACCTCCTGCAAAGCCCTGTTCCCTGCTTCTTCTGTGTTAGCCCCAGTTCCTACGGGGATAGCTAAACCCCCAGACTCAGGTTTCTGAGAGCTAATTCACAGCTGAGCGGGTGGAGGGGGTGCTGCTCTCAATGCCAGCTTGGGAAACTGAGTCCCAGAGCACTGGAGTTGCGATCACAGAGTCACCAGCCAGAAAAAAAAAAATTAGCCAAACCAGCACTGAGGCCCCAGGCTCTCATCCCGGCCTTGGGCCCTTCTATCCAGACCGAGCTGTCTCGGGCACACAGCCCTCCAGACCCTGAGCCATATCCTGGCTCTGCAGCGCCAGCCCGAGTCCCGCCTCTGTCTTGAGAAGTGCCATTCTGAATCCCAAATGTGCCAGCCTTATTACCATCATCAACAGACTTCTTAATGAAGCTGCCAATACTGTCAATGGCATCTTTAATGACACTTCATAAAGAAAAAGGATTCTACAACCCCCTCTTACATTGCCATTTGGTTCCTTTGCTTTATGGCAGATTCAGAATGTCCCCTGAATAAAGACAATGACAATAATAATAATAGAAGCTAATATTTATTGACTTCTAATCCTATGTCAGGTACTGTTCTAAGCACTTCAAACGCAAGGTGGAATAACTGGCCCAAATAAATAGGGATTGAAGGGACTACCAGCCAGATTCACTTCCTGGACTTAATAGCCGAGACCTCCCCCACTCAACGTTGGATCCTGATCTGATTATCCCGTCTTGGTGCTTGCACTGTGCTGGGCACTGCACACACCATTTCTCTAAACCTTTATACAAAACTGCAAGGACTGAGGCACTAGTAGCCCCAGCTCTGAAGAAAATAATAATAATATAATAATAATAATAATAATAATAATAATAAGGCACAGGAGATCAAGCCTGCATGCCCAAAGCCAGCCAGCTTGTGGGTGAGGGGCAAAATCTGAATCAGAATCCATGTCATTCTGTTTTCCAAGCCTTATCACTGCCCCTGATGACACCAAGTGCTCCTCTGCCAAATTTCTCTAGTACCAGATGGATGGGCCAGGGGTGTCCTGGGGGTGACATGGTTGGAGAACTAGCATAAGCATTTCTCTCTTGACTCCAAAATCAACACCAGCAACACAGTCACATCTGAAATCGCACATGTGTTTCATGGAGAAACCATACCACGGAAGGCCTTTATCACCCCTACTGTTCTCTTTAGTATCTTACGATGGAGCAGACTTTTATGGGCTAACCATCTTTATCATCTAAGAAGGAAAGATATTTCAAGGTATATATAGTAACACAATAATAAATAAACAGTGGATAGCTTTCCATTCCTAACTTTTCCAAAAGAGACATCTCCCACCATCATCATTTTCATGGGGGGAGATAGAGCTTTAGCAGCTAGTTAGCCTGGGATTGCCTCTGAGAGGAGCATGGGTTTTGAAGAGCAGCCGGTCATCATGTGGGGACCTGGCTTTGCTGCCCACCTGCCATGTTGTCTGACAACGACCCAAGCTCTTTGAACAAAGCCCAGTCTTAAAGATGCCCTGTCTTACAATATGCCCTCATAGGGGGAACAGGAGACGGGAGAATGAGATGGGATGTTTTGTCACTGGGAGTAACTGGGTGGGCTCCGGGGCATATAGCCTGGGTGCTGCTTCCTGTGGCTGAAAGGCATGGGAAAATGAATCTTCCTTGGTTTCTTCATCTACACAATACAGAGTAGGCTACCTTGGGGCCCTGAGGATAAGATCTAGATACATATTTAGAGAGCTTAAAAGAGTTACAGTTTCTTACAGATGCCCCAGATTAGAGCCCGGAGAGAGAGGTTACTGCCTCAGGGCCACGTGGCTCCAGCACAGAAAGTTTATGCTCAAACCGCTCACCTTTCTAAGGCCACATTGTAAAGTCACACTGTCTAGGTCACGGACAACACTTTGCAAATCTATACACAAGGCCATGACAATAAGGGGATGCCTGGGTGGCTCAGTGGTTTAGTGTCTGCCTTCAGCTCAGGGTGTGATCCCAGGGTCCTGGGATCGAGTCCTGCATCGGGCTCCCTACAGGGAGCCTGCTTCTCCCTCTGCCTATGTCTCTGACTCTCTCTCTGTGTCTCTCATAAATAAACAAAATCTTAAAAAAGAAGAAGACCGTGACGATAAGCATCACGTACAGAGGCCAAGGCATAGAAAAGTGTAAAAGCAGACACAGAGGCAGAAGGGAGACAATAATAAAGAGCCAACACCAGCCTTTTCATAGTTAGGGCATTACAAGTGGTCTCTCCTTCCTGATCTCTGTTGTAAAAAATACTAACTAATGTGGTCACATTCATGTAATAAAACAAATGTATTTGAACTATTCATTCTCTTTCCTTCTCTGTGGTTTCCCCAGAAGTTCCCTTTGGAATCAACTAGGAAACTCAAGGAAGTCAAATAAAGCCGCTCAGTTGTCCAAAGCAATTTATTCAGTACTTGTCCAGTGCCTCCTATGTTCCTAGACCAAGACCAGGCAGCGTGAGGAGCAACCGGCTAGGACAGGACCCTTCCCATTATGACAGAGCTGGCAGACAGCAATGACACAAAACCATCAATTAGAGAAAGATCCAAGACAAGAAATAACCCAGTGTTCAAGTCAACCTTGCAAGTGCCAAGCTGTACTGTTCAATCAACATGGAGCAGCATCTCTCACCCTCAACCTGCAATTCTTTGGTCCACTTGCCAGGCCAACAGGTTCGAAGGGTTTCAGAAGTTTTCCCAATTTACTATATGCATCACTTCAGACTGTTACTTCTCTATGCAGTGTTTTTTCCAACACCACTTCCAAGCTTTCTGAGTTGTATTGTACTAATAAGTAGTGATTTTGGAGTCTCTAAATGTTAGACTGTATAATGAAAAAGGGCAAGGAAGTGTTTTTTAAATACCAATGAATTCCAGCATGCTGGGCTGCCAGAAGTCTGGTCTCTACCTCCGGTTTCCAGCCCAAGTGTTTGGGATTCGCATGTGTCAGAAGCTGGTAAGTGGAGGTGGGGCCCTCCTACCTTCCTCATAGGGTTCTGAGGAGTCTGGGCTGTTGGGAAGCCTGCCCACCTCGGGGAGGCCAGTTGGCCAGGAATCCCTACACACAAGTCCCTAAGTAAGTGCTCCCTGGACTTCTCAATGGCTCCACCCTTCCCTCTCCATGGCTCAATTTTAGAGAAAGGAATAGCCCTTGGGTGCATTTCAAACGGATATTCCCTTACAGGACAGTTAGAAACATTTACAGAAGGAACTTTAAATCCTATAAAATGAGGAATGGTGTACGGAACCAGGAATTTTTATCCTGGGAACAACCTACAGCCATCAACTTTATAGTTCCAAAGTATCACCACAGAGAATTTGCTACTGCTAGCTTACTGAATGGTGACCTTTGTCCAGGCATTGCACAATTGGTGTAATCCTTAGAGCATCTTTAGGAAGATCCTAAATCTGACTCAATCTGACTCAATCCTGCAAATGGAGAGATAGAGAGGAGTGGATGAGTCCCTGTTTTGGTTATCAACCGCTGTGTAACAAATCATTGCAAACTTAGTGGCATAAAAAAAAATCAACAATCACTCATGTTGCTCACAAATCTGAAGTTTGGGCCTGGCTGTTGGGCACTGCTGATCTCTGCTCCACAAGGTTTTAACAGGGGTAGCTCACCTGGGACTGGAAGAGCCACTCCCAATGTGGTTAGCAGGTAGGTAGCTGAGCAAGGGCCCCAGCAAGGGGCCCCTGTGCCTCTATAAATGAGGTTCTCATGGGTTGTCTTTGGCTTCTTCATGGCATGGCACCTGGGTGCCAAGAGCATGAATATCAGGAGACCAGGGAAGAAGCAGCAAGATTCCCTATGATCTAGCCTCACCTGTCCCAGAATAGGACTTCCACCAGATTCCAGAGGTAGAGCAAGTCCCTAAGGACAGCCAGGTTCAAGGGTAAGGGAACTAGGATCCATCTCTCAGTGGGAGAAAGAGCCAGGACTTCACATCCAGTTTTGTTCTACATGGTCCCCTAAGGCTACATTGGGATACAGTTACTGGGAAATGAAATGGATACTGGACAGGCAAAAAATAGCATAGAGAGAGCTTTCCACATGCTTCTCCACCCACAATGTCGTTCTGTCTTGATTTTTTAGCTGCTCTGAGACTTGGTGTCACCCCTGTAGCCCACCTCTAACACCACAGAGAGGAGTCAATGTGATGATCTACATCCAGCCCTGCTTGATAGCTAGGTGCCCTTGCTGTCCCCTCATGCCAGTTGGGACCCACCCAGAATATGACCACATCCTGAGCCACTCTGCAGTCCAGGTAGGGCCTAGATAGACTGTAAGAGGGCTCAAGAGCTCAGCCTGTCATGTGTTCTCTGGTGTAAGAGGACATGAATTAGCTGTTTTATGAGAAACTCAATTTCCTTATTACGGGGCAAACAGCCACTGTTCTATTCTAACTAAGTAGACTGATTCAATTAACGGTACTAAATACAGTTCCTACTTGAAAATAACTTCAGTTTACTGCTTCCACAAACCTCATTACATTTGATTAAACAAAATACATAGTAATAGACAAAAGATGTTGCAAACTTTTGGCCATGGCCCATTGACTAGGGGGCCTGCAGCGTTTGGCAGGGAGGAGGAATTACCAGTGGGGGCTGTGAAGCCAGACAGCGACACCGAGAGCTCTGCTACGCCTCCCCACAACCCTGGGACCCAAAGTTCAAACTCTCTGTCTCATTTAAGAAGAGGGAGGAAGGGGTGCCTGGGTGGCTCAGTCAATTGAGTGTCTGACTCCTGATTTTGGCTCAGGTCATGAACTTAAGGTTGTGAGGTCAAGGGCTCCCTGCTCAGCAGGGAGTCCACTTGACATTATCTCTTTTCCTCTCCCTCTGCCTCTCCCCCCAGTCATGCTCTCTCTCTAAAATAAATAAGCAAATAAAATCTTAAAAAAAAAATACGGAGGAGTGCCCAATTCCAAGAGCTGTCATGAGGAAGAAACAAGAGAATCACATTACTATGAGTTCAGTTGTGCGCCACCCCACCCCAACCAGATTCCTATGTCATGCAGTCCTCACTGTCACTGTACTTGGAGAAGGGACCTCAGAGGAGATCATGAGGTCATAATGGTGGGTCCAGATCCAATAGGGCTGATGTCCTTCTAAAGAGGAAGAGACACTGGAGACTGATCACTCCCACTCGTGCTCTCTCCCCACCTCTCTCTCCACTCACAGAAAGCAAAGGCTAGGCAATGACATGACAAGAGGGTGCTGACCCCAAGCTAGGAATCTTCTAGCACCTTGATCACAGATTTGTGGGCTCCAGGACTATGAGAAGATAAATGCCCAGTGTTAAGCTACTCAGGACATGGTGTTTTGTCATGCAGCCAGAGCCAATGAAGACACACATGGCATGCCCAGAGCAGTTCAGCACACATAATGATGCTGGAGAAACTGTTTGGCAGCTGTTCCATTGTTTATCTTCCAAATCCCCTTTTTTGTGACATTTTGGAACTAGGGTATATCCAGAATATCCCTCTTTGGAAGAGGTGAGTGTTAAAGGAAAAGAACACGATCACCAAGAGGACAAAAACAAAACAAAACAAAAACCAGCATCAGTACATTCACTGGCTTCTAGATCAGAAGCTTATGGAAGGCAGGGGCTACTATGTTCAATTCTGTTTCCACTGTCCCCAGCATGGGGCATGGTACATGCTCCATGGACATGTGTCAATGAGTAATGAGTGCAGAAAAGAAATGTGCCGCATGGAATTCCACTGGGCAAGCAGGAAAATTTGTCTTCTCTTCAGCTGGATTCAATTTTTTCATTTTTTAAGATTTTATTAATTTGTTCATCAGAGCCCCACAGGAAGAGGCAGAGACATAGGCAAAGGGAGAAACAGGCTCCCTGTGGGGAGCCCAATGCAGGACTCAACCCCAGGACCCTGGGATCATGTAAGCCGAAGTCAGATGCTCAACCAATGAGCCACCCAGGTGCCATGGTTGGATTCAATTCTATTCAATTAGACACATAATTTTCAAACTTTTCCTGCTCTCCCAAGAACTCAGGATCAATAAAAAGTCCCTATCCTCAAGATGAGAAAGAGGAAATATAGCCACTCATCAGAGAATAAGACAAGGGATGCTACAGAGGATTTGGGGGTGCTCAGGAGCCCACAGGAGGGAACAGTCAAGGTCTCCTTAAAAGAATAGTAAAACCAAGTTTCAGGCCATTCTGAGTAGAGCCTTAAAAATATGGATCAGGAATATCAACCAATATTTATGAAAATGTCCACAAACACTAGCAATTGACCCAGCTCTGCAACTAATTAATACAGGGTTGGGCCTGCTCGCAAACAGAAAAGAAACACAACCATAGATCTTGTCCTGGTTTTGTCTTCATTGTTGAAATAAGAAATAATTGCAGAAAAAAAAATTCCCAGGGGAGCAACATGGGGTAAGATTCATAGCCAACCCAGGTGGTTCAAGCACAAACACTTGGGGCTGTTGTGGATTCCACCAAGCTCTGGAACAAGGGCCCAGGGCACTCCACAGGTTCACTGGCCACATCTGATGTAAAGGCCGGAGTGTAAAAGCACAAAACAGGCCAGAAGAGAGAAAACATGGAAGTAACCATGGCTAAGGAGCATTTTCTCACTTCTCCAGTACATACTGGCTGTCCTGCATGGGTCGTAGCTTGGGAATTGGTGGAGAGGACAAGTCAAGCTTTAGAAAGAAGCAGGGTCAGGGTGCCAGAGTGGCTCAGTCTGTTGAGGGTCTGACTCTTGATCTCAGCTCAGGTCTTGACTTCCAGGTCGTGAGTTCATTCCCTTCCCCCCAACTAAATCCCATCTCCAAATACAGTGACACACGCTGAGATACTGAGTGTTAAGACTTTACAACATATGAGTTTGGCAGGGACATAATTCAGCCCACAACAACCTTCCTCGAATTCATTCCATTCCAAAGCTGTATGGGAGGGTGAGTCTAAGATGCCCCACTGACCATGACCCTCTCCTGACCAAAGAGCTTCACTGGGGCCCCAGAGACTCAGCATCCCCAGACACTGCAGGCTGCGCCTCGCCTACTGCTGTTACGGTTCTACTTACCTTATCTAACCAGCGCCAAGACACCTCTTCCAGGGAGTCTTCCTCTTACCATTCTATCCTCCCAAGCCAGCCCGGCAGCCCCCTCCTGGGACTCACATGGTTCTCATTCTTTCCCACTCTCAAGACCCACGTTATACCTAAAGGCATATCCTACTGACCTGTTTTCTTCATTTGTCTTTGAACGTGACCATGGCCAGTCACTACTGTGTTCTCACATGTAGCAACAGTGCCAGGTGTCCAGCAAGTGCCTGATGAATGAATGTGCCAGCTTGCTCTCATAAGAGATTGCTAACTTTCCTTACTGTTCATCCCAGTTCCTCTGCCCTTTGGGGAACCTAATGTAGGGTTTGTCTTATGGCAGGTGTTTCCCTGCCCTTTGAGTGTTTGGTGGATGGAGTTAGTTATCCAGGTAAACTACAGCGCTCACGAGGTGACAATACCCTTACTACATGCATTATCCCTTTTATGTCTGATAGGTTTGTGCACTTTAATCCATTTTAAGCTGTTTTTCATCATTTCCTTCACTTAGTTAAATTCTGAATCAAGTCACAATTGTTTTAAAAAGGAAAGCAGATGCTTTAGTGCAAAGAGCATCAGTTTAGAGCCTGGACAGTGGGGATCTTCCTCCAGAGACCCCACGTAGCAGCTGTGTAACCCTGAATATGTTCCTAACACTTCCTTCAGGACCTGGAAAGAGGAAAGCATGTGAATTTCTTGCCATCTTGCCATGAGCATCAAGTGGCCATTTTCAACCAAAAATTAATGCAGGAAGTTCAAGTTGCCCAGAGTTCCCCCAAAAAAGAGTCTGGCCATCACTGCCCACTGGCAGCCTATTTGTGCCTCTTTCATATTCGGATGAAAATCTCCCAATCTCATTGCCTAGAATAAAAACATTAGCACCCCCTTACTTAAGGAAGCATGAAGTGACACAGGCAGACGTCCCTCCACACCTGACAGCGGTGCTGTGCATGGATATTCTTCCTCTTTTCCAAAATACTCATCACTATACCATACACTGTAAAACCGGGCTGAACCCTTCTGAATCGTACCAGTTCCTGGACTGAGACACAGGAAGGAAGGCGCATTGTGAGGAGCACAGCAATAGAAGAGCAGCGCTTTTGTTAAAATTCATACATAATCAAAACAAATTGAACATCCGCCCTTATTTCCATAGGGAGAGGCGCTATAATGATTAATGCTTGACAATGATATTTAATTAAAGCTTATTTACTTTATAAATACTTTCCGAGTATTTTTCCTGTGGTATGCCAAGCATTAAGATTCCAACATAATCTAACACATCATAGATGAAGACAAGGATTATAATAACAAGAAGAAACTCACATCAACATCAAGTAGAGCCTGGAAACATTTTTTACAGTAAGGAATATTTGCTGTGCACAAATTTGAAAACAATTTGATTCTCGAGGTCTGGAGTGTTCTCTCTCTCCTCTCTGTCTCTCTCTCTCTCTTTCTCAAAACATACATCACACAGACAAAAACATAGCCCCTCAAATGTGCGTCTACAATTTTTTTCACCTATTTTTGTTGCAAAAGCCCTCACTCCCTCCAAGCCAGCCTCAGGCTTCTGATATCATTAACCCTGAAATTTTCACATGCAGTATGTTCCTGCCTAAAAATCTAGAGGCAGAATCAGCACACAGATCTATGCCCAATCTCACACCAGAAATCTCAGTACTGTTTTCAGGTACTAGCATAGGGTGAACAAAGCCCTATTGCAAAATCTGATTCTGGAAATATATCTTATACCTCTAAAAACTTTCCCCCAAATTCCAACCAATTGGGTCTAATCTTACAGTGTCAGTTAATGGTCTTTCTTGTGACTGAAATTATTATCCTTCCCAATTGGAAGAAACTTGCTTTTTATTTGTGCAGTTTCTGGGAAAGGCACAAAAAACTGTATCTTCATTTGGAAAAGATGTTCAAAGGCAGACTTTGGAAAACGATCATTTTAAAATTTAAGAATTTTTTTCTAATTAGTCACTGAGGTCAGGTCACCATAGAAATAACTAGAATGAGATGGAGAATAAGCGTGCACTCTGGCTCACTATTGAAAGCATCAAGGTCTCTCCACTCTGCTTCTAGACTCATCGCCTAAGTAAACAGCAGGATTCCTGTCCTTTGAAATGAAACAGAATTTACGTGGCTGCCTGAGGAGCAGAGAAAGCCCACAGCCCCCACAGGGAAGCCAATACACGGATTCCTAAGGGTGCTGTTCAGCTAGCCCATGGGAAATGCTGGCCACCTGTGGTCCTGCGGCAGCATGCCAGCCATCATACAAACGATTTCGTAGACGTTCTTGCCAATACGGGACGTGCCCACTTTCCCCAAGGAATTTCTGGAGGTCCCCATTCCTGATGAACTTACCTAATTCAAAACTCACATCATATGGGTAATGCTGACAAAAGATGACAGGCATGTCATTTTTCCAGATTAAGAAGGGGGCGTGATGTAACCGTGGCATCTGTACGGTGTACAATTCTCTTGACAGGACAAATGCAAAAATCCTCTACTTCCTTACATTTCAAAATGTACATTTTTTCCCCTGATCCACACGATCTCAAATTAAGATATAGTGAACCTTATTTGTATTTTAAACAAAACTGTCTAAATTTGCATAACTGAAATGGGTACACATGTCACTGACCCACTGCCCAAGCAGGCCCATTTTACAGCTGAAGAAAGGCTTAAATGAGATGCATCTTTTTAAGAGGAAATTAAAGATAGTTGGATAGTTAAATATATAAACCCAGGGCCAAACCCAGGGCACTATTCCGTGCATTGGAAACAAAATCAGATTAGCTTTAAGTTTGTCCACACAGGAGTCAACAACGTACAGAGGATGCTGTCAGCTGTGTCTGTTTAGAACCAGGTTAGCCCACAAGAGGAGTTCTTTCTGGAAGGTATCAATGACATTGGGCTTTCAAATCTAGAAGGTAGCTGGAAATGAACTGAATTTACTTGATTCTGCTTTTAATTCATGAAAAATATATCACTCTCTCTGTTCTACATGAGTTAATATTCCAAATAGGGTGCTTGCTTTTATTTCTTATCATAATGACAAAGGTGTATTTTATAACAAGGTGTTCTATTGCTTTCGAATGGTTTAGCCTACATGTGTACATAAATGTTAAATGAGTTGGAGAGGCATTAACGCCAATTTTAATGCTTTTAAAACCAAAGGTGACATCCATTTAGGCTGGCTTTCTAATAAATCCTGATTTTTTTCATTGGGAGAAAAATATATAATTGCTCAGTTTATGCAATTTAATAAGTTATTTTTAGCCTCAGAATAATAAATCCCTTTTAAATCGATGGGCTTTGTACTTGTTACAAAGAGTTAATAATATAAGGCGAGAGAAAAGTAAGTGCAGTTTTTAAATGCCTTATTGATAAGTTGAGATCAAGAGTTATACCAACAGAGCAACTGTGAAGAAGGAGAATAGTGATGAAGTTAAAATATAAACAAATATATAATGCCACTTTGCAGGATTAAGTGCACTGTCTAAAAGAAAAATTTAAGGAAAAAATTTAAATAAATGGTATAATAAGATCCTTTTAAGAGACAGCTGTTCGAATCCATATTTAGATTCATGTTCTTTTATCCATTCTATGAATAACAACCAGCTTTTGTTATTTCCTTACATGAAACCATTTTTAAAATAAATTTCAAGTGTTATAAATCACTCAGAATGTACGTACCCCTAATTCATGAAGTTTTATTGCCACTAGGGAAATCATCATTCTTTTACACTTTGTATCTCTTTTTCTCCCACTTCTTGATTGCAGGACCATCGATAGTCAAAGATGGTTTTGTGGGGAATTTTTTGTTTTGTTTTGTTTTTTAATATCATAATTGGGAACCCACCTCTTCCAATCAAAATGCTTTAACATTTTTCAAGGGGGAGAAATTTCGCACCCTTGGTAAATACTCTTTACAGAGCCACAACAAGTAAGTTGATAGACATGTAAACATCTATATTTTTCCAATACCTATTTTTATGAATTTATGAAGCCTTAAAGGGCCTTCATTTTGCAAAAGGCAATTTTGCAGGCCATTAGTCTATAAAACAGACTAGCCTCTTTGGCATATTTAAAGAAATAAGAAAAAGTGTTAAACAGCCAAGGAATTGAGACTTGAAGAGTAGGATCAATAAATGTACACTGTTTCATTTCCATGAGGTGCCCTGCCCATGTATTCCATCAAGTGTTTCCATAATGCGAAAACTGTGTATCACACACAAACATACACGATTGTACACGCACCTTGTAATGTGTAGGCCCTATTATGCACAAGCAAACACCTTCCTTCCATCAAATCAAGAACACAAAGTACAAATTGTTATTCATATATCTGAGCCATAATGGCATGAGCTGTGACGACAGTCGAAATAATGTGTTGCACTCATAGACAGCTGAACCAATCCATTGACATATCAGTAACCCTGCTTACTAATGAATCCTGGAGTCATAATTCAGGTGGCTAAGTGTTGGGAAGAGGAAATGACAGAGAAGCCAACCGTCCCTGCTTGCCCAGCCTAGGGTTTCTCAGACATGGCACTTCCAGTACCCAAACTGGGAAAGGCCCCAGGCAAACTGGTACACGTTGGTAAGCCTGGAAAGCCGTTGAGAATTCATTTTGGTTGCAGCAAGGGCCACAGAGAAAGGAAATTGGAAAAAAAATAATAATCTGGAAAAAAAAAAGAACAAACCTGAAAAAAAGAATGATTTGAATGTGTTGTCTAACAAGAAAGTTTACCGGAAGTGAAGGAAATTTACCTCTAACAGAGGCTTTTGGTTTCAGAAAAGGGAAAAGTCCTCAGCATCAAAGCAGAATGGCAACTTCAAAGGATTCGCAACTTTTAATATCGTTCCATGTAAAAAAAATGGGCTGTTTCATATTACTTTCCGAAAAGGATGGATTCTGGATTTGGTGGACCTAATATACTTTAATAGCACTTCTAAGTGTCTTGGGTAAAGAGTCAAAAAAATTTTTACCCTAGCTGATACATATTTAAAAATGCTGAAAACGGCAATGGTATAAAATGCTAGCTGGGAAAAAAAAATTCAGATCAATTTCACAAGAGATTACAGTAAAATTTTTAAAAATTAGACCAAATTTCTGCCTAAATCAGTGAATGATTAAGACAAAGGTGCCAATGAAATCTGATGAAGCCAATCCAGAAGCAGGCTTTTGAATTGTTACCCCCATAAAAAGAGCCCATAAAATTAATCTACCTGGACGCTTTCCATGTTAAATCAGCACAGAAATAACTTTTAGGCACTTAGGACACTAGTTATAAAATGCATGGTCTCTAGTTGTTCATATACACAGATCCACGATGCCGAGAACTTGGATCTCTCGGCCCAACACAGAAAACACAGACAAGAACTGAACAATGGATGCTTTTCAGGCACACCTGGGATCTGTGCTCGTTAGAAAGACGAATAGCATCCGAAATCCAGAAGAAGAGAGAAGAAAAGTTGGAAATCCCTCATATCATTTTAGGTCACCAGAACTCCTATATCCCTTCCGCTACCAAAAATAAGTGATATCACTTCGGTCCCCCGTATCACTTAGTTAAACTTGATACACGCTCCTCCAATCTGTATATACCAATCCCATCCTGTCAGTACAGGGTGTTCATACCCCGTCTAAAGAACAACTGGAGGCTTGGGGAAGCCTAAGTGGCTTGCCTGAATGGGGCCTGTGATGTGACTATCACAGGACAGTTGCCTCTGAGGCAAATTTTCCACCTTGCAATGGAGAGGAGAAAATATGACAAAGAGAAAGATTCTTAGCTTCCAGGTCAGACTCCAGTTGAAATTTCAGCTCTCCCAACTAGACATGCAACCAACGAGTCATTTAACTTTTCTGAGCACTCCTGCCCCCAGTTTTGTTTCCTGTAAAACAAGACCACCAGATTCCTCAAAGAGTTAAACATAGAAATACTATAGGACTCAGAAAACCCACTCCTCTGTATATTCCCCAAAGAACTGAAATTGGATACCAAACAGATGATTGGACACCCATGTTCCTAGCGGTGCAGTTTGCAAGAGCCGAAAGATGGAAATGACCCACGTACCCATCCACGGGTGAAGAGATGAACAAAATGTGGCCTATTTATGTAACGGAATATCACTCAATCATAAAAATGAATGAAGTTTTGGGACAGGCCACCGCGTGCATGAGGCTTGAAAACATGATGCTGAATAGGATAAACCAGATGCAAAAGGACACATCCTGCGTGGTTCCACTCCTAGGAAATATCTAAAATATGCTCATTCAGAGACAGAAAGTAGACTAGAGGTGACTAGAGATGGAGGAGAAATGGGAATGGGGATTTAGAGCTCAAAAGGGTACAGAATTTGTTTGGGATGATGAGAATTCTAGAAATAGTAATGATGGTTGCACAAGATTGTGAATGCGAGTAACAACCCTGAATTGCACACTTGATAATAGTTAAGATGGCAAATAAAAAGCTTTAGGACAAGTAACAGAACCGTAATTTATGGTTCATGCACAGAGACCAGAGAAATTAAAGCACAGCATTTTTGTGAAAGTGGCGAAGCGGTGACACAGGTCAGTGTGACGTCCCTCTCCTTGATGGCACGTGATCAGGGCTGCACCGGGATACTGGGAACCTACCTGGCCTCGTGGGTACATGTGCCTTTCTCAGCTCTCCAGGGCCAGAAGCTTCGAGCTCCTGTCTGCAGGGCCTGCCGGGCTACTTCCTCAGGAAGTTCACTTTCTGCAAGAGGAAAGGAAACTGTGGGCCGACAGCTCTGACAAAGGCAATTAACAAGTTGTGCACTCAGGAACTTACTTTTCCACCTAATCATGAGCTTTACAATTTACTGCATCTCGAAAGAAACTGGATTTAAAATGCAATTATTGTGCAGTAATTAACTTTGTCCAAATGAGGCCCTTTCAGAAGGCAGTTTCTTTAGAGACACATTACAGAGCCCGGTGGTGGTGGGTTGTCATTGTGTTTTGTGGGTTTGGGTTTTTTTTTTTTTTTTTTTTTTAGGTTTTTCAATAAAGTTTTTTTCTGGTCCAACTGGTGGATTGAGGTGGGGGAGTCTGATTCGATATATTTGGGCTCTTTCCAAGAACTCTGACACCGTGTTCAGAGCTTCAGCTTTCCACTTGTGGGGGAAAAGAAAGAGTCTCATTTCTGTAAATGAAATGTGTTTGTTGCCACATGGAACAGCCTCTCGGAAATCTGCCTCCAGCCAGCCGGCCCGAGACAATGGCAAGCGACAATTAGATGTGGTCCTTGTCTTCCCTCCAGAAGGAACAGGGTTTTCCACCTAAGACTGCCCTAGAATTGCCAGCTCCGGCCAGGATCGAGTGTCAAGCGAACTCCTGGCTGAAAGGGACAAAGGCCTTCAAAACTGGGACATACAATGAAAACGCCTTTTCTTCACCTCTATAATGTCATTTGAGAATTCTTACTTTTCTCCTGTCCCCCAAGTACTGTCACCAAGGAGGCAAGAGGGCCCATGAGAATAAATGTTCGTTCACTGGCCCAGAAGCACTGGGCCTCACGGGGTGGAGAGATGCTGGACATCCGGACCTTGACCCCATGCAGAGGAAAGATGACCAAGGCACCCTGTTCCCCTTCTCCGTCCCTCCCCCCCCCCAGGAGAACATTCGAAGCATAGCTCATTCCTACAAGGCCTCTCAAATACTCCTTAGATCTTAAAAAAAACCCTCCACCCGGCTCTCAAGGGTGAGGTGCAACGTGAGGTGCAACGATGCGGGGCTCTCATGGGCCAAGGCCACCCGGATGGCCTTGGAGTCCCCGACGGCGCTTCACATCCCTCACCCCATTGGAAACACGATGGAAAGTGAGTCCAACGGGAGGAACTGACCCTCTTCTCCTCTTCCCGCAAAACCCCAGCTCCGCAAAGCCAAGGTGTTATCGGATTCTGCAGAAATTACCAGCCGCGTCCACGCGTTTTTGCCAAGGGGAAGAAAAAAGAAAGAAGAGACGAGGGAGGAGTGAGAACCTCGGCAGATATCCGTTGGCCCTGCCAATGACTCTCTGTTTAACTTGTAATCAAAACAACTCAAACCCAGTTACTGTTTGCATATCTGCCAAGTTTCTCAATTTCAGCAGTCGGCAGCAGGCCCTCGGTATGACAGGCTGTCTTTCAGATTCCAGCGGAATGTGCCAAAGCCCCAGCTCAGAGGCAACTGGTAAATTAAATGCCAGCGAGCAAGGACATTCCTACACCTTTCCTCTACGCACACAAAGCAGCATCCGGGCCCCTCATCCCTGCAGAGGCATTTGCAGGCCCGGGGTGCACGCAGAGGGGTCCGGGGTGGTGCCCGTGGCCCCCCTGGCTGGGTCATTACAGCCTGGTGCCTGCTGGGCATTAGTCAGTGCACGGATGTAAATCAACTCCCAAGTTTTCCTAACGAGAAACTGGGGTTGGGGGCGGGGGTGGGGGGAGGAGGGAGGTGGGGAGAACCACTCTGCCAATAGATGAAAAGAATCCTCTCAAATCAAATAGACTCAGAAAAACTCGCTTTCAAGGGCCCAACGCTATCATGCAATCTATAGATAACGTTAGGTATTCAGATTCGCTGCAAAGTGTAATTGAAAATAAAGTAGACATTAAATGCATACAGGCGCATCTTTAAATCTTGCATCCTAAAAGCTTCTTGTGAAACTAAAGATAAGGCTTCTCTTTTCCTAGGAAAGTGTAAGCTTTTAAAATCCAGTTGATCCTTCAGGGGGGCAGGGATTGGACGGTGCAGGTTCAGCTACCTCTACGATTATCCGTGCTGATTAGCATAGCAGATATTAATGAATAAGCATTGTTTTGACTGCAACTTTGACTATAACCTGCTGATTTAATGACTCACACTAAGTTTAGGGAATGCGGGCTGCAATCTTAATTACACAAATGTGGCCGCGCTCCTGATATTAATAACAGCTAGCATAAATATCAGGACTTGACAGAAACATATAATTAAGGCAGAAGAGACGCTCAAGTCGATGGGCCCTACGGACACCATAAATGCAAGTTTGATCTTCTGATTTCACCACTTTACCAAAATCTGCTCCTACAGTAAACAATATGGTGTTTTGTTTTTTTTTTTTTTCAATCTCTTGTAGGTGGGACTGGGGTGTTTTACTCAAAATGACAAGGCATTAAAATTTAGTTTAGTGTTTTCAAGAGATGGGGAGAACACGCAGTGGCAGGAAAGAGACTGTGCAGGGGCGCTGTGACACTGGTTTAATTTGCCTTCCTACCTGGATGACATGCAGGGAAGGGCTGCCAGGGAGAGGGCCCCGGGCTCCTGAGGACCTGCCCACTTGTGTGTTGTGGGTCGCTGCATGGCTGCGTGATCCTGGGGAACGTCCACGCTGCTGTGTCTCCATGCACTTCTGCAAGTGCATCCATGTGTGTCTGCACCACAGCTTGCGCGTGCATGCAGGAGAAAGGCTGTGCTGCAAACCTCTTTTCTGTCCTGTGTCACCTCCTTAGTCCAGGGGTGAGAAGGGCCTGTAGTGCCCGGCGTCCCTTTCATGTGCAGTAATTTGGCAGGTACCTCTCTGCAAGACGACTGGAGCTGGAATGAACCACTTTGATGCGGCCTCTGATGGGCATCGGGTACGGTGCACTCTCAGGGTAATTCTAGCCCTGAGACGCTTTCTTTTCCAAGCTCGGGGGCTCCATCTGAGAGGAAGGATCTTTTTTAAAGCATTAACTCACCAATCTGCAGGTTTTCTTTACCTAAACTAGCAACATTTCCCAAGGAAAACAGAATTCTAAATGGCTCCAAGATTTAACAGCAAGGCCAATTACCTGGTGGACGTTTCTGGAGACACAGCCACCATGGGAAAGCTGCTAAAAAATTCTAGTAGCCAAATTTTAATTAGCTGACAGGCGAATTCCTGTTAAGTTTCTGTTTTTCAATCAGGGAAGCTATGAATGGATCTGATCGCTTTCTGGGGAAATTGTAATTGTGTGTGTGTGTGTGTGTGTGTGTGAGAGAGAGAGAGAGAGAGAGAGAGAGAAGAAGAGAGAGAGTGTGTGTGTATTTGTTTGGAAACAGGAGGCCTTCTGAGTCCAGCTTCTGGTCTTGGTAATGGGAGGGCCCACCTCGATTTTGAGCAGAAATGTCCTATTGACACATTCCCCAAAGGCCCAGCATTTCAGCCCCTATTGCCGCCACAACCCCAAGCCCACAAGGGTCCTTACAAACCCAGTACAGCTCCCAGCATCTTATTGGTATGCTAATGCCCAAAGCTGCCTCAATTTGCAATTCCTCCCTGGAAATGGTATTCAGATTTTTGCGTCCCTCAGTGGGAGGAGAACACCAGGAGATTTTTTTTTTTTTTCCTGCGCCTGGTCAGACAGGTAAAATAAACTTAGCTCTGATGACAGAAGACATACGTCCCCTCCCTGAGGCCTTCTTTGGTCTGCACAGAAAACCAGGAGCTTGCGCAAGTTAAAATACCGATATTCCCGTTTGCAGGAGATGGGGAGGGGAGGCCAGGTTCCTATTACAAACTGTTGTTCTCAATTATTAATTCCCAGCCTTTTGTGCACACTCAAGGAGATGCAGTCTCAACATCTTTACTTAGCATCGGGGGGAGGCTCCCCCTTTGCTTAAGATAACCCCTTTTCTTTGCATTTGAAAATAAATGTAAAGTTTACCTTGGGAACAAATGATTAATGAAGTGTTTTCAATGTACCCCAGCTGTTCACCATAATAGAAGAATAATTTGATGTTTGGGGTCCTTAAGCCATTCCATGGCAATTGATTTTTTTTTTTTTCCTTTTTTGGTGGGGGCTTCGGGGGTAGGGTGATTAAAGGGTTAATATTCAAATCAGAAATTTGCAAGGCCTGCATAATGGGAGCGCCACCCTCATAACAATAGGAATTTTTAACAATATCCAGCCTTGTTAGCAAGAGAGTTACATGCATTGAGGGCAATCAGTGTGTCTTGTCAGTTTCTTTTTATCTACCATCTCCAACCGCCGAGGAGCCGAAATGAAGCACTTTGGAATTATCAATTTCAGCCACATTTGCATAACAAAGCCCCCGAGGAAGAGGCATGATAAATGTGAAGGACCCCTCTTGGAAAAGGAACTGTCAACCGCGCCCCGAAAGATTCTCCGACCGAGCGCATTCTCCGGGACTGCAGTCAGCGAAAATAAAATGAAAGCATTAAAGAAAGTCATTCTCTCAGAGAGAAAAATCTCCCCCTCTGCACAGAGAGAACTGGATGAAATGACATTATGCATATGAAAATGTCCAGAAAGATGTTTGATTTATGTATGCATTAGATGCAAATTCCATTACGGTGCGCGCGCTGTTGTGTGATTTGGCGCTGAACACATCAGCGCCCTGATCAGATCTGATCTCATTAATTCCGACAAGGAGAGAGAGAGGGAATTGAGAAGAATTTATGGCCTGGACACTTGAAAGAAGTAAATTGTAATTCTGTTTAAAGCTGTAGCGAACCTTTTAAACACCTTTTATTATAGGAAAGAAGCACTCACTTTTATAACACTGTAAGGACTTACTTAATCTTGTACAGGGGATTCCAGGTCCTCATTTGGGGATGGGGGTGTGGGTAAAAAAAAAAAAAAAAAATCTATGACCTTGTTCAGAGAAAAGAAAAAGAAGCGGAAAATGCCTCCTTAGACCAAGATTCCCAGAAAACATCACAATAGTAGGATCAAAGAAGAAACGGTACCTCTGTGAATAATTACATAAACGTTTAGTTTTAAGGGTCTCTCTCTCTCTTTTTTTTTTTTTTTAGTGGCTTAATATGTTCAAATAAAATACCAAACAGTGAATGACTATTTTTATGGGACTGGGCAGCAGATTTACATTTTAAAATGTCTTTAACTGCGTTACAGATAAAAACAGTCCTAAAAATATATGATGAGAGATGCCGTGGGACAAGTGCCTTGTGAAATCCCCACTTACTAGAACTGCTTTGGAAACAGTCCATTTCCGACCCAAATTAATGATAATAATAACAACAATAATAATAACCCAACTGCCAAAACAGTTTTCAGAGGAAATACATTTCTATAGGGAAGACCCCAGATTGTTTGCTTCTGCCAATAATGATTCTGAGCTCTCTTTTGCTCCAGAACAAGACTTTAATAAAAGTCGTTTCCTTCTTTCAGGAGCGATAATCACCCTTCATGGGTGAGATGTCCTGTATTTACTTGATAGTGAGTGTAAAGCCGAAATTGTCTCAATATGTTACTGCATCGGGGAATCATGGTTCCTCCCCCAGCATTCATGACCCCCTGGGGTGCAGCTTTGCCGGCAAGACTTGCGTTTCCCCCGCGCATCTTTCATCTTCCTGAGCTATGATTAACTGTCTTCCCAGGGCCAGAGTGGGGGCAGAGACTGGATTCGGAAAACCTTAGTTACCGATCATGTTTGATTTGAGATGGAAATGAAGATATGGTGCCGGCAAGCTCCCCCAGTGCAGCCTCGAGCTTCCAGGGGCAATCCACTCCAATGGAAGTCATTGTGGAGTTTAGCAAATGTTTATCCAAATTGATGCAGCAAACTTACACGTGAACGCAGATAAACAGCGCAGGGAAGGCAAAGTGTTTCAGAACCAGGTGAACCTGTTTAAATGTCACATTTTGTCAGAGGCTAATCCCCCATGTCGTTCCTCATTTCCACCCAAACTATAAAAGTATCTCATGTGTGCTGTAGATATAATTATAGATGGAATGCGCACCTTATTTACATTATGCGTCTGTGTGCCTATCCTCCCAGGCTGTCTGTTTTTAAGGACACGGGAATGCGTGGCATCTACTGGTTTGCCCACATTCCAACGTGTAACACCGGCAAATCAGGAAAATAATTGGGTTTTCCTTTGAGAAGAGGGAGAGGGGAAAGAATTCTTCTTCCTGTGATGTTTTAAAAATTCAAAATTTCCTCATTTATCTCCATGATAGCTCTAACCACACAGTTGAAAGCTATATTTAGGCTGCAGAGATTGTATTTTAGAATGTGGAATTTCAAGTCCTCTCACTTGGAGGACTTGAAAGGATTGTGCACATTTTGAATAGGATTGTCTGCAAGTACGGGGAAAAAAAAACTTACCTTGGCATTATACGAGTGAGATTTTTTTTTTTTTCCAAGGCGTTTTAATGTGTCTGGGTATGCGTGAAGGCATGCATTGAAAAACGGATCCAGTTTGTTCGCCTTCAATTAAATCATCCCTCAAATATACACGGAAGGAAATGTATATATTATATTTCACAAATAATAGGGGGGGCGGCTTTCTCATATCTTCACACAGTCAGCCAGGCCCTTACACGTCACACACACACATACACACACACGCACACACACAGAATGAATGGGTAAGTCTTGGTGATTAAGGTCATGCTGTTTGTTCATTTCTGCCCTGGCTAATGTGATTGAATTGGAACAATACCTTTGAACTCCCTGGCTCTGATCTGCATACTAATTGATCCCCCGTCCTTGACAATGACCTTTACTAACCATCCACCCATTCTGTGCCCTGCTCAAAAGTTGCTATCAAAATCCAGCAACAACAAAAAAAGTCCCTTTATAAAGAGCGTCTTCGAGCAGTGTGTTACTCCCTAGCTCCCCCTGCAAGATGCTTTAAGAAATAAAAAGTATTTGTCCGAGCCTGGAAAACAGATTCAGCTAGGAAGGCTCACACTTCTGATCCGGTAACCTCAAGAGCAAGGAGGAGGGAATCTGCTTCTCAGTACTAACTCCTGTGCTTGTCACATCTTTTCCTAAAATAAAAATCTGATAATAGTCTCCCTACAAGGTGTTTCTACAAATGGTCTTTGAGATATCAGAAGGCTGCATATGGATTTCATTTTCCTAGTATCAGGGAATAGGACCTGTTCTGTCTCTATTTAAAATGTAGGTATTTTATTCATCGTGGATTTTTTTTGTGCATTAATTTTGATTTTGTAAACAGTACGTTCGATACTTATTTCTCCTGATGACTGACTTTTTGGCTGTCCCTTAAATTTTTGCTTCACTCTTGCCCCAGCCCTGCCAGGTGGCATAACTAGAGCTCTGCTATAGTCTTAGGGAAGTCTGGAGCAAAAAAAAAAAAAAAAAAAAAAAATTAAAAACTGAAAAAAAGTGTATTTTTCCCAAAAACTTATACATATTTACCTACAAATTTAAGTGGGCAAGACAATATCCAAAACTAATATAACACCATATGTTAGCCATACTGGAATTAAAATTTTTAAAAAATGAATAAATGGGCATGACAATGAGACATAAACATAATATCTATGAAGACTCTCAAGTATCTTGAGATGAAGACGTGCTCCAGGCACACACACACACACACACACACACACACACACACACACAAACATATTAACCCCAAAAAGCCAGGCTGTAGACACCTTTTAAAATTCGGCTGTGTACTAATGAATTAACCAGTAGCTAGCGAAGATACCGGGGTCTCCATTATAAGCCCAAGTTACATTCTTGGTGTGGCATTGAAAAGAAACAGACATCCCTTTTTGAGGACAAGATATGTCAAAGGCATTTGTTAAAAGGAATAGGAAGATCAGTCCCAAAGCATACGCTCAACAAAAATAAAAACACAAAAACTTTTCTTGGGTTATTAAATCATCGATTATATCAGAATGCCGGATTTCCTTGAAATTTGCCTCAGGATGAATGGAAGGGGCCAGCCCATCTGGCCATGAACAGAACACATCTTATTGCTGAAATAAGTAATCAGCTGAAACCCAGGACCCCTCAGCCACACTCACTCGCACAGCTCTACTTGGGTCCCCCCACTCTCAGCAGAAGAGCACGCAGGTACAAAACAAAAAGGCCACCTGCTTTCTGTTATAGCCACACCACACCCTGACATCCGACACGTGTCTTCCTGTGACTTGGAGTCCAGACACTGGTCCTTTTAGCCCAGTGCAACCCGGGGGTCATGACACATCGTGTACCTCACATCCACGGGTACCCTTGACTTCCTCATTTTTCCCATTTCAGTAAGTAGATACTTTTCTAAGAACACGTTGTTCTTAAAAAAAAAAAAAAAAGGGGGAAGAAAAAAACTGTCTGTAATTTGTCATGAATTTCAATTACCGAAAAACTTTTGATTTTTTTCCTTTATCAAAAAAAAAAAAAATTGGCATACCTCCAGGTTTTAAGAATGTGGTTAAGGCAGAGAATGACAGAAAGATAAAGATGTGTGTGTGTGTGTGTGTGTGTGTGTGTGTGTGTGTAGAGAAAAAGCTCTGAACATACGAGTTCATGGAGGCCTGGCTGGGTTTTAAACCCCGAATAAAGGTTCCTAGTGACATGGGTAAGAAAGAGCATTTTGTATTTATATGGAGCGGAATGTTCTGACAGGTTCCACAGTGTTTCTCGGAGCTGACATGTCACAAAAGTGACTCTCGGCGTCCTAGAGTTGCGCACACATATCAGGAAGCGAGTCTACACTCGCAAACTCACTGCACAGAAAGGATTTTGGAGAGGAAATAAAGAATCATTTTGCGATTGGAAACTAGGAGGGGATTTTTTTTTTCTCCTTTCAGATACACAGAATACTTACCAAACGGGAGCAGAACTTTCTTTTTTTTTTTTTTTTTTTTTTTTTTTGAAATGTGCAACTGTGTGAAACTTGTCTGGTTTCAGATTTACACAGAAATTTGGAATCATCTTGTTTTCATCCAAACAAATTCAAACTGAAGAGCTTCTTAACTAAGCTGGGAGCATATTTGCACCAAGAAACTGATGTTCCTAATTCATTAACCTACAAGCATTGGGTACCAGTTGAGCTTAGGAAATGTGCATAACTCAGTGACTTTTGGTTCTTGGCTTTTCTGGTTGTTTTGCTTCTTGGAGAGCTGTCACCCCACCAGCTCTGTCCCAGGGGCCAGGTGGGAGATTAAACCCGGTGAGGTCCCGGTGATATATAGCCTTTGCTTTTAAGGAACAATTTTGGATTTTGGAGGAACTTGGTTTGTAGCTGGAGCTGAATAAATGTTTATCGAGTAAGTCAATAAATCACACCAGAATGCTGTAAGTTGTAACGTGAGATAGTGTCCGACTAAAACAGCGACCCAAATCGTCCAGATGATTCCAGCCAGAGTTCAGAGGTCAGAGGAAGCTGGGATCATGGTAGTAGCCACTTCTCCTAGCACAAAGCATCAATTTAAAAAGGGTTTTGATTCCATGATCACACTTAACCCTCTGCAGGATCCTGTGTGATGGCAAGAAACACAAAAGAGAAAGTCCCTGTCTCGGTGGGGCTTAGTTTTGTTGTGCATGGTAGGAAGATGATGCACACCGTGAAACACAACATGCCGTGGAGAAAAATAAATCATGAAGGATATGGAACCCTGAGGAGTTTGGTGTGGTGTGCAAGTATTCCTCGTGCAGTGATGAAGAAAGGTCCCGTTGGAGAGATGACATTTGAGGAAGGACAAGAAGAAGCCCAGGGAGAAGCCACATGTCCCTCTAGAGGAAAAAAAATGCAAGTAGAGGGAAGAGCAGGTTCAAAGGCCCAGGAGCAGAGCCTGCTTGGCACCTTCAGGAAGACCCAGAGAGGAGACTCAAGAGCTGCATTTGGAGCAAAAAGACCAAATAAGAGGAGACGGGGTAGAGAGGGAGGACCATGTGGGGCTTCTGAGGGCAGTGAGGATGCAAAGTACAGAGCTCTGAGCACAGGACTGCCATGATCTGCGGCTAATGACCGCAGCTAAAGCCCTCTTCCCTGGGTGTTTGGAAAGGTTAAATGCCACAATGCAGCACAGAGGTTCGCTCAGAGGGTGCTCCTCAACCCTCAATCTAAAGCTCACGTGGGAATGTGACCCTTGCAGGTTGAATGGGGAGCCCCAGATTCCGAAATTCAAGACTTTCCACTTTATGAAATGAGGCAAGTAAATATGTCACAAAAAGAGAGGTGAAGAAATGAATGTGTCCCCCGATTGCCCATTGCTCTGGTGTGCAATACGCGTTCATACATTTTTTATCTGCAATCATGTTTTTTAACCATGCTCTGTAATCGGAGAAGGAAGAAGGAGCAGGAAGGATCCTTCATTTGTCCTGGGTTAGCCTCACTCTAAGGATCCTCCGCTGTCCTCCCCTAAATGGCAGGCAGGGGTCCTTCCAGGGTCACCCTGCTGAGGGCCAGGTCATCAGGCTCCTGGATCAGGAGAGTCCCAAGAGATGAGCCAGAGAGCAGGCCAGTCAGGAGTCCCACCTCTATCCCTCCCCACCCTCATGAAACTAGATTGAACCTGAGTTTTCTTACCTGTAAAATGGGAGTTCTGATGCAGATTCTGGTTACCGCCAGACTGATGGGGACACAAAGGCAAAATAATGAATGTGAAAGGGTTTTCCTAAGTATAAATGCAATTATATTTGTATAATAATATATAATTATATTATTAGATCTTTTAAAACAGCTGGAAGGAAAACTAAAGAGTGAGCAAATTAAACAAATCACCTAGATATTCTATGCTGATTATAAATATATATGTATGTTTATTGTACAACATAAATTTTAAAAATACACCTAAAAAGCTTTAAAATAATAAAAATTATTTTACATTTACCACCCAGAATAAAACAAAATTTTGCTATACTTTATGCCGTATTTTCCTTCTAGTTTCTATATTTAAAAAAATAAATATTACATTAAGTATTTGTATGTATTTATATCATGATTAACATATGTGTGTATTTAACTTGACATCACTATGGCTACGTGATGTGACATTTGCCATAGTTAGGTCATATAGCTGTATCCTATAATGTGGTGTAGTCAAAGTGATGCCACGCTGTATATGCAATACACATACAGTTTTAAATTATTTCATATGGTTATAGAATAATATATATATACTCATGAACATATATAAAAATGCAGGTTTACATTATTAAATACATTATTATAAAATCAGTACCAAATTAGTACCATTTATTAATTTTTTGAAAAGTAGGTAAGTCACATTATTTTTAAAAAAATCAGCAGTACAGGGGTGCCTGGCTGGTCAGTCAGTATAACATGTGACTCTTGATCTCAGGGTTGTGAGTTCAAGTCCCAGCACTGGGCATCTGGGCATAGAGCTCATTAAAAAAAAAGAAAATTAACAGTACAAAGGCAGAGACTTCTCTCATCGCTACCATTTTTCTTCCAAAAAAGCAATAATTGTCATTGATGAATGATAATATACTGGACACACACTGTTATACTTTTCTCTTTTTTCACTTAAAATATAGCTTCAAGATCACTCCATATCAGCACATATGTAGATCTGCTTCTTTCTTTTAATGGCTGCATGGTATCGCATTGTAAGGATAAGTTATGTTTTATTTAATCTACAAATCTAAGGTGAGTTGCTTCTAATCAATTACAATCCCAAACGAAACCCTAAAAAGCACACTTTGATGACTAACCATCAGTACAAAAGAAAGGTAAATTGCTAAAATAGAACCAATATGAATAGTGTTAAGTTCAATACTCATGGGCCAAATTTTCCTGCCAAAAAGATGTACTGATTTGTCACTTTACACGTGTAATGAATGCAAAGTCCTTTTTCCCCATTTTTAATTACATTTTGCATTTTCCTTATTATGAACAAGTTGAGAAAATATTTTTAAAAGTCATTCATGTTTGGGTTTTTTTTTTTTTTGATGAATTGTCTAACATTTTCCTCTATCTTTCCACTGTATTGTTTTCCTATATTAGTGATTTATAGGAACTCTTTATATATTAAGGAAATTACTCTAAGATATATTACATGTATTGCAAAACAGGAGTTTGAAATTTATAAAAAGTAAAATGTATCAATCTTTACCTTATGGCTCTGGACCTTGTGTCATGCTTTAAAAGACTCTCTAATTCAGAGAAATCACCCTGAAGAGCGAGGAGCAGATCAGCGTCAGGTAGAGAGAAAGGTCCACGTGCAGAGAAGGCAGAGAGGACCTGAGCAGCTGGGAGCATTCGTAGGCTGAAGAGCAATGTGGCACAGACCAGATGAGAGAAGATCATGAATGATTTGTGGGAAGAATGAGAAAACTTTGAATGGCACCATTCAATCAAGGAAGGGACTTAACCAGATTTATGCCCTGAACACATCACAGCAGGATGAGTAAGGGATTGGTGGGGGAACCAGGGACAGAGTAAGGACTGGAGCCCAGGTGAGTGGTGCTAGTGGACCTGGGGAGCATGGGGCTGTTTGAGTGGGGAACATGGGTGGACTTGCAATCTCTGTAATGGGGACCAGAGGTGAGGAACCTGGCACAGAAGAATACTAGGTGAATGGAGATCCCATTTCAGGTAGCAGGAGGTGACAGGCGGCAGAGACAAACGCTGTGCTTTGGGACATGCTAATCGGGAGGCGCCCTTGCAAAATCCGTATGAATCCACATCAAGAAGGTTGCGGTCTATAGTAGGTGGTGCTTGGAAGAGAATGACGCAGGTATTCACGGTTCCCTGCAGTATTGACTAAACTTTCCCCATCGCAGTGTCCTCCTCTGCAAAATGAAAGACCTAGAAGGAGAGAGAATGATGTGCAGCCCCTAGCAAAGGACCCTCCAAACATAGCCTTCCCTCCACCCCTCCCCTCCGATGTCAAATACGACAAGTGGGCGCAGGCACATCTTTTATACTAAAAATGCACACATATTAGTTTGCTAGGGCTGCCATAAAGTACCACAGTCTGGGTACATTAAACAACAAAAATTAATTTTCTCACAGTTCTAGAAGCTGGAAGTCCACTGCAGAGGGGTGGGCACGACTGGTTCTCTCTGAGGCATCTGTCCATGGCTGGTAGAAGGCTGTCTTCCCCAACGTCCTCCCTTCATTTCCCTTCTATGCATCTCTATGGTCTGAACTTCCTCGTCCTCATAAATGCCGGTCCCACGGGATTAGGGGCCACCCAAAGGACCTCATTTTATCTTAAGGACCTCCATGAAGACCATATCTCCAAATCCAGTCATGTTCTGAGATTCAGAGTGTGAATTTGGGGGCACACTCTGTCCAGCACATTGTGCATGGTAAGTTTCGTGCCCTCAGCTGGGCCCTGAGGATATGGGAGTGGGTGAGGTTCAACCCTCACCTTTGGGGAGCACAGGGGAATAAATGGGCAAGATATGATCAAGTACTCAATCAAGTATAATCAATCAGAGAGAGTTATGTGTGCAATCCTTGCACGAGAGCACCAGGAACGTTGCATCGGGCAGAGTACACTCCACTGGGGGATAACTACGAACACCTGGATGCACCCTGACTACAGAGAACACTGTTTTGTTTTTGTTTTTGTTTTTTTACCTTCATCAAACTTTAACCCACAGAGTCCTGCTTCACAATGTGCAAAACATTTTCACACCAACGATATCATTCAGTCATCAGAAGGGCTCACAAGGAAGGCAGGGCAGGGGTCGCTGCCCTGCTTTCCTAGCCAGGGAAATTGAGGCACAGACAGGTGCAGTGGTGCAGAATGCCCATTCGGCCCTCCTTCCGGACACCTTTTTGCCTCCCAGGAAAGCAATGTGCACACAGCAGAGACTTTGAGACAGAACAAGAGATGGAAATCCTGAAAAGAAGCACCTAGGAAGGCCATTCTGAAAACCAACAGGACAACAGTGAATGCCAGCTTTTCTGCCAAATTGCAAAGATTTAGGCCTCCCTGGCTCTTCTCTGCTGCCCATCGCAGCGACTGCAGCTGCAGGAGTGGTGCCAGAGGGTCACGAAGGCAGGCCCCTCCATCACCGGTGAGTTCCTTAAGGCTCCTCTCTGGCCCCTATAAAGTCACTCAGAGACGAAGAATGTCTAATTGAGCAATAATGACCGGGCTGAAGTCTTTCCGAGACACATAATGGGATGTTAAAGGCTCCAATCCTGACCCTCTAGCTGCCTATTATGAGGCTGGTAAAGACAGATAAACAGATCGTTAGGGCCCCTATAAACCTCGGACATTAATCTAAAACACTCCTGTTCATAATGCTTCAGTCCTGCCTCTTCCACTCATAAAAAGAAAAGTGTGAAGGTTTGGCATTCGACGTGGGTCTTATTTCTACCTTCTTTAGGTTATCATGAGTGGCAGGGAAGCTGGAGAAGCTGACTCTGGTTATGTCTCTCAGTGTACTCGACTTGTGGGCTTTGCAAGAAAGACACCTTCCCAACCCCACCACCTACCACCTTCCCCCACTTGGCATCTCGTGGAGAAATTGCTGCTTGATGGCGCCCCTGATTGAAGTGGGCTTGGTTCCTCCCTCCTCTGGATGAGTGTGTGTGTTTGATGTACTTATGTGAGTGTGCCTGCATGCGTTCGTGTGCGTATTTGGTGTGTATATTTGTGTGCATTTTTTGGTGTGCCTGTGTGTGTTTGTGTTTGTATGAGTGTGTCCCTGTGTGTCTGTGTGTTTGTGCATTTGCATGCATGTTTGATGTACCAATGTGAGTGTGCATGTACGTGTTTGTATGTGTATTTGTGTGCATATATGGTGTGTGTGTTTGTCTCTATGTCTGGTGTGTCTGTGTGTGTTTACGAACGAGTTCGTGTCTCTTCTTTTGTGTTATGTGTCTGCACGCATGTTTGATGTACATATGTAAGTGTGCATGTATGTGTTTGTATACATGTTTGTGCGAGTGTTCGGTGGATTTGGAGGTGTTTGTGCACATGCATGTTCATGTGTGTAGGGGTGTAGCAGAGACAGCTGAGTGAAGAGGTAGAGAGAGATTAAATGACAAAATCCCCAAGGCTGGTCTGGGGCCTCTGAGCCACCCCCAGAAGCAAACCTGAATACTCACCATTCCTCCCAGTAGGGAATTATGGAGCGTCTCCTCGAGGCATGGGCTTGTGTTCCACTGGGAAGAAGAAAATAAGGAAGCAAACAAATAAAAGGGCAAGACGGCTGAGGTTGCAGGAGGTGCTAAGCAGGAGTGTCGCAGGGCCATCTGGTAGGTTTGCTGGGTGGTTGGGATGAACTTAGAGCTTAGATCTGGTGGTTGGGGACTAGGGCTCTGGGTTCCGGGCTGGAACCCCAAACACAGGCCTTGGGGCAGGAAGGAGCTGGAATGCCATGTTTAAGAATGAACTCTTGTTTTGATCTCTCCTGGGCTCTGGAGAACAAAAAAGGTCCCATGGCCACCCTTCGCCTGGGTGGTAGAGGGGAGACCAAGACCATAGCAATGTAATCCGGAAAATCTGCTTTCCTACCTTTGACGGAGCCTGGCCAGTCCTAGGCCCACTGTCAGGATTCTCCAGACACCTGTTAAATTAAATTCCTGACTTAACATCACAGAAGTTCTAGGTTCATTTCAGGCTCTTGTCTCCTGCTTGGCAGAAACTGAGCTATCAGCAGTCGGGAAGAGAGAAACTGAGACAAATTAAGAGAAAAGGAATCACGGGGTACAAATGAAGGCACCTTGACTGACAGTATGGTGCACTCCCCTGCACCCGTGCTCGGAGAGCCAGCCGCCCGCACATCTCACTGGCTGACACCCGGGCCCAGAGACTCTGGGGAGAGCCCTGCCTCCCCTCGAGGTCCCCGGAGGACCTGGCACTCGAGCCAGCACCCCCACCCACGTGGGCAGCCTCAGCCAGTGGGGGAGATGGCGGGATGCTGTCCCCTCTGGGTGCTGTGGTCTTCCCAGGCCCTGCGCAGGGCTCCCAGGGCAGACGAGGCTCTCCTGCGAAGAGTTTATAGAAGGAATAGAAGTTCTGAGTGCATCTCCCAGTGAGCACTCTTGCTGACAGTCTGAGAAATGCCTGCAATTGTACACACACGTTTATGCTCATGGACTTGTAAGCATCCTGGGTCCTGGGAGAGGATCTGTAGTTCTCAAGGGATCCTCCAAGGTCTGTGATCTCCAAAGCATTAAAAACAGCCTTAGGTAGACATCGCTCCCATAGCTAGTCCGGCAATCTTACCTCTTCCCTTAGAGACTGTTCCTTGTCTTTCAAGACCAACACCAAATGTGTCTGCCCATGAAAACTTTCTCACAACCACTCCCTCCCTTCTCCGAGTTGTGCCGGATGCTGGCACATAGCTCTCTGCTGTCTACCACTCTCTGTCATAACCGATTATTTTCAAAGACTAGCTTTCCCTTCCGGAGAGGATTCCCTCAAGGACCTTCATGATGCCTTGCTTGCATCTCCAACCCCGGGTCTAGTACACTGCCTGACACGCATGCTCAGGAAAAATTTCCATGCATGCGTGCATGAGTGAATGAATGAAAGTAATGCTACTTCAGCAAAGATGGCATTTTGATGAACCACCCTGAACCTGCCTGCCCTCATCCTGGGATTCCAGAATAGAGGCTGAGGTGAGGCCTTTGGTCTGTCGCCTCCTAGGATTTGGAGAGCAGCCCAAACCTTGCCCCTGAATGAAGCACCCTGCCAGGACTGCAAGTGTGATGGGACCTACATGCAACTCACAGAAATGGCGTGACACTGGTGCTCTTGAAAAGTCAAACTCCCACGTTCGATGACCAATCAATCAGAATTTGATTATTGAGGAAGTAGAGCGATGTTCCTCCAGGTGAATCACATTGGTGTTGACGGAGTCCTGTTTTAGCAAAATATGGTTTCTGAGTCATCTTTAGTGTATGAATGGGTAAGTCTAGAGCCCGTCGGTCTTGTGTACCACCATCAATTAATCGGTCTGTCACCACTGCCATTTCTTCACTCTGCTGCGTTGTTTTGCTGGCTGCAATGCTTCACCCTCCCTGCCTCTATGGCCTCATTAGGGGTGGAGTGGGCTTTGCCCTGTGACTTTGGTTTTGGCATCCAAGCTGCTTTGGCCAAGATTGTATACGCAGAAGTGACAGCATGTCAGTTCCGAGCCTGAGTCTCCGTGACCTGGCATGTTTCTACTTCTGTCACTACCACAAGGAGACCATGCATGTCCTGGGGGAAAGGGGCAGGCCTGTCTCACCCAACAAATGCATGAGCAGCAAATGCTTATTGTAGCAAGCCAGACGGTTTTACAGTTGCTTGTTACTCGGCATTGTTGTGTCAACAACTAGCTGATGCATCCCTGACTCACTTTTTTATCGTTGTGTAACAAATTACCATAAATTCAGAGGCTTAAGACACTACAAATTAATTACTCACAGATTCCCTGGGGGCAGGTTAGCTGGGTCTTTTTCTCAGCATCTCATCAAACTGAAATCAGGGTGTCAGCCAGGGCTACATCCCCTTCCAAGCTTCCCGGGTCTTGGCAAAATTCTGTTCATTGTGTCTGTCTGGCTTCTTCGAGATGCTTGTCACAACATACCTTCCTCAACGGCCACCATCCCAACGCGACTATAGGCAAACAAGAGAATCTCTCTGCTTTTCAAAACTTTTGGGGCGCCTGGGTGGCTCAGGGGTTGAGCGTCTGCCTTCAGCTCAGGGTGTGATCCTGGGATCCGGGATCGAGACCCACATCAGGCGCCCTGTGAGGAGCTTACTTCTCCCTCTGCCTGTGTCTCTGTTTCTCTCTCTGTGTGTCTCTCATGAATAAACAAATAAATCTTAAAAAAAAAAAAAAAAAAAACAACTTTCAAAGCTGACCTGATCAGGTCAGACCAAGGTGGGATAATCTCCTTTTTGACTAACTCAAAGTCGACTGATTCTAGACCCTAATAACATCAGCAAAATCCCTCCACCTTTGCCATCTAACCTCATTGTGGGAGTGACAACCATCATAGACACAAGCTCTGTCCCATTCCAGAGGAAGGGATCTATGCAAGGTGTGTATGCCAGGGCATCTTAGGACTCTGCCTACCATAGTCCTCAATATGTCTAGTGACACAGAACCCCATTCTCACTTGACCTAGAGTTGCTTTGGGAGAATTTTATGTTGGGGGACCAAGGGGACTTCCATCTCCAAACGTAAATAATTTTTCTTTTTCTTTTTTTTAGATTTTGATTTTTTCCTCCATCCCACTCCAGGAATGTTTGACAGAAAATTCAAAAGCATGAACTTGTAAGCTGAAGTAAAGCTCAGTCTGCACCCCCACCCCCACGCCAAGCCCTGAGCCCCAGACCACAATAGATCATAGCAGGAGTTTATGAAAAAAGGACATCAGGTAGAGATAACATGGTACAGATAACACCTGAGAAATAAATGTCTGTAAACATGGTTCAGTGAGCCACGCCACAAAGGCCCCTGCACCGGAATGCCCTGGATGAGGCCAGCACTGGCCCCGGTGATGCATCCACTGTGCCTGGCCACATAGAAAACGAGCAGTTACATCTCACTTTCTTTGGAGGCTTTGGCTTCAGAGAGTCAAATTTAAATCCTGATTCTACATTTAAGTCATAACCAATTGCACTAGACACACACACACACACACACACACACGATAGATTGTTAGAATTTCTTTTTTTTTTTTTTTTTAGATTTTATTTTATTTATTTATTCATGAGAGACACACAGAGAGAAGGAGACAGAGACACAGGCAGAGGGAGAAGCAGGCTCCCTGCGGGAGGCGGACGCAAGACTCGATCTCAGGACCCCAGGGATCACGCCCTGGGCCGAAGGCAGGTGCTAAACCACTGAGCCACCCCAGGTGTCTTGACTGTTAGAATTTCTGTAATGAGCCCTGATCACTTTTCCTGGGTTGAAGTCCTCAGCCCACCTCTCGTTGACCTTGGGAAAATCACCGTGTCTGCACTTCCATTTTTCTTATCTAAAAAATAACAATAGCAATAAGAGGCAGACTTCTTGCTACCCACAGTTGTGAGAATTAAATAAAGTAATAGACACCTTGAGATGAGCCAGCAGGGAGCGGCTGCCACAGACCCCAGCCGGTGGTGGTTCATTGCTTCTTTCTTCTGTTGATCGTGCTGTCAGGCTACGGAAAGACACACCAGGACGGTGCAAAAGTGAAGGTCAGCTGGGTGCGAACCTCCGCACCCGGGTGGACGAAGCCCAGTGGGGGACACAGAATACACCAACAACTTCAGTGCAGCATTTTAAACGCTATTCCCCCCAAAAGGGAGCAAGTAAAAGAACTTAGAAGCTTAGAACTTAGTGCAAGGAACGTACATGAACAAGGGCGTGGGTGTGGAGGGGGAGGTGGTCCAAAGAGAAACAGGTGTGAGGAGAGCTCATTAATTCTTGAAAAAAGGATGGTCCTGTCTCTTGATCTCATTTTAAGGGAAACACTGGTGGCAAGAATGTGTTCTGGGCCTCGGGAACCCAAGAAATGGGTCACCTCGGGACTGTGAGGTTAGAGACGAAGGCGCCCCTCCGAAAATGCGGGGATCGGCTTCTGCGGGGCCCCGTGGCAGTTTCTGGAACCTCTTTGTTTATACCCGGCAGTACATAAACTCGAAATTTTAATGCAGGTTCAATTCAGATGCAAATGGCTCTGTCCAAGTGGTAAATGGGAAAGAAAGACCAGGATGGCAGCAGGGACATTATTCCTCCCCGCACCATTTCGGTGTTCTCTGAGTCACGACGATATAAGTTTGGGTGCTGAGCTATCGCCTCCCGGGATGAGTAATGAGGGACCATCCCCCATCCGTTTTCCCCGTGAGCCGGATGGCAAATCCAATTAGTTATCTCTGAGGACAACCCGTAAATATTATCAGGACATAAAATATTGTGGGCATTTGGAAAGAAAATACAGTCATCTAAATATTGATGTTTTTCAACTGAGGATTGGAAGCGGGATTTTAGAGCAGAGAAGCAGTTTAAGGCGAGGTCGCTCAGCCTCCCTGGTTCAGAGGCAAGCAGGGCACAGCTGGGGACGTCAAGTTTTGGGTTTTATTCCTTCCTTCGACCATCCGTTCATGAGATCAATGAGCCCAGAGGTGGCCCCCCGAGCCAGACCCAGTGTGGGACCCTGGAATTCAAAGATAAATAAGACACCGTCACCGGGATGGAGCAGTCTCTAATGTGCTAGGAGAACTGAGTGAGTGAACTGACCTTTTTTTTTTTTTTAAGACTTTATTTATTTATTCATGAGAGACACACAGAGAGAAGCAGAGACACAGGCAGAGGAAGAAGCAGGTTCCATGCAGGGAGCCCGATGTGGGACTCGATCTCGGGGCTGCAGGACCATGCCCTGAGCCAAAGGCAGATGCTCAACCACTGAGCCTCCCAGGTGCCCCACAACTGACCATTTTCATTTGAGCAATGACTAAAGACAAAGAAGCCCAGGCCCGTAGGCAGGCATCGGCCTGGGTCTCTAATCCACTCAGATAAGTAATTGTTCACTCAAATGCCTCCAGGGGCCAAACTGGTATTTTTCTATAAGTAAGGAGACCGGCTGTGAGGTGCCTGGGCAGCGTGGAGATGATGGTGACCTGCGGAGTGCCTGCCCTGTGTGAGCAGGGCCAGTGGAGGCCACACACATATACAGGCTCAAAGTGGCCAACGCTCTCAATTGACTCCACAGAAATTTGAAATCTAGATTCATCCCACGAGATCGCCCAATCCGAGATGGTGAGCAACAGATTCGAATATTTTAGACACCCAAGGGCGCTCAGCAATCCACACCCGTGCCCCGTTTATGGCTCTGGGATTGCCAGTTCGTGGCTGCTGATTTATTCATGGTCCTAGGAAGCTCTGCAGAAGTTTTGTCTACATTGATGAATTTGATCTTCCGCAGAGGTAACTGCAGAGATGGGGGCACCGGGGTGCACAGAGGTTAATAACAGGTCCTTATTTTGCAAGATTGTTCCATCTGCCCATTGAGAAAATGATCAGATGAAGGAATGAATGAGCTGGACAGCAGAGCCGAGGCAGGGATTCCAAGCAGAGGAAATGGTACATACGACAACAAGGCAGATTGGAACCAGATGCTCAGGGAACTCCTCGGACTGCTGAAGCTAGGGGGGAACGTGGTGGGATCTGCGATCAGGGAGGGGCAGGGATCGGCCCACGAGTCTTGAAGGCCAGACCAGGCACAGGAAACTGTTCTGAAAATAATGCATAAGAACTCGGGCGAGGGCAGCCCTGGTGGCTCAGCGGTTTAGCACTGCCTTCAGCCCGGGGTGTGATCCTGGAGTCCCGGGATCGAGTCCCACGTCGGGCTCCCTGCATGGAGCCTGCTTCTCCCTCTGCCTGTGTCTCTGCCTCTCTCTCTATGTGTCTGTCATGAATAAATAAATAAAATTTAAAGAAAAAAATTTCTTAATTTCTTTAATTTAAAATTTAAATTAAAAAAAAAAAAAGGACTCGGGCGAGTTTCTCATCTGTTCTGTGACTTTGTTTCTCCAGCTGCAGAATGAGGACAACGGGGCGCCTATGTCCCGGGGCCGGCATGAGGACCCGCAAGGTTCCCACCCCGACAGCGGGGCCCAGGTGCTCAAAACCGCAGGGCCATCGCCACCATACGTCACTGTCGTGTCAGCACTGACCTCCCTCTGCCCAAGAGCAAGCCCAGGCCAGACCGGCTGCTCCGGGGACACAATGTGGCCCGGCAAGTGACAGCACTCCAGATGCTGAGAACGTCGTTGCTGGGGCCACGTCTCTGTGGGGTCAGCGGAGAGCTGCCAGGGGAGGAGCTGCTCTGACTTTCATGACCTTATGCCGGGATCACAGGGTTGAGGCCTGCAGACTCAGGAAATCGGTTCCTTCCCACTCCAGTCACACTAAGACACTGTCATGTGTGATTCCGGCTTTCAGATTCATGGGTCACAGGTGTCTGTGATCCCAAGGCTTGGACTTTTTTTTTTTTTAAGATTTTATTTCTTTATTCATGAGAGACACAGAGACAGGCAGAGGGAGAAGCAGGGTCCCTGCGGGGAACCTGATGGCAGGACTTGATCCCAAGACCCCAGGGTCACAACCTGAGCCAAAGGCAGACGCTCAACCACTGAGCCACCCGGGTGGCCCAAGGGGGTGGACTTTAAAGTGATAAAGCCTACAGGGCCCCAACTGGTGCTAAGTCATCATGACAGTACCAGATACCATGCCCTTGCCCACCCGAGCACCACCAATCTGCAAGTTGACACCGAAATGCAGCCATGATGATCTCCATTGCCCAGAGGAAGAGACAGAGGTTCCTAATGGTCAACGAGTTGCCCAGGCCACGGGGCAAAGAGGCCGTGAGGCCAGCTCTGAACTGCTCTTTCAGGATGGCTCAGAGGACCAGGTTCCTGGCGCCATCGCAGCTGGCCTGTCCTGCAAAAGTCAAAGCATGGGAGGGCTCTGATATACCGAGTTGCTGGCTGAGGACAGCAGAGGGGTCAGGAATACCGCAAAAACCCTCCCTCGTCCCATGCAGCAGCTGCTTCCACCCCCGCCTCCCACCTCCACCACAAATAAATAAATAAACCCAGAACAAGAAAAAGGAAAAAAAAAAAAAAAGTTTCTGACTTTCTGTAACCTTTTCTTAGAGTTCAGGTTATTTTTTTAATGCATTTGTCTGCTTTAAAATTGTCTCCTTAGCCTCTCAAGGGAAACCGATATAATACACCATCACATCTCTCACCGGAGAAAAAAGAACACTTACTCTTAATAGGTGGCAATTTTGCCAGATGTTATTGACATAGTAAGTGCGAAATTTCCGTGCTACTCAATGCAGAGCGCAGCAGATTAAAGAACAATGAGTACAGTGCAAAATGAAGTTTCAAAAGCCGCAGTGTCAAAGTCAGGGAAGGTGTAAAAAAATTACATCTTTGCAACACTATTAAGAGCAAGTTTACTAATTACTCCATCCAGCGCAGATTTCAGAGCAAATGCCCCAAGACTAGGGAAAGTTTCACAAGTGTTATTTTTCCCCCCTCTGTGCTTGTCAGCATTTCTTTCTCAAGTGGCAGGGAGAGAGGGAGAGAGGCAGAGAGAGTGGAGGGGTGCAGGGAGCGGGGTGGAGCAGGGGTCCGTGGGTAGGCCCATCGGCCCACCCCCTAGACACCCTCCAGCAGGTGACATGGGAACCCTGACCACCCAGCTCCCCCAAACCGATTTGCACACGAAGAAACAGAAGCTCAGCGATGAGAATCACACAGTTTCCAAGGCAGGTCCTCAGGCCTTCCAAGCTCATCCCTCCGCTCTTTCTTTCCAACACAGCCGTGGATTTAAATCGCTTTTGAAGCAGTGAAAATCCTTTTCCGAATGAAATCTTAAATTTCCGAAATACAAACCAGATGAAAGCAGAGCTACTCTACCGGGGACTGGGAACAGTGAGGTTGTCCAGGGCTCCAGAGAATCCCTTGCTCTGTGTTCTGCATTTCTGGGGTGGAGGTGGGGGGTAGGTCCCCAAGTGGCCTCCACTTGTGACCCGCATGTGACAGTGCATGTGTGACTGTGACACACACATGCACATACACGTGAGGGGCAAGGAACTGCTCAGGGAATTTACCACGTTCTCAAAGAGATTTCTGATTCTCCCCCAAATTTTTTTAAAAAATCAAACCTCAGGAAGTACATGATGTCGATCTTGCTTTGGAAGTTCTACTCACTCCGCTGACAAATATGCCCATTCGCTGACATCTTGACTTAATAAAAGCCACAATTCCTGGGAACATACAGTCAGCGCCAACTTACTTTTTCAATTGAACTTTTTATTTTGACATAATTGTAGGTTCACACGCAGTTGTAAGAAGTAATGCAGAGAAAGCCGATGTTCCTTCTTCCCCAGTTTTTCCCCACCATCGATCTCTTGCACAATTATAGGATCATACGACTCACATTCAGATTTTCCCCAGTTGCATTCATTTGTGTGTACGTGTGTCTGACTTTTTTTTTTTTTTTTAATGAAATGCTTCCAGAGAAGTGAATACCCGTGTAGAAAATGACTTCCATCTCGGGAGGGAGAACCAAGATAAAAGGTGGAGTGACCCATTTTGTTCTGAACACAGCAGATCTGAAAATGGCCTTGACCCGGAGTAGACGGACTGGAGCAGGTGCAAAACCGGGAGCTGGTCTGCGGGGGCAGCTTCAAGGCCCAGCCCCGGGGGTGGCCGCCTGGCTCCGTGCAGGTGAGCCCATGCCTTACTCCGGAGAACTCAGATCCCAGCCGGCTTTATAGATGAGAATGATCGCCCTCAGTGTTGCTAGGAGGCAAACGGCTCCAAGTGCCGATGGAGACGGTGAGAGGCGGAGTGGCCTGCATTTGTCAAGCCTGCGGCTTTCTAAATGATTTCTGCTGTGATTCTAGAAACTTCGTGCTATCAGGCAGCAAGAACAGAAATGCAAGTGATACTGGGCGGTGCTGCCTTTTTGGGGGAGATTCCTCAGTTGGCATTCCTGAGCCCAAATTCCAGCAGCCTGCCACGGCTCTTTCATTCCCCTAAAGCATCCCCAGCCCTTCCAACACACAGACCCAGAGATCCCCAGGGACAGAATCTACTCAGTGCTCCACGGACCGTTAAGTCCATCCCCTTCATCTCACAGGTGAGGAAGCTGAGACCGCAAGAACATCTTGTGCATCTACTGGGGAGGAGGGTATGAAGTAAAGTATAGGTATGACATCCAGGACAAGGCACAGTGACCCCAAGCCACAGAGCTGGTCAGATGGCAGGTGGCAACTTCTCTGAGTGTCAGATACACCGTGCATACCTACTTCTTTTTTCTTTTTCTTTTTTTAAATAGACATTAAGTACTTTAGTCTTTACAGCTATATGGTCTCTGTCCCAATTATTCAGCTGGGCTGTTGCTTGAAAGCAGCCATAGACCTGCTTAGTCTATGGCTGACATAGATGTCAACAAGCAGGCATGGCTGGGTGCCGATAGCACCTGATTCACAAAAGCAGATGGCATGCGGACTCAGCTCGGGAGCCACAGTGTGGTGATCCTCGATCTCTGTGCTCATTAAATGAGAAGTTCCTCCATAGGGCGATCATGATGAATCCCAGAGATGATATACATAGAATTCTCCAGAAGAATGCCTGACTCATAATGGGTGCTCAAGACACGTTGGGCATTACGGTTTTTTTGCATAATGTATAGTGTTCAAACACTTATGGCGCTGGTATTATCCACAAATGAAGTACTGACTGATGATGCTCAGAGACTGGCTAACTACACACCTAGAAGCTTTCAGTAGAGACCTGGGTGCAAAGAACAGGAATTCAGACCTTTAGGCAGATCTTGTGTTCACATTTCAAAGGGGCTCTTGACCCAGAACCAGGGACTGGAATGCTTCCGTCTTTGTCCTTTCTCAAAGTTGCTTTGGCTGTTCAGGGTCATTGGTGGTCTCATGCAGATTTTAGAATTATTTGTTCTAGTTCTGTGAAAAATACCATTGGAATTCTGATAGGGATGGTATTGAATCTATACATTGCTTTGGGTAGCATGGACTTTTATTTTTATTTATTTTTTTAGTATGCACTTTTAAACAATGTAAATTCTTCCAATCCATGTGAATGGAGTATCTTTCCATTTATTTGTGTCTCTTCTACTTATTCCATCTTGTCTTATGGTTTTCAGTGTATAGGTCTTTCCCCCTTGGCCAAATACGCTTCTATGTACCTCTTTTCTTTTTGATGCACTTGTGAATGGGATTTTCTTAATTTCTCTTTCTGATGGTTCATTGTAAGTGTAAAGAAATGCAACAGATTTCCATATACTACTTTGTATCCTGCAACTTTATTGCATTCATGTATTCATTCTTTAAAAAATATTTTTTTTATTTATTTATTCATGAGAGACCGAGAGAGAGTCAGAGACACAGGCCAAGGGAGAAGCGGGCTCCCTGCAGAACTTGACCCCAGGATCCTAGGATCACATCCTGAGCCAAAGGCAGATGCTCAACCACTGGGCCACCCAGGTGCCCCTCGTGTATTAGTTCTAAGAGTTTTTTTGGTGAAGTCTTTAGGATTTTAGATATAGATACAGATAAATATAGATAAACATACAAACACAGATACAGCTATGAGTGGAAACAGTTAATCTTCCTTCTCAATTTGGATTCCTTTTATTTGTTCCCTAGTTTCTGTGACTAGGGCTTCCAACACTATGTTGAATAAAAGTGGTGACAATAGACACCCTTGTCTTGTTCCTGATTTTAAAGGAAAAGCTTTCAGTTTCCACCATTGAGTATAATGTGAGCTGTGAGTTTGTCATAATATGGCTCTTAATATGTTGAGGTGCACGCTCTCTATACTGAATTTGCTGAGATTTTTATCATAAACGGATGTTGAATTTTGCCAGAACCTTCTTCTGCATCTACTGAGATGATCATATAACTTTTATCCTTCATTTTACTAATGTGGCATATCATGTTGATTGATTTGTGGTTGTCGAACCTTCCTTGCATCCCTGCAATAAATCCCATTTAATCATGGTTTATGATCCTTTTAGTGTATTGTGAAATTTGGTTTCTTAATATTTTGTTGAGGATTTTTGCATATATGCTTATCAGGGACATTGACCTGCAATTTTCCTTTCTTGTGGTGTCTTTGTCTGTTTTTGGTGTCAGGGTCATGCTGGCCTCATAAAATGAGTTTGAAAGTTTCTCACCTCTTCAGGTTTTTGGAAGAAGTTGAGGATTGGTATTAATTCTTGTAATATGTTGGACCAATAAAGCCATCTGGTCCTGGACTTTCGTTTCTTGGGAGATTTTTGATTATTGATTCAGTCTTCATACCAGTGAACAGCCTATTCAGATTTTCTATTTCTTCATGATTCAGTCTTAGAAGGTTGTAGTCTCTGATCCTTCCAGTAGTCTCTTATGATCCTTTGTATTTCTGTGTTAATGTCTCCTCTTTCATTCCCAGTTTTATTTATTTCAGCTCAAACTTTGTTTTTGTTTTTCTTGATGAGTCTAGTTAAAAGTTTGCCAATTTTATCTTTTCAGGGAACCAGCTTTTGGTAACATTGATCTTTTCTATTGTCTTTTTAGTCTCTATTTCATTTATTTCTGCTCTGATCTTTGTTACTTCTTTTCCTCTACAAACTCTGTGCTTTATTTTTTATCTAGTTCTTTGAGGTGTAAAGTTAGATTGTTTATTTGAGATTTTTCTTGTTTCAGGAGGTAAGCCTGTATACTATACATTTCCCTTTTGGAGCTGCTTTGGCTGCATCCTTTAAGTTTTGGTACATTTCCATCTTCACTCGTCTCAAGATTTTTTTTATTTAACTTTTTTAAAGGTTATTTATTTATTTATTTATTTATTTATTTATTTATTTATGAGAGACACAGAGAGGCAGAGACATAGGCAGAGGGAGAAGCAGGCTCCATGTGGGGAGCCCGATGCAGGACTCGATCCCAGGACCTGGGGATCACGACCTGAGTCAAAGGCAGATGCTCAACCACTGAGCCACCCAGGTGCCCCCAGAACCTTTTTATCTTGATGAAGTCTCAATAGTTCATTTTTGACTTTGTTTCTCTTGCTTTTGGAGACATGTCTTGCAAGAAATTGCTGCAGCCAAGGGCAAAGAAATTGCTGCCTGTGTTCTCCTGAAACCAATATTGAACTGCATATCAACTACTAGAATTTAAATTTTTAAAAAGAGATAAAAGAAGGAAATAAGGTAATTATTGACAGGTATGTACTTATTGCCATTTTGCTAATTGTTTTCTGGTGGATTTGTTGTTCTTCATATCATTTATTTTATCTTCTCTTGCTCTCTTCCTTTGTGGTCTGATGACTTTCTTTAGCAGCATGCTTAGATTCCTTTATCATTATCATTTGTGCATAAGTTCTTGCTTGGTGATTACCACAAGGTTGACATGTAACAGCTTATATTTTAACAGTATATTTTATTTATTTATTCATGAGAAACAGAAAGAGAGAGGGGCAGAGACACAGACAGAGGGAGAAGCAGGCCCCATGCAGGGAGCCCGACATGGGACTCGATCCTGGGTCTCCAGGATCATGCCCTGGGTTGAAGGCTGTGCTAAACCCCTGAGCCACCCAGGCTGCCCCTAACAGTATATTTTAAATCGACCACAAAGTAACTTTGAGTACATTTTAAAACACTGTATTTTTACTCTTCCTGCCACACACTTTGTTTTTGATTTCACATTTTGTATCATTTTATCTTGTGTATCCTTTAACCAATTATTGTGGTTACAGTCATTCTTAATACTTTTGTTTTAAGCTTCATACTAACTTTATGAGTGATGAATCTATTACCTCTATTACATATTTACCTTTGCCGGTAAGACTTAGACTTTTCATGCTTTCTTAATACGAAGTGCCCTTTCTTTTAGCTTAAAGAAGTTCCTTGAACATTTCTTGTAAGTCTGGTTTAGTAACGATAAGCTCTTCTAGCTTTTGCTTGACTGGAAAACTCTTATCTCTCTTAGAATTCTGAATGATAACTTTACCAAGTAAAGTGTTCCTGGTTGGAAATACTTTTCTTTCAGAACATTGAATATATTATACCATTCTGCTCTGGCCTGCAAAATTTCTGCTGAAAAATCTACTGAGGTCTTATAAGGGTTCCCTTCTATGTAATAAGTTGTTTTTCTCTTGCTACTTTTAAGATTCTCCCTTATAACTTTTGACAATTCAATTATAATGTGTTTTCATGCATGTCACTTTGAGTTCATCTTATTTGGAGCTCTCTGTGCTTCCTGGGCCTAGCTGTCTATTTCTTTCCCCATAGTAGGAACATTTGCATTGTTATTTCTTCAAATAAGTTTTCTGCCCCTTTCTCTCTCCCTTCTCCTTCTGTGAGCCCTATAATGCAAATATTACTTTTTAAAAAAATTTTTAAAGATTTATTTATTTATTATTTGAGGGAGAGACAGTGGGGGAAGGGCAGATGGAGAGGGAGAGAGAAAGAATCTCAAACAGACTCCCGCTGAGCATGGAGCCTGATGGGGGTCCATCTCATGCCCCTGAGATCATGATCTGAGCTGAAATCAAGAGTCAGAAGTTTTACTGACTGAGCCATCCAGGCACCCCAAGTGTTATTCTGCTTGATGTTGTCTCATAGGTTCCTCAAGCTATCTTCACATACTATCATTTTTTTCTTTTTGCTGCTCTGTTTGGGTGAATTCCACTCTCCTGTCTTCAAGTTCACTGATCCCTCCTTATGCTCCATTTAGCCTGCTGTTGAGCCCACTAGTGTATTTTTCAGCTTAGTTACAGTATTTAGTTCTGTGACTTCTGTTTGGAACTTTCTTATATTTCACATCTCTTTGTTGAAGCACCCTCTGTGTTCATACATTCTTCTCTTGAGTTCAGTGGGCATCTTTATGACCATCACTTTGAACTCTCTATTAGGTCAATAATTTACCTCCATTTCCTTAAGGTTTCTGTTGGTTTGTTTGAAGTTCTATCGTGTTCTTTCATTTGGGACACATCTCTGTTTCTTCATTTTGCTTGTGTTGGTTTCTATGTATTATGTGCTACAGCCTCATCTCCCGCTCTCAAAGAGTTGGCCTTATATAGAAGGTAAAACTTACCTTCCACCTGTGCCCTAGAATTTGGTTGCCTCTCAAACTTTCGTGTTTGTCTAGATAGCCTATTTTATCCAACGGTATGCTGAGAGTAGTCAGTGTCCAAAAAGGGAACATTTCAGTCAGAACTTAGATTTCAGGCAGCTTAAAATCCAGACCCTTTAAAAGGCAGCAACTTTTAAAGAATGCAAACACATATAGTACTATGGAATTGCAAAGGGAAGCCCTGCCGGTCTCCAAGGCCAGGTGATTTGGAGGTGTCCCTGTGCAGCAATGAACAAAATTGGGGCTCCAGATGAGGGTACAAACTCCTTTTTGGGGGGAGATCCTGGTGAGCTGTATTGAGGCAGAACGAGAGCCCAAAAATGGTATTTCCAGTCTACAATGAGGGTACAAATTCCTTTTTGGTGGGAGATCTTGGTGAGCTGTATTGAGGCAGAGCGAGAGCCCCAAAATGGTATTTCCAGTCTACGTTTCCTGAAAGCTCCTCCATAGACTCTAGATGTGTGCCAGACCTAAAGCCTGCCCCAAGAATAGCAAGTAGGACTCTTTCACAGAAAGGCTGGCTGTTTCAGCGTGCTCTCTTTGCAGTGCCCTCGGGGTGGTAGCCTGCCAAGACCTGTCTCTCCAATTCTGACAGCCCCATGGGACCCAGGAATAAGAGCAGAGCCAGGGGATCAAGGAGTATCCCCTAGAAAGCAGCCACAAAAAGTAGGGCACTAGACATAAAAACTGGGTACCAGACATGTATAAGTGCTCCCCTCTGAGAGATGCTGGTGCTTCGGAGCATGGCAGAGAGAGTGCAAAGACAGGGCCTGCCCTCTGAGTCCTCAGAAAAGCTTTACAGCCAGCCCTTAGATGTGTGTTTAATTAGAAGCCTGCCCCTCAGGCTGCTGCTATGATGATAAGCTAATAGGCCTTTTTCACACAAAGACTGAGCTCCTGAGTCTGTGGCCTCTCGCTGTGCCCTGGGGGTGGTGACCATTCAAGAACTCTTTCACTGTTGGTTACAGTCCTGTGGGACCCACGAGCATAAGCTCTGTTAGGTTACAAGAGTAAGGTGATGTAGAGATGTCCCCTGGCAGCAGTTGTAAAAATTGAGGAACTAGACCAGGGTATAGCTCCTATCTAGAAGATACTGACAGGCAAGCTGGAGTGAGGCAGAGGCCAGCACTGAACTCAATTCCCTGAGAGCACCTCAGCAAGCTTCCATAACTGTGCCAAACCAGAAGCCTGCATTGCATCCAGCCCATGCTCTTGGACAACCACACAGGCCTCTTTCTCAGAAAGATGGGGAGGTGAGTGGAGTGGTTCAGTCTGTTTGTGCAGTGCCCTGCAAGCACTAGTATGCTGAGAACTCTTTCTAGTTATTATAGTCCTGTGGGGTCCAGGAACACAAGCCCCCCCACCCCTGGCCTCTAAAGCCAGGCAATCAGGAGATGTGGGTGGCAGCTGCAAAATTAGAGCACCAGGTATAGAAACCAGGGTCCCAGACATGTGTAGAAGCTCCCTTTTGGAAGATACTGGCACTCTGGAGAGCTATGGACTGAGTTTAAATATGGTCCCTGCTGAAAAAAAAAGGGGGGGGGAGAGAAGGAAAGGAAAGGAAAAATAAGAGAAGAAAAAGAAAAAAAAGAAACAAACTAGAAAAAAAAACCATGGTGCCCTCTGGCTTCTGGCAAGGCAGAAGAAGAGGGTGCAAGAGGGTGCTCGACAGCTGGAGCATGAAGATGGTGCACTGGGGAGGGGAGGAAAAAAAAATCTGGTGCCTGCTGGATTTGTCAAGACAGAGAGAGAACAGGAAAATGGTGCCCCCCAGCCTCTGACCCAACAGGCTCCTACCCTCAAGATCAGTGCTTTAAAAAAAAAAAAAAAAAAAAAAGATCAGTGCTTTAAAATTAGAAAACAAGTCTAATTCACCTGAAGTCTGGAGGCTTCTCAAAGGGCTGCTTCTGCATAGGGTCCTGGGCAGATGAGTCTCTGCACAGGTGTTCTTTAAGAGGCGTTCCTCAGTTGGGCACAGCCCTGTAGGTCTGGTGGATGCAGACACTACTGGTCTTCAAAGCCAGTTGTCTTTGAGACTCTTCGGTGCCAGTCTTAAAGTTAGGGTGCCCCATGCATTTTCTGTTATGTGCCACTAGTGGCCAAAAATCATCCCCTTCACCCTCACGCTGCCCTCAAGTCAGCAAGACCATCAGACACACCTTGACTGACCACAGTGTCATGATGCCTGCCCTCATGGAGCTTGCAGGTGAGTGGGGAGGCAGAGAGAGAAAAATAATCACCCATTTCTATATTAAACGGGGCTTTTTTTAGTTATTATTCCCCCATCAGTTGAATTAACAGATATTTTGGGAGCACTTCTCACTTGCAGGCAGTCTGGGAATTCTGATGTGTGGGTCCAAAGAAGTCCCCAGTTCTGTGCAGACAGACGTCATTCGGCAGACCACCATCTCTCGTGAACCAGCCAGGGGGTGCTGGGATCAGGCTTGAGCTGGGCGGGGGAGGACAAGCCCCGGGTCTGACCCTACCTCAGATGAGTCCCATATCTCCTTAGGTGTTGGTCTCCTCACTTGGAAAATACAGGGGATGACACCTTATGCTGTGTGGATCTTTGTGAAGGTCACAGGAGGTTAAGTCCCGAGATGACTCCAGGTGCCCTAATGATGCGATGAAGAGGGAACCACCAGACTTTACGGTATTATGGCTTTGCTACTCTGAGCCGACCTGGAGTCAGGGTGACCATCTCTTTCTGGTTCTCCTGGAACCTTCCCGGTTTTAGCACTGAAATTCCAGAACCTCAGGACTCCGTCTTGGGCAAACCAGGATTGTTGCTCATCCCATCGGTGTCATTTGAGGTCGCCAAACACATCTTGGAGGATGTCCCTCTCTCCTTCAGGCCTCCAGGCCTCCAGCTCTGTGGCTTGCGGGCTGGCTCCACTGGAGAAGCTGGAGCAGTGAGAGAACTGGTTCCAGGGTGGGTTCCTGCCAGGATTCCCCAGGTGGAGCAGGTGGTTCAGGGCTGCATATTGAGAATCGCTGCTCCTGCTTTACCTTTCCAGTTAGAATCTGTTTCTATAAAGTGTCAGCTTGCCTTTCGGGGGTGAGGGGAGCTTTCTGCAGGAGCAGATTTCACATTTAACCCTTGCCCCATTCTATAAAGGAGGAGAGAGAGGCAGTGGCTCGTGTGAAGGAAGGAGGAGGGACAGTCGGAGGAATGGAAGGATCGAAATCACATCTGTTCTCTGCCCTAAACTTGGAGTTTGCTTTTTATTTATTTATTTATTTATTTATTTATTTATTTATTTATTTATTTTTTATAGATTTATTTTTTATTGGTGTTCAATTTGCCAACATATAGAATAACACCCAGTGCTCATCCCGTCAAGTGCCCACCTCAGTGCCCGTCACCCAGTCACCCCCACCTCCCCTTCCACCACCCCTAGTTCGTTTCCCAGAGTTAGGAGTCTCTCATGTTCTGTCTCCCTTTCTGATATTTCCCACTTATTTTTTCTCCTTTCCCCTTTATTCCCTTTCACTATTTTTTATATGTATTTGTTTCATTTTGTTTTAATAAATTTCTTGAATACATGATAAGTCCTTGGGCTGGTTTTGAGCTTCAGTAGATAGAGGAGGCGAGACAGAAACAAGAGTTACCTTCATGAAGGATTCCATGAGCACACCTTACAACTGAGGGGGGGGGCGGGGGGGGCTCCCTCCTGCAGGGCACCCTCTCCCCTCTGGTGGTTTTCACTTCCTCCAAACCCTGGTCTCTGCTCCCTCTTTGCCCTTTCAGTCCTGGGACCACAGCAGTTCCCCAGGGACTAGTCCTTGGGTGCACCCCATGTCATAAAGATGCTCTGAAATCTGCCCATCACATGGCAACTACTCCCTTCATTGACTTCTCCCAATTGCTAGACGTACCATTATTTCCAGCAGGCCTCACTCCATTCCTGGATGAGGGGGCTGGGCAGAAGGAATATAATGAGTAAAAATGGGAGCAAAGAAGGAGAAAAAAAATCGCATAAAACCTTCATCTCTGTGGGAATGAGCCAATGGTTAATGTCCCACCTTCCAACGGGCTGACCTGCAATCTTAAAACTGTGTGTGGGAAGAGTTTGCAAAAAACTTAGATGTATGTGATAGGACGTTAACCTGAAGAAGGCAAGAGGCAAAATACACACCGCATAGTTTTATGCGCGTAAAGCGCCGCCCAAACAACTGATCTCTACAGATTAAAAAGTACCAATTGGATTAAAAAGTACCAATTCATGGTGGGTCTTTGCAGAGTTTTTTTTTTTTTTCCTTCTTCTTTTCATTTACCAATTTATTGTAAACTTCTACCTTGAAGTTACATTCTAGAAATGAAAAAAAAAAAAGATGAATCTTTGTATAAAAATATTCTTATGAGGGGGGAGGGTCTTTTTTAAGGCCAATGAAGCTGAAACTAATACAACTTAGGAATGCCTGGAAAGGTTCCCTAATCTTATCCTATAATTTTATAAGTAAGAAAAGAGAGATGCCTGGAGGGGAAGGGATTCTCTTGGGCTGATCCACATAGCAACCACATAGATTCCACACAACCAGGTAGAAGCAGGAACTGTCCTGGAAGCAGGGTTTCTGGCTCTGTGAACACCTTCTCTACCCAAGCACGGTGCAATTGCTACTAATCTGAGAATTCTTGCTTTTTTCATCCCATATCCCCAGATTGCCAAATCTCTTTCCCTGGAACCTTATCAAAAATCTTCCCCATCTTGTTTTGGAATGCTTAGACTCAGTGGATTGCCCCTGTCCCACCTACTTTGCTATTTTTTGTTCACCTAGCAATTTCACATTCTGCTCTTTTCACTCAATCGCTTCAGTTTTCCATCACACCAGAACTCTTCATCATCTGGCCGGAGTTGCTCAGTTTGGGTTTTTTGTTTGTTTGTTTGTTTCTTTTAAGATTTATTTATTTATTTTAGGGAGAACAGTGGGGGGTGGGGCAGACAGAGAGGGAGAGAGAGACTCAAGCAGACCCCCCCACTGAGTGTGGAAACTGACATGGGGCTCGATCTCACAACCCTAGATCATGACCTGAGCCAAAACCAAGAGATGCTTAACCGGCTGAACCACCAGGTAGCCCCAAAAGAGTTGCTCAAAGGTTCACTTGGACAGCTTGGGTGGGATCCTGCAGGTTCCTGCTGCTCCTGCTGGAGGGGATGAGGCTCTCAAAAATGAAGATGAGCAGGAGCCAAGCTAGGGAGAGCAGCCTAGGGCTTAGGGAAGCAAAGGCTCATGGCTGATGCATTCCGAGTCGTGTGTTTGAGAGGGGCCCGGAGAATAAAAAGGCTCAGAATAGAAAAAGAGAGACAGAGATGAGTCAGAGAACTAGAGGGGATGGCAGAGGGCATACGACACCCACACAGTGACAAATCCCTAGCTTCTCAGGTGGAAAATGTCAACCTAATTTAAGAGCCCATTTCTCCATTCCCTAAAATAAAAGCTGCCCAGGTAATTTGCAGTATTAATATAGACGTGATAATGTGTGTTTTGCAGCGCACGTAGCCTAGAACTATGAAAGAGAAAGAGGATCATCCTGGCTCTACCTGGAGGCGTGCATTGCCTCCAATTGCACGGCCAGTGGCTGATTATTATCCGAAGCTGCTGGCCTCAGTTTCTTAGTCTGCAAAATGGAGACACAGAATTGAACCTCTCTCTAAAGGAGCACACAGGAGAGTGGAGCCTGCCTCTCTGAACCAAGAGGGCTGGTATTTGAATCCCAGCTCCCTCATCTCCTGTGTGAATCTGGGCAAGTGGCCTTACCCCTTCTACTTCATTTCTCATCTGCAAAATGGGAATAGCAATAAAAGCAATCCCAGAGAGCTGTACAGAAGATGAATTGAGTAATAAAGTAATAAATAAAGTAATAAAAAAATAAGCCCTGGAGTGGTACTTAGCAAGTCGTAAAAGCTATGTAAGTGTTTATGGTCCTTGTTTGTCTCAGTGCTTGTACTTATTATAGTAAAAATGTAATGGAATCCATTATATTTGGGGGGTGGGTAGCAAGAATCAAGGAACTTTTCTACTTGGACACGTAGTTTGTATTTTAATTTAATGATTTCTTTGAAATAGGAACATGTTTCTAGAGTTGCATGATCAGAAACGGAGAGAATAAGCCAGTTAACCCGTGGGCATAAATCACTAAATCTTGCCACCCACCCTCCCAGCCAGATCCGCGTGGCCACAAATGGCCAGAGATGAACATTCTGGGCACTGACAACACCCAGTGGGCCTCTTCTCAAGAAAATGTGAGTTTCTTGCACTGGACACTCACCAAAAATAATGATGATGGTAATAGTATTAAGTAAAAGCACACACAGCTTCCTAATATTTGAAGACCTGTGTCTAAAAATCAGTATCTATATTCCCTCAAAAGTCTCCTTCCTGACTTTTTCATCATGTTCGGACACTCTCTTGAAACTTTTTCTCAAGTGTCCTACTCAGAAGTTCCAGTCTTTCTTTTGCTCTCACTCCTACTGTCCCCTCTTTCCCTGGCTCAGATCTGCTAGGTCTTCAAGGAATTCTCTACCTTCCTTGACCAGCGTACTCCACCATATTGCAATGACCTCTTTCCTTGTCTGTATCCTTCGCTAAACTTCGAGCTCTTCTAGGGGCAGGGATGGGGTCTTCTTCGTCTCTATGACCACTGGGGGGCATAATACATATGAGACAGGTGGGTGGACAATGGTCAGATGCACAATAGAATGACAAAATTGGTTCTCGAGCATCAGTGGACCCTTTGAGCCAAAAGGTGAATCAAGCCATCAGTGGGTTTCAGCAGAACATACAAGTTAAGACAAGAGCTCAACAACTAGGGGGGTTGCGAACATGGAGGGGCCAAGTGGTTGAAGATAGGAAGTCTATGTTTTGATTTAATAATTCTGAGAGCCTAGCAACGATTTTCTCTCTGTGGATATAGTGTGTGTGATTTGTTTAAGCTGGAGTCCTTAAAGGAGTCAGATACTAATGACACATAAAAATAAATTCTACATCGAACTCTGACGAAGGTGTTTGGAAACCCAAGATGTCAAAAAAAATATGCCTAAAGTCCACCAAGAATCCAAGTTTCCATAGCTTATCCAGATTGGTGGTGACCTCGTGGCTTACCTGGTGCCTTGGATATGCAAATTATGCCACATACATACTTCCTGCAACATAAAGAATGTCCCCAGAGGGTATACAAGACTATGCATTTCATGGAGTCAAAGCCCCACTGCTATGCTAGCTGTAATATTTGTGCATAACTTCCCATATAAATCTTCATGCTTTCCAAATTGCCCATTTATAACCTTTAATGCAAATGCCATTTTTAAAATCAATTCTTTCCTGTGTTAATTTAAAGACTCCAACATATGTCAAGACAATACAGGCAATTTCAGCTAAACAGCAGTTGGCAAGAGCCGAGATTTATGTTCTGTTTATATCACATTGAGATATAATACCAGAAAGGGAAAAAGAGAAAGAGAGAGAAAGACAAATCCATGGGATTTCAACGAATCATTTTGTCATCAAACTATACATGGTAATGTGGGGTCAGCCTGAAATTGCAAGCTTAGATGCCTGCATCTCCACTGAGTACATCCAGGGCACATCTAGCATCTCCTGTTCTCTTCGTGGCACCATCTGTCCACCTATTTCTTATAAAACTTTATTGAGCACCCTCTGAATGTCAGACCCTGTGCTGGGTACTTGAGATTTTTAAGCAAATGACACAGCTGTCCACCAGGGATCCAGAATCTATCAGAGTTACTCAAGACAACTGGATTCCGGCTGTGACACCATCAAGCATGGAAGGGGAAGGCTTAGATAATACAACTAGCGCACTGCTTGGAGCCTAGTGAGCACCCCTAGAGGTTCCTACATTTGTTTAAGATTGAACATGGATGCTACGGTGGCCCAGGAGACAGAGCATTAATCTCTCCTGTATATGGGGCAGTGGTCAACAGTCAAAGGCTGGTATGGACCCTCCTAAGGTCAGAAACTCAGGTTTCTTCTCTTCTTGCTGCTGGCAATACACCGCCATTTCCAGGATGGCTCCTTGTAGGAACAAAGGAATGGGGTGTTTCCCAGGGATTTCTCACTTTAGCTGCATCTCATTGGCCAGAACCTTATCACATGGCTCCCCATAGGTGCATGGGATTATGGAAAATGCACTCTTGATTTAAGGTGCCCTTATGGTAGCCAGAATTCGGCAACTATGGAAGATGGGACTGGGTACTGGGGGGTGACTGCAGCCTGCCACAGTTCTCTTCCACGCTTTATCATAGAATGACTGGACTGTTATTTTGTTTTGGTTGTTTTTTTTTTTCCCCCCACTCGGAGACTTCTTCCTTTATTCATGCATAAAATTGTAGGTCAAGCTAGATGGTTTCTTTTTTCTTTTTTAGATTTTTAAAAAAATTATCTATTCATGAGAGGCACAAAGAGAGAGGGAAGCAGAGACACAGGCAGAGGGAGAAGCAGGTTCCATGTGGGGAGCCCGACGTGGGACTCGATCCTGGGGCTCCGGGATCATGCCCTGACCCAAAGAGCACCCACTGAGCCACCCAGGTGTCCCATGCTGGATGGTTTCAAGGGACCCTCCCAACTTTCAATGAATATGAAGTATAAGAATGTATAAATGAAAAGAAACAAATATCGTCTTTTGATTTTACAAAGTGGACGAGATGAGCACCACGTTACAGCTTGCTAAAAACACAGACCGCCCAGCCATGCCTGGACATATTAGCTCTTGCATATTTGAATCAAAATTTCTCTGACCCCCACAATCCTTGCAGCAGTTTGACTGAAAGTTTCCTGGCTCATTCATTTTCCCTACCATCTTATCACCCTACGTGACAGAGGCGTTTTTGTGCCTCTCCGTGTCTTTCTTGAATTTCAAAACTATTCCCATCAAAAGTTGGCATTGCCTCTTTCCAGTGAAGCCCAGCAGAACCTGAGAATAACATAATCAGCAGGTTTCAGAGGAAATTAAAGTCGGATCACTGCCTCCCGCACCCCATCCAGCTGCAATGAGACATGCCTTATCAATGCTTCAGTTTTTAATGTTCAGACATGTTAAGTTAAGCCAGCTTGTGCAAGGAAAGGATTTACTGATTAGTTCCTGATTTGGTCCATAATTGGCAATGGCAATGACTTTAGCAATGTTAGCTATATTAAAAAAAAAAAAAAAAAAAAAGCTACAGGTAATTCGTTGCAGGATGCTTGACAAAGATCTGGGTCCCGTCACATAAGATTCATAGTTTAACCTAATCAATGATGACTTCATCAGGAGTTTTTATTTATAGCTAATGCAAACGTTAAAAAAAAAGTACAGCCATTAATTATTAGTAGGTTTTTTTAAGCCAAAAGTACGAGTTGAATAAACGTACTTTAAGACACTTAAAGCTGAGGCATTCTTTATAAAATGACTAGCTAAAGAGTCCCTTGGGCTGCCTTTTAACTGCTTTCAAAGCTCTAATAGCACTTTTTCCACCAAAGACACACCCCTTGAATCCTCCGAGAGATACAATAGCATAATTGTTCTTTTAGGTTTCAAGGCCTTGACATATCTGTCACGGGAAGAATAGTGAATAATAATACCAGAACTATTTTATGCAAATTTCACTTAGAGGTTTCAAGATTTCCCTGAGAAGGATCTTGCCCCCTTGTTGACACTTGCATTGTCACATTAGCTTTACATAAGAAAGTGGTTAGAGTTTTCCTTTTGTTAAATAATTCTCATTTAAAAAAAATCTTTAGATAAAGTTAAAAAACAAATACAAAAACAATGAGATGGAAACATCAATTTGGAGTTGTATCAAAGGGAAAAACAGTATTCACTGGAATGATTTTTGCCCCCCGCAGCTAATCACTTTGCGGATGCAATTCTTTCCTCCCTTAACTTAAACCACAAAGACAGAAAATGGATGTTGATGAAAAAATGCAATATATGCATACACACACGTTAGGCCACCTGGCACGCTGGCCACACGGACACATTTTCCAAAGGCCTGTGTTCTGAATTCCTCCAGAAGGAGAGCGCTCACAGCGATCACATCTCTAGAGCAGATCGATAAATACAGTTAATCCAAAAAAGCAACCTATTAGTCTCAGAAGTAGATCAGGGGATCAAATAAGACGATAATTACACTGCGTTCCTGCTAAAACCCACCTGTGTGTTCGTCAGCCCCTCCAGCCCTCCAGCAATTCAGAGCATCTGTGTGAGGCTATCAAAATATAAATCACAAATAAGGTCCATTTCCTCCAACACAAGGGACAAATACTCGGGGTGGGGGGTGGGTACCCTATGTGTAGAAAGCAACTCACATTACCAGGAGCTTACCTGCTGGTGGAGAGAGGAAACCATCCCAAGACATCAGGCTGTCCGTCCATCCATTCCTCGTGCGTGCATGCATGCATTTATCCATCACATCTTTCCTGGCCACCGCTTAGAGGCTAGATCCACAGCCACGTTCTGCAAATTCAGGCGTACACTGGACACACTGCCTGGCCTCCGGGACTCAGAATCTAGTGAGAGAGACTATGGATGAATGAAGAAGGGAAGATCATGGAAAAGAGTGAGCATTAGGAATGCCTTTCCATGTAACAGGCTTTCAATTCCCTTGGAGTGAATGGGCCCTGGCCTCCCCTCAGCTTCTGTACTGCCCTGTGCAGTTGCTATCACTGCCTTTAAAAAAAAAAAAAATGAAGAAACAGGCCCAGACAGCATGGTTGACTTATGCAAGGGCCCAGGGCAGAAATAAGTCAGTGGGGAGCTCTCCCAGTTGAGCAAGGGCTGAGGGTTGATGACAACCGAGGGCTCCTGGCACACCCAGCCCCTGTCTGCTGTCCTGAGTTGGACGCAGCTACTCAGAAAGGCAAGATGATCTTGAGGGTGCTCAGCCACCATCGGGTGCTGTGACTTTGGCAAGCCAGGCATCTGGTCTGGGCCTCGGTTTTGACATCAGTAAAAGCTGCCTGCATCCTGGGGCTCTTCTGAGAACCAGATTACGTCATGCTCATGAGAGGGCTTTGCATGGCCTCTGTCTTTGTCCGCTTGGGCTGCCAGAACAAAGTACCCGAAAATGCACAGCTTAAGCAACAGATACTTATTTTCTCACATCTCCAGAGGCCGGAAGCCTGAGATCAGGGTGCCAGTGGGGCCGGGTTCCAGGAGAGCGCTCTTTCTGGTTTGCAGAGGGCTGCTGTCTTGCTGTGTCCTCTCACGACGGGGAGAGGGAGGGTCAGTGAATGCATTGGTGTCTGTCTTTTCTTAAAAGGACACTAAATCCATGAAGCCCACTTTCATCACCTCATGGAAACCCAGGGCCCTCCCAAGACCCCACCTCCAAACACCATCACACTGGGATGAGGGCTCCGACATAGGCGATCTGGGGGGACACAGTTCTATCTACAGCACCTTCATCATGCGCACGTGCTGGCTGTCAACAGCTGCAGGCCCCGGAGGCTTCCTCGTAGACCTCACAGGGACACAGATGACTCCACCAGTGAAAGCGATGACATCAAAACCCACGGCATGTTGGTATCTATCACTTGCCAGGTGCTCTATCTATGCATGTCATTGCTGAATCGTCTCGACAGACCTGTTAAGTTTTCCCCATTATACAGATAAGAAAACTGAGGCTAAGAAAATGCCTGGCCCACATCACATGGAAAGGAAGGGCCTGGGCTAGGCTGGGCTGGGAGGTGGACTGGACCCCTACAGGGATACGGGCCCAGGCCCCCAATGCTGTACAGCCCCCTCTCTAATGGGGAGAGACTGTGAACAGGCAGGTAACTGCTTGAAAACGTGTCCTTAAATCCTTCGGCGCTCCTCCCACCGAGATACAGGCGGCCGCGTCCCCCCAGAACCCCCAGAATCTTTGCAGACAAGATTCAGAGTGCGTCTCTGCCTGGGTGGGCACGGACCCTCCCACCTCCTCTTGGAGGGTTCACTATCTCCCACTGGACTCAGCTGACTCTCAAGGCCAAGGCTGTAGGAACGTCATCAGACTCCACAAGGACAAAAGAAAGGATGTGGACCCGAAGCAGCAGTGATCTGGGGGGCGGCTGAGTTCAGCTTAAAGAGCGACGATTTTCTCCTTACAGACACCTGCAGCTCTGTGTCCAAATGGCACCTGCTCGTGTCCACCTCTCTGTGGCTGTGTGACGTTGGGTCTGCCAGTGAACCTCTCTGAGCTTATCTGGAAAGTTGTAGCGGGGGGAGCGGCGGGGGAGAGAACTAATTAGTGCTGGGACATGACCTATTGCAGGGCCAGGGTCCAGCCTGGCATATAGCAAGCTCCCCAGTCAGGTAGTTATTCCCATTCGCAAAATATTTCACCTGGGTCCTTAATGCACATACATAAGCCTCTGACACTGAACTCTGTGCAACAACGGATGCTAACATCCCTTTTTATCCTCACCTGGATGGGAGGAAACCACTTTTGAGCCAGAAAGAGGAACGACCTGCAAGCTCATGCATCAATTTAACATCTCCCCTGGGGGACTAGGAGGCTTCATGTTTATAAAGTACTTTGAGATCCTGAAAGCAAAGACTTTATACAAATGCGAGATAATCATGATAATTAAACCACTGTTATTGAATATAGGGAGGCCTCATTGTTCCCTCACCCTGCAGTGAGCAAACCCCTGGTGGACTCTTTAGCACACTGAAGAGATAATTTGCTAAATCATATACCGTTGCCCTGAAAGTCTTACCCACCTACAGACGGGGACAAGTTCATAGTCAACAATAATGCTAATAGCAGACCTCCACGAGGCACAGCACTTCACAGTTTACAAAGCACCAACAGACAGCGTCTCCCACTCTGTGTCCATAGGATCAAGAGGGGTAGAGATGGGGAAATTATGCGTGATCGGCCCCCGGGCAACTTGGGGACAGATTTATCTAAGGGCTCACTGCGAGTTTCTCCGTTGTTAAAAAATCTTCAATCTGGGGGCCCCTGGGTGGCTTAGCAGTTGAGCATCTGCTTTTGGGTCAGATCGTGATCCCGGGGTCCTGGGATCGAGTCCCACATCAGGTTCCCCGCAGGGGGGCCTGTCTTCCTCTCCCTCTGTGTCTCTCATGAATAAATAAATAAATAAAATCTTTTTAAAAATAAATAAATAAATAAAATCTTTTAAAAAATAAATAAATAAATAAAATCTTTTAAAAAATAAATAAATAAATAAAATCTTTTAAAAAATAGATAAAATCTTGTAAAGAATAAATAAATAAATAAATAAATAAAATATTTTTAAAAATAAATACATAAATAAAATCTTTTTAAAAATAAAAAAATAAATCAGATCTTTAAAAAAATTAAATAAATAAAAATTTAAAAAAAGAAAAGAAAATCTCGAACCTGAAAAGCATCGTTAATGTTTGGCCTGACACCCACATTTTATAAATGAGAAGGTTGAGGTTCGTTCACAGAGGTGAAGAGACACGAGACGGGCCTACTGCTGGCCCCCAGGGTGCTGAGCTCATTGGAACCCCGCGCGCCCTCTCCTGGGACATGGTTTGACCAAAGACTTGGCCAGGGATTTTGCTTGAACTCTCCATCTGAAAATATTGCTGCATTTTCAAATATAGTTTTGATTATTACTCAGGTGGTATCGAGGCCAAAAGGAGAGACAACTGTCATTGTAAGAGCTTGTTTTACTCACAGATGGTGAGAAGAGGGGCGCCCCAGCCCTTGGGGCCTCGGGGAAGCAACAGGGTCAGTCAGGAGGCTGGGGGTGGAGGAGATGAGCAAGATCTTTGCGGTGCTTTCCCTAGAAGGAGCTTGAGGCAGGGGGAGCAGGTTTAGGATTGGCCAGCTGGAAGTATCTCAGCAGGCTCTGGGGCTTAGAGGCCGTCCTTAGGTGTCTGAGGTAGTCAGGGCAGGTGGATAGTGGCCTGGTGCCCGAGAACCTGATAGGGGCAGGGGTCCAGGCTGGGTCGGTTTGCATATGAAGGGCAAGCTCTGTGGGCAGGTGTTTGCCATTTCTACAAATCAGCTAGCCCTGGGAGGGGTAGCCCTGGGAAGGGTAGCCCCAGCATAGTCAGCAAGTGCCCAGGGTACCAAAGCGCTGAAAATAAAGAAGATGCAGTTAATACATACTGGCCAGCACCTGAGGGGCCGTGGTACCAACTACACCTATTGCACAGATGAGACACCCGAGGTCAGACCCAGGAAAGAGCTTGACTAGGGCTTCGCTGCCAACCAGTGGTGACCAAGGTGCTCTTCCAGAAATAAGGCTGACCAGGGCTAACAGTTAATCCCTTTAGCATAGTCCTGTTTAGAAAATCATCTCCAAGCATCTTCATTTGGGGACTGTGGTCCCCCAAGCTCCGTGCACCCCACCCAACCAGGCATCATCTCCAACCATCTCCAGTCCCACCCTGGATGCTCTAGGTGTCTAGAGCAACAGCTAGCTCTCTTCCTCCATGGCTTGCCAGTGTAGACCCTAGTTTATACGCAGCTCTACTTGCTTAGGTTCCTTCCAGCACTTTCCCTCCAGGAGGTCTTCTGGGAGACCCACAGAGATGGATCTTCCAGAGGTTCAGCTCAGAGCTTCTTTGCACCCAGCAGCTTTGGCTGAAGCCCCATGGTGGACTCAGGTTCCTGAGTCCTGGGGCTCCCCCGGAGCTCACCTCTGCCAAAGCCTCCCTGACCTCTCTGTTTGAAGGTCCCAGTCCCCGCCTGGGCAACCAGCAGCTTGAAGGCAGGGATCGTGTCCCACTCCTCCGACAATCCCCAGCCTCCAGCACGGTGGGCGGCGCGCCGCAGCCCCTCGGTATTAAACCCAAATTTCGGGTTAGCACCTAGATCTCTGCGTCCAGTGTTCCCTTCTATACATCCACACTGGGAAGTCGTCCCTCAATTTCTGTAAGAGCAGAAAGGATTATACATCGGGCAATGCTTGTTCTAAGCTATATATTTTCGATCTGTGTTTTAGCTGTAATTACTTGTGCTGGGCTTTATTTCATATTTTTTTTTCCTTTGTCAGAGTCAGCTGGATTTTCCAAGAGAAAGAGTATCTGCATTTCCAAATCACGGGCTCTCAATCGGACTCCCCTCACCTCCTTTATACCTGCGTGCGTACAACCAGAACTTGTTTGCCTGGGTGCCCTTCTTTTCCTGCTGATTTAGAATCTGCAAATAGATATCTTCTTCCAAAACATACCTCTCCACAAAGCCAACCCACTGAATCAAGCTCATTATCTTAAGATACCTCTATGGCCAAAGGTTATGCTTTTCGGAGCTATATTAATCTCTTTGTCTAAACAGCACAGGCTTAATTGGTTTAGATCAGAGTTGTACTGTTTTGAGTAAAAGGGTGTGATTAATGTGAGCTAAAGATGGTTGGACGGGCACAGACTAATTCGGTAGCATACACAAACCTATTATCATGGGAACCGTGAGAGCTTTGGGGAAACCTGCCCCAGGGAGCGAGTTTTTTCCTCCAGAAAAACACAGAAACCTGAGAAGGCTGTGGAGAACCCCTGGGGGCAGGCAGGGCAGTGCAGGCATCTTCCCTGGCCTCCTGGAAGAAGGAAGGAGCCCACCCTGTGTCCAGGGGTAGGGAGAGAGGGTCCCTGCTTCAGAAGACCTTGGGTTGCTTTGGTGCCCCCTCCCCAGGAGAGACAGGTGATAACATCCTGGCAAGGTGACCGGCTCTCTTACCCACTGGCCCCCAAATCCACAGGCCAGCCCTCTTCACCCTGTTCTGAGCCCCACAGGCCAACCCCTCTGGATTGCCTCAGTGGGCCCCCTGGTCCTGTAAAGGAAGGGGGAGGGAGAAAAGGAAGAGGTCTGGGCATTTAGTCCCTGGGGGACCCCAGGTTGGCTTTGCTCCCTCATAGTCTGGGTCTGGGCAAGCCCATTCTCTCCTTGTCCTTCAGACCAAGGAGCCGCCACTATTTCCAGCTCCAGCTCCTGCACTATACCTGGTCGATTCCTCTAGCTTATGACACGCACCGGCTTTGTCCTAAAGGCTTTATGTACATTCACTTGTTTAGCCCTCAAAACCCCTACCAGGTAAGTGCTACTCATCTCACTTTCTACATGAGGAAACTGAGTCACCGAGAGGCTGAGCAACCTGCCCCAGGGCCAGAAGTTCACTACCTGGCAAGACTCTGGATGCACACTCAAGCTGCAGGTCACCAGCACCTCCTCCTGGCACTGGGGCAGGGGAGGAAGCGGAGGGAATCGCAGAGTTGGGAAAACAGTGCGAGCAAAGAGCTCCAGCTAAAGGGTTACATCCGGACACACAAAAGTCCAGTGTGGCTCCGGAGGGGGATGAGAGGGAGGAGAAGCTGCCCCATGGCTGGGCTGGGGGTGATGCCTCCCTCTGTGGTCTGCATGGTCCCATTCAACTGGGATTCACACTCAGTGTCCACATCTCAGTGTGATGGATGCTGGGCGAGGCCCCGGGGAGGGGCGGGGTGCAAACCCCACAGGAGTCCCAGCCCCCTGTCATCCTCCACGTGGAAGGGAGGATGCACACCTGCAATCCCTCGCAGCTGGCGTCAACGACCCAGGGAACCTAGGGTGATGGGACGCACAGACACTACAGGATCTGCTGCTGGCCGCGCTGAGACCGGCGCCAGGCAAGTCAGGCACCTGCTTTGATGCCGAATTTCTAATGCGGCATCAAAAAAACTCTGTCATTAAGATAAATATAATTTTAATGCAAAATTTTTTTAATTCAAAATTAATGTCAAAAAAGTCCATGATGAACAAAAGATCAAACTCTTACTTGATCCTACCTACAAGATCAGTCCTCCTTGTTTTTCTTTTTGCCTCGGGCTTGGATATAGCTCAGCACGGCCAATCCCATATTTATTTAAAATTTCTATCTTTTGTTCATCGTGGATTTGAGAGGGGGCGTCAGTTTCGATTCTTCAAAAAAAAAAAAAAATGTGCATTAAATGTTACCGATCTTGGTGACTGGGGTTTTCGTCACCCTCTGGAACTTGGCACCTGGGGGGAAGGCCTCACCGGAGGTTGCAATGTTTTCTGGGGCAGGGAGCGTGAACTTTCTCCTGTGGGCCACCTGCAGTCCCAGGGGAGAAGTCATCGGGATCTGCAGCGCAGAATGACTGCTCTCAGCAGAGCAGAGAAATGCCCGGGGAAGGTCAGGATGGAGGAGCCGAAGGACAAACTGGGTAAAAAAAAGTGCACTTGTCCCTGGAATAGTCTTGCGGGCTCAGAGCTGAGGCGAGCTGGGGAGTCAGGAAAGTCCTCCGTTGCTTCAGTTCTTGGCCTATTTCCTCTTCCAAATTGTGACCAGATGCATGTTAAATTAGGATTAATGGAGCTCCTTTGTGGTGCATTGAATTTGAGCTGTGCACAGTAATAGTTTTATAACACATCGTTCGACCTTTCTACGAGGTTAAAAATGATATACTTAAAGCTTTCGCATATTTGTCTATAGTCTGAACGATTCCAAACGGGAATGATCAGTCTACTCTGTTAAGCGAAGACCGGTTTAAAAAAAAAAAAAAATCAGCAATGAGCACCCACTGGCAGTTTAGAACTCGGTGGCATTTTTAATATAAACATCCAGTTCTTGGTAGAATTAGTGGGGCTGCCTTCAGTCAGGGCAGCCCAGCGTTTGTACCATGAATTTGGGCTGGATTCTTTGCACATTACTTATTTCCTGGAAAATCTTTAGAGAGGTCTGGACTGCATAGTTATAAAAATTATTGTAATGTATTTTCCGTGCATATTAAATTAGCTCCCCAGACTGATAAAAGGTTGAAAAGCTATTATTCTTTATTCTTCCGTTTACTACAACCCTAAAGTAATAGCCTTCTATTAAAGTTTATTGATTGTTCCCACTGTTAACTAGCAAGTTGGTATATAAAAATAAAACAGAGAAATCTGCCATTTCTCTCTTGTTTCTTTTCCCAGCATGTGTCCCTCGAGTAAGATTTCAAAGGACCCATGTCGGCTGTACTTTGAGGAAGCACTGGGGGTTTGGGGGGGTGTGGGTTCGATTGTTTATTTTTGTTTGTTGCTTGTTTTTGTGTTTCCAAGACATTGGAGTTTTGATCATTTTTTTTTCTCTCTCTTTCTTGTTTTTTTCCCCAAAGGGAAAATAACAAGAGAGCTGGTCTGGGAGAGTGGTCCTGGGTTAGAACACCTATTGTTTGCAGGACTGACAAATCCATTCATTTCACAAATATGCCTGACCACCTACTATGTGGCAGCCTGGTTCCAGGCATCAGGGATTTAACCGTGAGCACCAGACTGGTGTGTTTGTTCCAGTGCTGGGGAGAGACGGAGGATAAATAGGCAAAGAAATAAAGATTTTGCTCTGGTAGATGGCAATAAACACTGTAAAGAAAACAAAGCAGAGTAAAGGAATAGAAAATGCAATGTTAATTTTATGTGTCCACTAAATGGGGTCACACAGAGCCCAGATATTTGGTTAAAATGATTCCTGGGTGCATCTGTGAGGGTGTTTCTGGATGAGATTAGTATTTGAATGGGTGGACTGAGTAAAGCAGATGGCCCTCCCCAATGCAGATGGTCTTCATCCAATCCAGGAGGGTCTGAATAGAACAAAAAGGTGGAGGAAGGGAAAGAGCTCTTCTCTGCCTGTTTTCTCCTGTACTTGGCCCGGGACTTACACTATCAGCACCCCTGGTTCTCAGGACTTTGGACTCAAACCCAACCTACACCACCAGCCTTTTTTGAGTCTGCAGCTTGCCAAGAGCACATTGCAGGACTTCTCAATCTCCATAATCACATGAGCTAATTCTCTCTCTCTCTCTCTCTCTCTCTCTCTCTCTCTCTCTCCATCCTACTGGTTCTGTTGTTCTGGAGAACCCTAATACAGAGAGTGATGGGCATTTTTTAAATATCAGGATCAATGATATTTCAAACTCAAGGTAATGAGGGAGCAAGCCTTGCAGATATTCAAGTAAAGAGAACTTAACAGGAACTCTAGGCTTAGCAAAGAGGCCCCTTAGCCCGATCATCGAGAACAGTCATGCGAGTGATTTGGGAGCATCTGCTAAAGAACACACGTTACATCAAAACCTGGGAATAGAATAATCAATAAAACCATAAAATGCAGCCTCTGCTTTTGCTGGGACCCCACAGTTTTAGGAGGGGCTCTCATTTAAAGACAGCACTTGGCAGCCTTCAAGTCTAAAAAAGACAAGTAAATCATCACATACACAAACTGCTACTTTCCCGTATGTTGTGGCAAGTGTCAGACTTGGGTCAGTCAAGGAGTGTTGCAGGACATGAGGAAATGGAGTTTTGTCAGTTTGCCGGAGTTGACCTCTGAGCAGAGGGGTCTCAGAATCAAAGAAATGCAGGCATAACACCCCCCTCTCCTGCTGGTATGACCTGCAAGGAAGATGAGGCCAGTGGAGCAAGAGCAAGGAGGCAGGGAGTGGCAAGAGAAGGAGCTAGTAAGGTTGGAGTTGGGTTGATGGAAGTCAGTCTCTGCTAGGTGATGACCATTTGAAGAGTTTCAAGCAATGATGCAATTTTGTCAGATATTTACTTTAGAGATAGATCTGGCCACCAACTGGGAAAGAGCTTGAGGACAGTTTTGGAAAGACAGTCACAATCCTGACTCCTGGTGTCCTTGTGTATAAAAGGATAGTAATGGTTGGGATGATTTCTAAATTTGCAACCAGCTCTAAAATTTGGGAACACCAAGACATCTATAAGTAAATGCATGTGTGCTCTCTGATACAGATTTTAGATTTCTCAGGACCAGTTTTCACCCTTATCCAATGAGCAGCTATGAGCCCTTCACGTTGACTGTGAAAAAAAAAGAAAATATCTTTATTTTTTGACAAAATGATGTTTTCACTGTAGTTGGCTTCAATTGGCCATGCATGTGTTCCTGGGTGGCTTGGTTTCTAAAGTTGATGTTTAATTGTTTTCCTTTCTCCCTCTCTCTGCAAACAAGTATGACTTTTGTACTTACCGTGCTCACTCCAAGTTACAGGTCTCCTATTAAAAATAATAATCCCGCATTGAAATATTTGGGTCCAAGTAATGCAGAGGTGGAGCAGACGTGGGAAGCATGTGCTTCATTTTTATCTTCGTGCAGAATTCTAAAAAGGAAAACCAGGTTATATAAAACATCGCACAGAAGAGAGACGCAAGGTAGAGCTTCTCAGACACATGCCCAAGATGCTTTGTGAGAGAGGAGTTCAGCTTACTTCCAAGAGAGTGCTCTGCAATCTTCCAGGATTCCTGCAGTGAAGTCCAGGAAAAGCTGGTTCCAAGTCTCCAGATAACTTGATGTCTGACCTCCAGTGCTTAGGCTTTATTTTAGAGAAAGGCCAGATGATGACCCTCCCTACCTCAAGCGTTTGTGATTCTGGCGAATGAAAGTGAATGAGGTGTAGTAGCAGAAGCAGTGAGTGTCTACCAAAAGGTAGGTGCCCCTGAGTGCTCCCTGGGAAACTGTGTCTCACCGAGGACTACATTTCTCAGGTTCCTTTGCGTCTAGGTGGGTTCATGTGACCAATTGCCGCCAATGAAATGTAAGTGGCGGGAAAGAGGTCCACGTGTGTTCTCTAGCATCTCTTCCCATCCATCTGCTGGCCAGGAGAGAGCAGAGCCACCAGGAAAGACCCCGAGTCCTGAATCACCAAGCAAAGGAAGGCCACCCACCAGACAGAGACACCCAAGCTAACCTGTTATGTGAGCCCCCGATACAGTGTGTTTCAAGGTCTCTTATTTCTAATAGACATGAACTTCTATGGTGCTAGTCGCTGGAAAGTTGGGGTTGTCAGAGCTGTTAGCATCACCCTAAATAACACATCAGTCAGCTGGGGACGCTCATGTCGGACGTTGGTGCTAGTACCTGAGGGACATGACCCCACCTTCTCGGCCTGTTCTCTGGCTTGCCATTTCAAGATACCCTCGCTGGGTGATGGTGAAGCCTCACAGTGTCACTGGAGGACCTGCGAAGGAGGTGTCCTTTTGACCTTGGGAGAGTGGCTCCACCTTTCATTTGCAAAATGAGGCTAATATTAATCATTCAGCTCAGGTTACCATGAGGATTGCATGAGCTGGTCCACCCGGAGTGCTCAGCCCACTGCCTGCCACTCGCAAAGTGGTGACTTTTATTATTGCTGTCGTCATTGTTATTTCTATTATGATATAGTTCCGCTAGGCTGCAATATTGAAAGGCGGGTGTTATGACTGCTGCTATTTCCATTTTTCAGAGGAGCATGCTGAGGAAGAAAACTCAGATTGCTAAGTCAATAAGAGACAGAGTCTGGGTTCCAGGTCCTCTTCCACTAATGCTCTTTCCTGGCAGAGCTGACCTGGTGGGTGCTGGCCTGCATCCTCACCCAACTCTGCAGCTGGGTGTTGAGCACGACTCTGGGTAAGAGTAGAACACATCCAAATGAAAGACGTTAAACTAATTGGCTTCTCCTCCAAGACAGATTTCTTTTTGACAGGCAGCAGGACACCGCAGGGACAACTCGTTCTGCATCCTGTTGTATAAATAGGGATGGGACAAATGGCTTGGCTAAAATAAGCGCAGGCCTGAAACTACTGAAACTGGAACCAAATCCAGACAGACTTTCTCCCCCCACCCCCATTTCTTTCTCTCTCTCTCTCTCTTAATTATTATTTTCTGAGGACTTAAAAAAAAAAAGTCCATTCCAATTTTGTTCTCTGCAGTCACGCATTCCATCCAAAGGAAAAGTCAAAAAACTTACAGGAAACTGAAATGGAGAGGAGAAATAAAAATACCCACTGGGATTTAAAGAACAAAAAAAAAAAAAAAAAGAAAGAAAGAAAGAAAAAATCAAGAAAGAAGATGCATCCTGGTTTGGAGGAATTCCCCTGGAACAGTGGTTCTCCATGCCCACATTTGGAGGTTACAGCTCAGGGTTAAGTTTAGGGAGCTCAGCCAAAGGGGTTGAGGTTCAAGCATTGCTAATAAATACTGCTCCTTGACAGTTGAACAGTAGCTCTGCCTTCCCCAGGGCAGAACAGAGTTAGTAGTGACTTGAATGGACACTTCTTTCTGCTTTTGGCTGGAGGGTTCTCAGGAGCTTTGTCTGAGGGACTCCGAGAGCTCAGAGCTACTATCTAGCCAAGTTTACGCACCCCCTTTATCTATCCAGAGCCACAAAGCAAGCATCTCATATTTTCAGAGTTCTAACTGAGAAGACAGCAAAACTGAGAAGTGAGTTCTTCATCACTGAGATCATTCCAGCACAGAATGGACAACTGCTTCTTAAGGCCGCTGGAAAGAAGATCCAAAATCAGACGAAGTGTTCAACGGGATCAGTGATTCCCAAGCAGGAATTTCTGTACTGGTGGCAGGTTCTCTTTTAGTTGGAGAAGCACCTGCAAGGAAGGTACACATGTAACCCGTGAATCCTTAGGACAGTCCACGGCAGGTGTTTCTGGATGTCTCTTTTTTAATTCTGCGAATCCACGATCCTCTGCCCCGGGCTCCAGATGATGACTCCCTGACCAAGCCTGGATTGGCAGACAGCATGGCCTGGGCAGCATGGTCGTGTACCAGTTTTACTAAAGATCAGATACAATGATGGTGAGATTCATCTGGGAAAAAAAAAAATAGATACACTTTTCCTAAGTAATATGTGAAAAAAGAGGAGCCACCGTAACTTCCCACTTCCTGAAATATATTCTAGAACAACAAGAACTGAAATGGTGTAGTAAGAATATAGACCAGACATGCCAAACAGTGAAACTAAGTAGGAAGCCCAGACAGTATGTGAGATCATCCTGAGTGTGTCCTGCTCACTCTATTCCCGGGACCGAGCAGGTGCCTGGCATATAGCAACGACTCATAAATATTTATTGAGCGAGTCAAAAATGACAAATAAGAAAGAAAATGCTTATTTAATAAGAGTTTAGAATAATTACTTAGTGATTTGGGAGGAAATCAATTTAGATTCAAATTGTGTTCTATGAACTAGGATAGATTCTGATGGATAGATTGAAATGTGAAAAAAATGTAAATATTAGTAAAAATAATCAAGTATTTATCAGCAGTGCGAAGGATTACAGCATAATGGAAGAAATCTCAAAGAAAGGACTAGTGTCTTACTACATATAAAAATTAAACAGCATAGGATAAAAACAAATAGAGAAAACAGGACAATAGAATTTGGAGAAAAGATGAAATATGACAAAAGGTATATTTTATATGCTGGCATTCAAATTTGTACATAACACATATCGATAAATAACTGGGTCAAAGGGAATGGCAGATTGCAAACGAAAGTAAACACAAACAGTAAATAAGCAGTGGGAATATGCCTCTCCATTGTAATAAGAGAAATGTAAATTAAAATAAGCTTGAAGTTCAACACTGAAGAAATGAATTAATAAACTATGAGAATCTCCACGTAGAATAGTCTAGTCCCTAAAAGTGATCAGTATGAGGCATATGCAAAAACGTAATGAAAAGTTGATGATAAAAATTCAAATAATAAAAAGTCAAATACAAAAGAAAATTTATGATCAGTTTATAACTGTGTGAAATATCAGAAGAATAAGGTGAAGATGAAAATTGTTGTTGTTGCTTTTTTTTTAAGAGGCTGGATAGGATGTGACAAATGGAATTGCCTGTTTCTAAAATTGCCATCGGGGCTATTATGGTATTTAAAGAAAAAAAAAAAAAGGACATTGTCACGAGTCATCATGGACACATGGAATGAAGGGAAAGAACAGGTCATTCCAAGTTGCCAGGGAGCATCAGGGCCTGGTACCAGCCACTTCCAAGGTAGCCCCGGCACCCCAACCTCACTGAGGATGCTGGTGGAGGGAGGCTGTGTGCGTGTGCATGCATGTGCCCTGCGACTGATGCCCAGACTGTGTCAAGACCAGCAGAGACAGTGCGTCATTGCTTGAGCTGGTTATTATGCATGCATGTGAGTATATGTGAGCTAAATCTGACATTGGCTTCATGACTTACTTGCTGGCAACTTCGGGCAGTTGACCTCATCTCTCTGCACCTCAATTTCTCAACCTATGCAAAGTGAACAATGTTGTCTGTCTCCCAGGATTAGCAGAAATAGAGCCTATGGATACCATCTGACAAGTAGCACTTACCTGCCCTGATCTTGATAAAATTAAACACAAAGGCTTCGATTGATAATTGCATGATTGATAGATAACCATAATGGCAATGAATAATTTAATTATGGCAATCAGCACCCATTTTTATAATGGACACATGCACATACACGCACATACACGTGCACACGCGCACATATATATATAGATATAGCCTTTGGACTGAGCTACAGGGGTTTGAACTTGCTCAGCCATCTAGTGGCTGTGTGACCATGAGTGACAATAAGTCAATAACTTCTCTCGACTTCGACTTCTTCCTCTATAAAATGAGGATCGTAACAGTCACCCAGCCCCGAAAACGTCTGGGAGAGCAAGTGATAATGCTCAGTTAACACTACTTGCCTTCTACTTAGCATAGGTTTGTACCTACTTGCTTGTTGGATGAGACAAGATGTGGCATTCGCCAAATCTCGCTGGGAAGCGAGAAAGGACCGCAGATGGATGGGAACTGGGGGGCAGGTCATGATTTTTCAAATGTTCTTCCCCAGTCACTGCTGTGGAGCTAGGCTGCCCACACTCTGCAGGCCGCGTCCCCAGACACTGCTCGGAAGAGGAGGGGTGCTTTGGCTCCGCTTCGGCCCAGTGCCCTTCACCAACCTGGAGCTGCCAACCATCAGCACATCACTCCCCTCCTCCCAGTGGAACACCGCAGTGCTAACTGGGCACTTTTCTAACCCAAGTGCAAGTGGTGTACATAACGCGGCTTCAGGAGCTTGACATTTAGAATCCATGCTGAGAAAGCAGGGGGAGAGTGCCAGGCAGTGAGGAAACCCAACCTTGGCCCATCTGGGAAAAATCAGAGCTTCCTGGGATAGAGACACATCACTGAACCATCAGATTCAGAGCTGCAAATGCCCGCAGCCACCTACCAGGCTCTGCTGGATAACACACTAGTGCTGCCTCCCCAGTAATGAGTAAATGAATAAAGAGGCTGAGCACCAGAGAGGGGAAGCAACTTGTCAGGGCTACACAGCTAATCAGAGGCCACACAGATGGAGAACCCTGGTGGCGTAGCTCCATCCTATGATGACCTTCACCCTTGCATGTGGAGACAAAGCACGTACCATGCACATGCCATGCACAAACACGGGGGCCAGTGGCCACCAAGACAGTCAGCAGGCTGGTGGTCCCTACTGGTCCCATTGGCTCCAGCCTGAGCCAGGCTACACAGTGGCCCAGAGCAGGTGACCACACTTCCTGAGCTTCCGTTTTCTGGATCGTCCATGGCCCCTCCCCACTGAATACATAGTCCAGGCCTGTAGCACTATGACGCTATATTACCGATTGCATTATATTAATGATTTTTCTTTTTGATTTTAAAAGAAATTGATGTATTTTGGGGGCTCCCTACATGTGCCCTGGGCACTGTCCTGATTGTGCACAGCTGGAGAGGGGTCCCTGCTGAGCTCCCTCAACTGAGTGCAGAGTTTTGGGGGTGACCAAACAGAACCGATTCTGTACTTGGGGAGCTCTCAAGCTCAAGGAGAGGGACACGCTCTGAAATAACTACAGTGACCAGTGACAGAGGGTGCTCTTCTGCCATCACATGGGGAAAGGGAAAGCTCTGAGGGGGTGCCCAGGAGTGAGGGGCTCCCAGGAGGGTTTCCTGGAGGAGATGGGCACTGCCGGTCTGCTCCAGAAGGTTGTGGGAGGCTCCCCAATGGCATCTCCCTGCAGGGAGCAGCCCCAGATGCACAGGGTGGAGACTGGAGCGTGGCCCCCTGACATGGACAGAGAATGCATTTGCTTTTCTTCCTTCGTCCTCTTAAAAGAAGAAGGAAAGGAAGGAAGGGAGGAAGGAAGGAGGGAGGGAGACAAGAGAGGGAGACAGAGAGGAAGACAGAGAGGAACCCCTCCATCTCCATGCTGGCACGGTTATCACTCATGTTGATGTCAACATCTCTACAAAGACAGGTAGCAGGAAAATACCACCGGGGGAGCCTTTGAGGGTGCACAGCAGGGTCCCGGGTAATTACTGTGGCCTAGTTATTTCTCTGCGAAAGGAAAAAAAAAAAGTCCAGCACCCGATCTGCTTTTTTTTTTTTCATAGGTGAAGTTGAACGTAAAGCACTGTAATTTTAATCAAATCTTTCCCGTCTGCGTGTAGTGTCTCTGAGAAGTTGAAGATTTAAGTGTATGTTGTAGGGCTTGTGGCATTGTCCCAGCGGGGGTGGCGAAGGGGCAGAGCGGGGTAATTATGCTACATTAAAGGTATTTTGGTTGCCAGGGAAGGATTTTTTTTAAATCTCCTCTTTTCCTCATTGAGGGTTTATATGATGTCATGGACAGGAAAGTAAAAAAATAAAATAAAAATAAAAAACGGGAGGGGGAACAGAGCAGTCAACAGGGTAAGCAGGAGGGAGAAAGATGAAGTTGCATTTTTCAGTTTTGGGCCAAGGTCGGGACAGTTTGGGAAACCGGAATGTGATGCTGGGAAGGCTGTGGTCCAAGGTCAGGATGGGCCCGCATCTTCCTGCACAAACACGCCTGCACTCATGAATGCCTCGCGCCCCAGAGATGCAGCCAAGGGATGCTCAGGGGGCTCAGCGGTTGAGCGTCTGCCTTGGGCTCAGGGCATGATCCCAAGGTCCTGGGATCGAGTCCCACATCAGGCTCCCTGCATGGAGCCTGCGTCTCCCCCTGCCTGTGTCTCTGCTTCCCTCTCTGTGTCTCTCATGAGTAAATAAATAAAATCTTTTTTTTTTTAAAAAATAGATTTAGAGAGAAGTGAGGAAGACAGCGTAGGGTTCCCTGGGTGCCCCACGTCCAGCTCCTCCAGCCACCAACTTCCCACATCCATCTGGGCCAGTCATCACCATGGAAAGCACTCTTGACTCTGGTGTGTAGGGTTTGAGGAGAACCCTCAGTCCCCATACTCGCCTCCCCCAGATGTGATGATCTAACACTTAATAATTCCAACATGCAGGCATTCAGAGATCTCTGCAGAAGCCGTGACAGGCCGCACACAGTCCGGGATGTCACGATCCCTGGAGATGGGTGCCAATAAGACGCTTAGCGGAGGAACGTGGTCCTGGCCAGCTCTGATCTCCAACAACATCCACCAGAGGAGGATTTCCAGAGGAACTGACGCCTCCATGGATTCTGGCCTGGAGTATGTGTGCATAGCCTCACCTTTTGGTTGAACGACATGATTTTCCAAATCAAAACCTCCCATGGAAAGATCGAGTTAGCCCATACCAGGGAATTCCAAGGGTTTGTTTCTTTCTTGATGAGGCACCACTGCCTTTATCAACAAATTGGGAAGAAGGTAATTCCTTTAGGGGAAGAAAGAAAAGGGCTCAAGGGCCTATCACAACATCCTCAACTCTAACATCACTCTCAAGTCCCTTCCTTTGCCTGCTCAACTCCACACTTCATCTCTATGGATCTCAATCGTACCTTTTGAAGCTCAGCACAGTGCCACCTCCTCCAGGAAGCCTCCCTTGGTGCCATCTGTCCTCTTCTCCGCTCATGGAATGCTTAACCCCATGTGGTATTTCACACCTACCACCTCACACCAGAATTTGCTGGGCCTGGCCAGTCTCCTGTATTCATTTCTTAGGTTTGCTATAACAAGAACCACAAACCACAGAAATTGGTCTCAGCTCTAGGGTCTAGAAGCCTGAGACCCAGGTATCAACAGAGTGTTTCCTTGTGAGGGCGTTGAGAGAGAGTCTCCCCAGGTGTCTCTCCTAACTTCTGGTGGTTTGTTGGCAAACTTGGATGTTCCTTGGCTTACAGACACATCACCCGTCCCCACCTTTCTCTTGGTGGGACATTCTCCCTGTGTCTGTCTCTGCGTCCAAATCTTTATTTTGTTGGGTGAGAGCCCATCCTAATGACCTCCTCTTAACTCATCACCCGCAAAGGTCTTACTTCCAAATAAGGTCACATAGACAGGTGCCAGGTGTTTAGGGGACTTGGACATCTTTTGAGGGGACCCAATTTGACACATAAGATCTTCCCCACTTGGCCCATGCTTCAAAATATGTAGCCTCCATTTTTATGCTCCTTGCGTAGCTTATAGAATTTAGACCTGAGCTGGACACGTAGCAGGAGCTTAGCAAGGGTTTACTTAATTAGCTAACCATTCAGACAGCCAGTACTGAAACACCATTACAAACCACTAAAAAAAGGAATTATTATATCCAGCCAGATGGACTAGGAGACACTGGCATTCTGGGAAGTTAACTCAGAGCAAAATCTTTAGAGAGAAAGACCTCTCAGACCAAGTCCCATTAAAAGCCAATATTCAGGGGCTCCTGGATGGCTCAGGAGGTTAAGCGTCTACCTTTGGCTCAGGTCATGGTCTCAGGGTCCTGGGATCGAGCCCCGCATAGAGCTCCATGCTCAGTGGGTAGTCTGCTTCCTCTCCCTCTGTCCCTTCCCCCACTTGTACATTCTCTCTTTCAAATAAATAAATAATTTTTTTTAAGAAAAGCAGTGTTTTGATAAATAATATCTTCCCACAGGTAACACCATCTGACACAGTGACCTAGTCTCTTGTCCCTTGCCACTAAAACGCCAAGTCCCTAGACAAACGAATAAGGAAAGCTCGCAGGGCCCAGAAACCTACAGTGCATTAGCAAGAGCCTGCTGGGCCAAGCAGCAGGGAAAGGAGATGGCAACCCTCCTTTCTCCGATGGGCACGTCGAACATCTGGGCAGAGAGAGGTTGTGAAATTTACCCAAGTCACTCAGCAGAAATGTGGCAGTGCAAGCGTGCAGTCTCCAGAGTCTGTGCACTTGACCACTATGGTAGGTGCAAGGAAGAATTAAAGAATAACTCTGGGTCTGGAAGCAGGAAAAAGAATAGGAGATGTGGGAAGGAGAGGAAAAGAATGCCTGGAGGAGGGATGAGCTTAAGCAAAGGTGCACTTGCTGGAAAAGAATAGGATGCCCAGACTCTCTGCGAAAGCAAAACCCCCCAGGACATGATGATGCTTTGTCCATGCATCTGCATGTGCAAAAGAAAGGTTCAAGCACTGGGTGTGATGTTCTCGCGTTGTCCAGAGCCGAGCCAGGCAGGAGCACCCAAGGTGAGTCCATACTTCTTTATGGTCTGCAGGACCTGAACAAGACCTGGGACCTTGCTTGGCAGGATGAGTCCAACAGGGAGGTCTGAAGGGTGCTGTCTCTGAACCCCTCTGAGATGTTGGGTCCAAACCAAAACAACCACAGATTCCAATAGGAAGAAATTAAGAGAGAAAAAGAAAAGAAAAGAAAAAAAGAAAAGAAAAAGAAAAGAAAAGAAAAGAAAAGAAAAGAAAAGAAAAGAAAAGAAAAGAAAAGAAAAGAAAAGAAAAGAGCCCTCCCATGGAGTAGCCAATCCAGAGAAAGGGGCCATCCATGACTCCTCCAGCAAATTGATATGAACTTTCTCACCATTGACAGTACAGGCAGCTGGCCCCATTGTCTGCCTCTTTACAAAATCCAATATTTCCCCTTCTGTTATTCTTGGCACAATGACAAGAAAGGAAGAAATAAAAGTTCCCCTTTTTAATGAAGCTGTTGAGGATTTTTTTTTTTTTTTTTTTTTTTTTATCAAAATTGACATGACCATTACCATTTTGATTCCGGCTCTGACACAAGAGTCACATAGCAACATGCACCTCTCCATGGCAACCTTCCCCACTCTTCACACAAAGACAATCTTGACAGTTTAACATTCAATAAAAAGTACTTTTAATTAAAAGATGACTAAGAACTGGCAGCACAAAAAAATATATCGAACACATATTTTCAACTGTTGTTAACATTCGGTTAAAAAGGAAACTACCAACCTAAGCTTGTTGTTTGAAAAGAATGGTCATCTGCCCTGAACAAGGCATGGAAAGATGTGTTGAGTCCACCCAAAGATATTAAATTCCATCCAGCAGACCTTTAATTAAGTACCTGCTAACAGCTAGGTATTATCCTGGGTCCCGAGGGCAAATATTGGGTGGAGGCCGTGACAATGTACTGCGTGAAATGACAACAGGGATGGTAGTCTGGCCATAATTACCGTCATCTATAGAGGGTTGGCTGGGTGCTAGACACCGACCACGCTAAGTGCTCCTGCATTTAATTTCCTGTCATCCTCCCAGCTCTTAGTTCCTTCATTGTACACATGGAGAAACTAAGTCTCAGAGGTGATCTGTAATGTGCCCAAGGTCACATGTGGGAGCCATGGCGGAGTCAAGACCCGACCCCGGAGACCATGACGGTGGCCATGCTACTATCTTGCCTTGTGCCTCAGAAGGAGATAGAAGCAGCCAGGACGGGCAAGACAAGCCACATCCCGGGCATCAGAAAAGGCATCCCAGAGGCAAGAATGGAGCATGTGTGTGCATGTGATTGTGCCATGAAAGGGAACAGGAAAGCATGGTGGTTCAGGACATGGACTCTGCCTGGCTCAAAGCCTGGCTCTACAGCTTACTACTTGTGCGATTTTAGACAACTTCCCTTTCCTGTAAAGTGTGTCCAGTAACACTATCTCTCTGTTACACGAATAAAATAAGTTAGTGTATATAAAGAACTTAGGATAGTGCCTGTCCCGTGGTAATCATTATTCATGCTCCTAGTATTATCATTATTATCAGCCTGGCTCTTTCTTCCAAGTGGTAGAAGAGAAGCACTAATAATATTCTGCCCAAATTAGAGAATGAATTGACTTCATCATGAGAACTTGCCTTCTGATTCAGTTCTTTTGGAAATACCGTGGCCGTACTCAGTTTGGGGCTGGATCACTTGGTTGGCTTTGGACAGGATGAACTATTTCAGGTGGTAACAGCAGGAATTCCTTTTTTTTTTTTTCCTACAGGGTGGCTGCAGGGTCAGTCATCGGAATATATAAAAAAGATGAGGGCAGCCCAGGTGGCTCAGCGGTTTAGTGCCGCCTTCAGCCCAGGGCCAGATCCTGGAGACCTGGGACTGAGTCCCACGTCGGGCTCCCTGCATGGAGCCTGCTTCTCCCTCTGCCCGTGTCTCTGCCTCTCTCTCTGTCTGTGTCTCTCTTGAATAAATAAATAAAATCTTTAAAAAAATTAAAAATATAGGGATCCCTGGGTGGCGCAGCGGTTTGGCGCCTGCCTTTGGCCCAGTGCGCGATCCTGGAGACCCGGGATCGAATCCCACATCGGGCTCCCGGTGCATGGAGCCTGCTTCTCCCTCGGTCTGTGTCTCTGCCTCTCTCTCTCTCTCTCTCTCTCTCTCTGTGACTATCATAAATAAATAAAAATTGAAAAAAAAATTTAAAAAAAAAATTAAAAATATAAAAGATGAGGACCATTCAAAGTAACCCGAAGATAGGGCACCATCGGGGCACCTTATGAGTTTATAGAAACCCTATTGTTGTTGTAGTGGGAAAATGGTTATTACTCAGAATTTCCAGAGCACGTCTAAATACCTTGTAACTCCTTCCATCATGGTACCACTGTTATTGCTATGGAGCCATTTTTGAGATCAGAAACCTGTAACAGGCTTGATGAAGAAAAAATGGGCTCAGTGTTGGACAGGTAAACTGTGAGGAACATATGGGATCTCCAACGAGAGAGCTTGCCAAGCAAGAGAAAGATAGAAAAGTGCTCACTTATTGGGAGCTCCACGGGAGTCCCTGGTTACCAAAAGAGTGGTGGGAACAGACCCATATTGAGGTGGGTTGAAGGGAACTGGAGGGTATGACTAGAGACAGTGCCTGGCACGATGCCAGTGTCCAGGGGAGGGTGGCACGAGAGGACACAGAGAAATGAAATCAGCCAGTGGGACCTCACAGACCTCTTGTTCAAACCAATCCTGAAGCCAGCCTTGCATGCAGGCTGCTCATCGCAGAGGTGCATACATCCCCTTTGGATGTTCTGAACCCATGACCCAGAGCATGGACTAAGACACTGAGTGTTCACCATCAAATGTGGAAATAGATTTTCCTTCCACCATGTAGAGAAGTCTGCAGGCTGCAGACAAAGATCCCCATGGGCTGCTTTCCAACCAACACAGGGGCCGTGTTTAGCAGAATTTCATAAGGTCAGGGGTAATAGAACATGGTCTCTCTTCTAAAATCAGGAAAAAAAACAAGGATACTCACTCTCAGCACTTCTATTCAACACAGTACTGGAAGTCTTAGCAGGAGCAATTGGCAAGAAGAAGACATAAAATGCATCCAAATCAGAAAGGGAAAAGTAAAACTGTCACTATTTGCAGATGACATGATATTATATATAGAAAGCCCTAAAGACTCCACCGGAAAACTACTCCAAGTAATAAATGAACTCAGTAAAGTTGCGAGATACAGAATCAATATGAGAAAATGATCATATCAGAGATCAACATAGCAAAGCACAAGACCTAAAAGTAAATATCTGACCTCCCATGTAGAAGTCCCTGAGTTTCTCTCAGTGTGGGGACCTCTGGGCTGCTTCTTGTATCTCTCACTGCCACCTTGGATCTCTGAGCTCCCTCCTTCCTCCCTCCTCCCAGCCTTCACTGCACCCCCAATTAGATAATTGGGATGAACAACACACCTAGAAAGTTGTGTCATTATCATCCCATAATTGGGATGAACAACACACAAAGTTGTGTACCTAGAGACAGACCCCTCTCTCCTGGGCTGCTTGGGGCCTCCCCTTTTCATGCCTGAGGGTTATGGGCCTTCCTAGCGTGGTCTACAGCTGTGTTTCTCTTGGCACTGAAGTGTCATTATTCAGTGTGATGGTTCCTTTTATGTGTCAACTGGACTGGGCCACGAGGAGCTCAGACATTTGGTCAAATGTGATTCTGGGTGTGTCTGTGAGGGTGTTTCTGGATTAGAGTAAAGCATGGGTTCACAGACTGAGTAAAGCAGATTGCCTGCCCAATGGGGGTGGGCCTCATCCAATCAGTTGAGGGTGTGAGTAGAACAAAGGCTGATGAAGAAGAAATTTGTTTTCTCCAACTGACTGCCTTCAAGCTGCTCCCTGCCCTCGGACCGGACTCAAGCTGGAATGACCCCATCGGCTCTCCTGGGTCTTCAGCTTGCTGACTACAGATCTCAGACTTCCCAGCCCCTGTCACTATGGGAGACAATGAATGCCTTATAGTTAATATAAGTATTTAATTTGATATAATCTATATAATCTACATACATATTCAATATTTCTATATCTCCTACTGGTTGTATCACTCTGGAAAACTCAGATTAATAGACTCACACAGTCAGCATCACCAAATATGTAGATATAGCCCCATGTATAGTGGGTGTTGCTATAAAACCATTCACTTTTCAAAATCCCTCAGTGAAAACCATAGATATTGTCCTGAAAAGAGGAATTAGGGCCACACATTCAAAAAATGTTATCAGCAATGTGTTGTAAGAAGAGAAGCCCTCAGAGGTGATGAAAATGTTTGGGACTTCATATAGCTGATGGTCTCACAACATTGCGAATGGACTGAATGCCACAAAATTTTACATTTTTTTAAAGATTTTATTTATTTATTCATGAGAGACACACACAGAGAGAGAAGCAGGGACACAGGCAGAGGGAGAAGCAGGCTCCATGCAGGGAGCCCAATGTGGGACTCGATCCCGGGACTCCAGGATCATGCCCTGGGTCGAAGGCAGATGCTAAACCTCTGAGCCACCCAGAGATCCCTGCATTTTACATTTTAAAACAGTTAACTGTGCATTATGTGAATTTCATCTTAATTTTTAAAAAATAGATAAGGATTTTAAAAAATCATAGCACAGCTTTCTGTTAAATCCTTGAGAAAGGCATGAAAGCTGTCATTAATATGGCTCTTCACTTAGTGAAAAGCCTGCAGTCTGCCTGGGAAGGTAGGCATCGGAAAGGGTGTGGCTAGGAGTTCTGGGAGTGGTGTGAGGGGTTATCTGGCATCAGTGGGGAAGTTACACACAGACTAGTGTGACTCGGTGCACACGGAGTTGAGGGAGCAAGCCGATATTTGAAGGGTGTGCATGAGCGCTGTGTTCCTATGCAACTCTGGCCGGCCGGGTCCTGAACTTTCTCTGCTTCCACTACTTTATCTCCTGTTTCTCAGGGATGAAATCACCCAAATGCAAAATGAAATCGCAGCTGGCCTCAGTTGTCCCTAATTGATGTTTTCAAAACAAGTGTTAAAGCAGGACTGTGTGGTTTTCTCGGACTCTCTCCACAATCGCTTGTATAGAGGAGAAAACAGAGGGTCAGAGAAGTCCTCTTGCTGGTCCAGCTACACACATAAGAACAGACTCAAGAGAGAGATCGAAACCTCTAGATCCCTGGCTATTACATTTCTTCTTCCCACTGCTGCCTCCCTGGATACACAGAAAAGGTGAATAATCCTAGAACTGTGGGGACGGGGGTCCCAGGCCTCTGGCCAACCACCTGCATGAAGGGATAGAAATGGTTCTGGGCCCCATGTCAGAGCCACAGACTCCCGCCTGAGCCAGGAGCCTGGCATAAGGAATCTCATAATTACCAAAACATCCCAGTAACCCAGTTCCCATTATGCATCCTGGGGAGAAGAGGAGCCTGAGGGTCAGAGAGTTGACCGTCCTTGCCCTAAGGTGCACAGAAGCCTGGAGCTGAGTAGGTTCAGGAGGCATCCTGCCTCCACACCTGTGGATTTCCCGTTTGGGAGGAGTCTGTGGTTTGTCTGCCGCCCCCCCCACCCCTGACTCCACTCCCCTCTGAAGTCACTCGGCCTTTAAATCCCCTCCAAAGGGCAGTGGTCTCGGGGGCACATCAGCTTGCACTGCCTGTCCCAATTAGGAGCACCAGCCTGGAGGTGAGGCTTGAACCTGTGCCTTCGGGGAGGGAGGCAGGCCTCCCCGGCCGCCTTTCCAATCAGAAGCAGCTGTCCCTTCTGCTCGCCAGTGTCACAGCGTAATTGACTCTGGTTGGAGAGCATCGTCTTTATTACCTTTAACAGTCCCGTAGCCACTGATTGCCTGCGCTGATGGCTAATTTAATTTCTGTCAATACAGCACTGAGTGGCTTTAAAAGAACCATTATCCACAAGGGCGGTGCTTGCGGGGGAATGTTAGTGGCCTCGCCTAACACAGCGCTGGCTTTCATATCGAGGTCATAGCATGTTCGAAGCCGCAGGGACCTCAGGGCTGTCTGGCCCAACCTCTTGATTTGCAGAGGGGACAGCTGAGGGCCCTGCTGGTTTCAGATGCTGCCCAAGGTCCCACGGGAAGGGACCACCTCTCTCATTGCGGTGGAGGGTTTGTTCCTCTGGGAAAAACTGGGAAACCTGGCCGTCTGTCCTCCACTCTGTGCCCAGAAGGACCCAGGGAAAAGGCCTGTCCGAGGCTCTCACTTTCCTGTTTAAAGACCTTTGATAACACCGTGTTCTCAAAGGGATGCTGTCCGGCCTCCCAGGGTGGTCCCTGATTACCTGTCCACCCCTGTCCACCTTCCCTTCCCCTTATGTCCCTGGCCAAAGGGGCTGCGTGGGCTTCTCTGCGCTCACCGCCCACTGTCCCTCTGAACCTCTGCACCTGCCTCTCCTGCCCAGCAAAGTCCTTCCTGACCCCGCCAACCTGAACAATTTCTCTCCATTTGCAAGAACACAGCTCAACTTCTCTGGGAAGCTTCCCATTTGTTTTGTTCGATCAGTCAATCATTGTTTATTTGTTGAAAACACCCATCAGACATGGATTAGTGCTGGGAATAAAAGGGTGAACAAAGCCACACTTGGTCTGTGCCCTCATGGAGTCTGAATCCGTTGAGGGGACACATGGTAATAAAGCACCACGCTGACTGTGGTAAGACCCCTAAAGAGGAAAAACTGTGCCAAGAGAGGCTATATTGGGGGAGTAGATCTGGCCAGGGGAGTCGCAGACCGCCTGCTTTTCTCCTTCTTTGACTACCTGTACCACGGCGTCCGTCACTCTGTGCTCGTAATTCGGCTAACAGGTGAGCGCCTTGTGGTTCTTGTGCCCAGTTTGGAGCTCAGAGCTCAAAATATGTTTATGGGATTAATGGAACCCTTTCTGTTTTCTTTTCTTAATTGAATCATTGTCCAAATTAACATGGACAACATTCAGGGCCTAGAGTAATGAGGACTTGAACACTCTAACAGCTAGAAAGTGTTTTCCAAATGGCAATATTGTCCACTGGAAATTGTCAAGGCTACTGATCTATCCATCATTTATACATCTACCCATCCTCCACCCATCCATCCATTCATTCACCCATCCATCTGGCTATATATCCATTTACTTCACCCATCCACCCACCCATCCATTCATTCATTCACGCATCCATCTGCCTATACATTCATTTACTTCATCCATCCATCCACCCACCCGTCCCCCCATCCATCTACTGAATAAGCATTTACTGGTTCCCCAGTATACACCAAGCACATGATAGATGCTAGGGAATGTAAGGGGAATCATACCTGGCTTCTCCCTGGGGAATTCTCATCCTCCAAATCTCCTTTAGATCAATCCTTCCAGGAATCTCCTCTCCCTCCTGAGTGAAATGAGGTCCCCTTGTCCCTCCCCACTCTCTTTACCACCCACCCAAACACCCTAACTCTCACTGTCTGCTAACAACTATCATGATATTTAGCACAGGATCACATTTGCTTAAATATGTTGTATCTTACACAAAACTATGAGCTCCTGCATCTTATTATCATTACTTCATCAAAGTAAGGGCTTCATCTGTATTTGTGAATGATGAATGGATATATCGAAGATTAATGTGAGTAAATCAATGCGGCCTTAGTGAAACGCCGGGACACCTGCCCCCCGATGTTTCTAACAGCAATGTCCACAATAACCAAACTGTGGAAGGAGCCTCGGTGTCCATCAAAAGATGAATGGATAAAAAAGATGTGGTCTATGTATACAATGGAATATTCCTCAGCCATTAGAAACGACAAATACCCACCATTTGCTTCGACGTGGATGGAACTAGAGGGTACGATGCTGAGTGAAATAAGTCAATTGGAGAAGGACAAACATTATAGGGTCTCATTCATTTGGGGAATATAAAAAATAGTGAAGGGGAAAAAAGGGGAAAGGAGAAAAAATGAGTGGGAAATATCAGAAAGGGAGACAGAACATGAGAGACTCCTAACTCTGGGAAACGAACAAGGGGTGGTAGAAAGGGAGGTGGGAGGGTGACTGCGTGACAGGCACTGAGGGGGGCACTTGATGGGATGAGCACTGGGTGTTATTCTATATGTTGGCAAATTGAACACCAATAAAAAATAAATTAAAACAAAATCAGTGTGGCCTTTATCTTTAGTGGGTGGGCTAAACAGGTAGAAGCCAACACCTGCACAAGTAATAACAGAGCAATGAAGTTGCATTAGAAATGGACACAGGCTTTGAGCCCTGACATCCAAGAAGGGCTGAGGAGGGACAGGCATTCCAGGCCGAAGGAACCGCAAGGGAAAGGCATAGAACACAGAAAACACACATTTGAAAGAAAGAAGCAATACTGTCCATATGAACCCAGCTCTGGGTACAGAGAAACAAGACTTCAGAACTTTGGTAGACTTCCCCTTACAAGTCAATGATGTTTTCCTTTTTAAACAGTCAACTGGCATTCTTCCCATGAAATCTTAGACCTGACCCCAACTGTCTAAGTGACAAAGTGGGATTGTCCTGAGTTATTATTTATATTATTTGCAATATAGCAGGAAGCCAACAAATATAGACAATGAAGTTTATTTTGACAGACAACAAAGGTGAAAGTAGGGATTGTGAATCCATCTTACACCTGCCCTAGCTCTACATAGTGGAGAAAAATCCCAGGCCATCCTCATAAATTCTTGCAAATGGTAAGGAGCTGTTAGCTGCTACAGCAACAGGTATGGCACACTTAATTTACTTTTTAACTAAATGGGTTCTGAAGCTTATAAGAGGAGAAGTGAGAAATTTTGTTTCTAATTTGAATTATAACAATATTTAACATCTAAAGTTTGAAAGTTGCTAAAACACCACGTAAGATATTGTCATGATGGTATCTCTGTGTTCCATAGCAGATTCTTTCAGTAAGGCTGTCATTGGACCCAGTAAACCTCACTCAAGTCCATGTGGATATGGAGAGAGGGAAATCCAGGAGAGATTCAGGAAGTGGAATTGGGGGCCATTGGGTGCTGGGTTGGGTATCAGGCATGAAGGAGCTTATAAGGCAACAACAGGAGATGTTTTGAAGTTCTGTGACACATCCCTTCCAAAAATTTCCTCACTACACATAGAATGCAGTTTCAAGACAAGTTTGGAAGGCCAAATGATATGGAAGTTCTTTAAGCTTCCACCAGATAAGATGGAGGCTGACACACTAGTATGTGCTCAGGCAATGGGGCAGATGAAACAGAAACCCCTGCTTTCCAGAAGGAAGGTTGGTTTGGTTCAAAACATACTGAGTCTGCGTTTGACATTCAAGACATGTGTGAATGTGTCAACACACATCAAGACAGTCAAGTGGCATTTCTAGGAGTCAGTCATAAATGAAAGGTGTGTCTGGAGTGCAGGTGGGAAGTGGTTGGTGGAGAGAGAGAGATTTGAGGGTCTCTGGCTTTAAGGGAAAATCTGAGGTCCTGGATTTGGGTTAGGTCAATCTTGGAAAGTTCACCATGAAACAAAATAGTCAAGGATGAAAGAGTTCCTGCTCATCATTTGGAATCCAGCTGCTCCCCATCTACCCTGTGTTGCCTCTTTACAGAAGTCCAATTTGATCTAGGGCTGCTTTAACAAATTACCACAAATTCTGTGCATTAAAACCACAGGAATTTGGTCTCTCAGTTCTAGAGGCCGGAAGTCCAAAATCAAGGTGTTGGACAGGCTATACTCTCTCCAAGGGCTCTAGAGGAGGGTCCTTCCTCACCTCTTCCAGGTTCTGGGAGCTTGTGGTGATCTTTGGCTTATGGCTGATGGCTGCATCACTCCAGCCTCTGCACCTGTCCACATGGCCTTCTCCCCCATGTCTCTCTCCCACATCTCTCCCCTGTGTCTCTCCAGGTCTCAAGTCCCACTGTCCTTTCTCTTACAAGAACACCAGTGACTGGATTTAGAATCCACCCTCAATGCAAGACTATCTCATCCTGAGATAAGATAAGATAAATCTTAACTTATTTATATCTGCTAAGACCCTATTCCAAATAAGGTCATGTTCACAGGTACAGGACCTTGGGACTTGGACAGGCCTTTCTGAAGGACACGATTTAACCTACTACACATGTTGCCTCCTTGATCTCTGAGAAGACATGCCCTTCTGCCAGCCCCAGGGCATCAGTCTTGTTTGGTTCATCTTGACGGTAATGATGGTCCTATTTGCATTTTCCATAGGCACATTCTCTCTCCAGTTTCCCCTATGGGTGGAGGTGAGCCAATTGGCCAAGAGACACCAGGGGTAGTCTTCTGGGGCTGCTGGGAAAGATAGAAGCAACATGGTTTTGGCACCTGTACTTCTTCCCTGCTTTGGATGCTGATGTGACAACCTGAGCCTTAGGCGGCAGCCATCCTTCAAGCATGAGGTTTTGAAAGCCAGCCCACCAAGGGCCTGAGATGGTATCACCAATAAGCAAAGCAACGCCAGCTTCTGGTCACCTCTAACTCTTGATTCATGTTGCGTGCATTGGATATTCTCTTCCTTACAGTAAGTGAGTGCATCTCAGCTGATACGCAACCTAGACCTAAGGGCAGATGGTGAAAGAAGAGGCAGCAAAATTAGCAAAGAACATGCCCCCAAGAAACAGAAGAAGGTGACATCCCAGAAGCCAAGGAGAGAGAACATGAAGGAGAATGTCGGGCAAAATATGAGTTGGGAGGTCACGGAAGATGAATAAGAAAGGTAAGTAAGCACAGGCTGACTATTGACGTGTGGGGCTGATGCCTCAGTTATCTGCATCCCCTGGGGTTGCCAGCCAAACCCTTAGAAGACCAACTGGGAGACACTACATATACTGGAGAGACTGGGCCAAAGTGAATGACATGCGTGGCTACAGAAGAACGAAGAGTAAGGTCTGGCATGTGGAGGAGGAAATGGACCCCTTTCTCTGAGGCAGAGGGGAAGGCACAGAGGGCTGCAGAATGAGAACAAAAGCAATAGAGAGGTCAGTTGGAGGGGTGATGTATCAGAGTGGAAAGAGTGGTTGGAGGGCAGGAGTTTGAGAGGATGCAGGACGCTGCGATCGCTCAGGACAGCAGCTGGCCAGGGGAACAAGGACACCACCCAAGGGAAGCAGGACTGTTGGGGCTTCTCCATGTCCTGAGTTTCCAGTAAGCAGGTGGTGAGTGGAATCTTCTTCCCTCTTCCCACTAACTTCTTGTCAGCAACTGGCAATGTTTACATGTTCTGCATAGAGAAAGAGAAATCACCTGGCTGTTCATCTCTGTTATGACATATACCTTCATGGAGGGAGAGAGGAGGAAAACTCAGCAGTGACAGAGAAATCAGAGAAATATCCTATCTTTCCACATCAGGGACGAAGGATGTCACAACAGACAATCAGCTATGGCCCCGTGTCCGGGCATGCACACCCACCATTAGGCAAGGTAGAGACTTTGGATAACTATTCAGGAAAATAAGAATGGCCATAGTGTGAATTCTGCTGTCAATGCAATAATATATGGGTGGATGTTTGTAAGGAAGGAAATATCACCTGAAAAACATCTCCTGGTTGATTATATATTGGCAGTGTCTCTGACTTGGGGGAGCCACAGATGCCTTTTATTTATGTCTGTGTACACATGTGCATATATGTTTAATATTTTAGAGCCCGGGGGGACCTGCCATTTAGAGATAACAATCTGGTTTTTCATTGCCGAGTGAGGTAACCAGAGAAGCCACAATGACCTGAGATTTTATGACAATGGTTTGTACCTATCTCCCCTTCACCCAGAAAAGGACCCACGTCCAACAAATCACCCAGCAGGCAGGAGGTGGGCACCGGTCTGGCAGGCAAGAAAATCTACAGCCAGTCCAGTTACCAGAAAAGTAATTTTCAATGTCAAGCATCAGCTCTTCATCCTTCATTGGGAAATACCTTGCAAAGAAAAGATGAGACGGTGACCTTGAAGGAGGAATATTAGCATGTGGCTGAGGAGGAAGGAGGAAAACCCTAGCTCACTTGTCTGCACGTCCCGGGTTGGTTTTGATGGCTTCAGACGACATCCCCTCCAGGCCCCTTAGAAGCCCTGCAAACCACCAGTCCACCTTCCTTGGCCCTTTGTGAGATTTCTCATGGCTTCCTGAAATGACATTTATCTAGTGAGATAAATTCCCTCCTGACTCTGAAGATGGGGTGGGTGCCAGATGTTGAGCCAGTTCATGCTTCATCCATCAAACAAGAGTCAAAATGTTTCTTAGAATATTCCTGCTCGAACCTTGATGGGGAAACAGGTGGGAAGCAGTGGCAGCTCACTTATTGTGTGTGAGACCTGGATGGGAAGCAGTCATATGAGAACAGGAGGGCAACACCAGGACAGTGTCTAGGGGAGACACCTGACAGTCAGAGAAGCAGGTTCTGCACAGCTGAGGCCAACAGAGCCTGAGGTGAAGTTCACATTCCAAAAGGATTCAGATCAGAGGACAGATCTAGAAGAAGCTGGTCAAAGCTAGCAGAGTAGAGAACAACTATATTAATTACAGAGACAGGGACAAGGCAGCAAGGATTCGGGCATGAGCCCTTGGGGACTTCATGTGATCTTACAGGTGTTAAAAGTGTTCACCAGTGAAGAAAACTCAAAAAAAAAAAAAAAATCTGAGAATCCAATCAGATCTAGAACCTACTCTCATAAAATGATACTGCATTCTCCACTTAGTTCTTGTAATTATTATATATAACTTGACTGTTTCTGGAAAGACTTTTCAACTAGTATGTTTTAAAAGATACAGCTATAAGAGAGCCAGAAAAGAAGCCAGTAAATAAAATAAAGCCAGAAGAATTTCACTAAAAACCCAGGACAGATATGGTTATGGCAGTGACATACTACGTTTTAACTAAGTAGGAGTTTCCTAGCATTCAAAGCAAAAAGGGAAATAGGGTAAATCACAAAAATCTCATGGTCTGATGAACGTTTCAGCATAGCATTCAACAGCAGAGAAAAACTGTTCTTGGCACTAACATTCAAGGGGAATTGATCACGGGGCTTTCTATGCAATAAGCCATCCAATGAATATTTTCTTCAATAAAAGCTTTACAGAAGATGCAGAAATATAATTTTTCATGCAAGTATTATATGATCCTATATTAGAAGCTTGGATGGAAATACAGCTCTCGGAGAACGATAGGTCACAGGACACTGGGCTCTGGGCTGGTGGCTTCGTATGGTGTACACTTCTGTTTACCAACCACATTGAACTGAAGTTGCCTGAATATTTGCCCCATTGCCCCCCCTCCAGATTTCAAGGAGAAATTTGCCCTGAGACAGGCATTTGTTTTTTACTTGTATTTGTATCCCAGTGCCCAGCACAGCCCCTAGCACACAGTAGGCACTTGATGTTGGATACAGGACAACAGGACTCAAGTTGGCATATCTCTTAGCTGAGGTGCTGCCCAAGTGAAACCTGCATGAAGGTTCTTACCTCCCGGCGGGTGCCATCATCACTCAGTGCCTTTTCATATGAAGAGATAATCTGTGCGTCCTGCTTCCCAGATCCCCAGCAAGACCCCATGTCTGGGCCTTCCAGAAAAATGGTCATTCAGGCTTTCATTCATCCCTGTGAACTTTTCCATGTGCCTCCCACACACTGTTCTTTTGTTATGCAAGCCAGAGTCAGCTTCTGTGGCAGTAACGGGTGGTCTGACCACATAAGTGCTAATGCTTACACCAGGGACACTCCTGGTCTCCCCCTCAAAACCCTCACTGACCCTTAGGCTCATCTCAAAACCAGTTTACATACACTGACTTTGTTTTTACCACACCCCATTAAATCCAAATGTATGAACTTCCTCTCGTTCCATTGACTCACACTCCAACCGGTATATAGGTGACATAAGCCAACTGCATTGCCACCTCTGTGACATCAGGTATTGCTCTGTTGATTCATCTCTACAACCTCATAACCCAGCACATTTAGGCACATGGTAGGTGCTCAGTATTGGCTGAAAAAAAAATAAATTGGGATAATTTGATTATGGTCTAGAAGATCTTCCTAAATGTGGAACCACAACGAGCTATCTGAAAAAGACCCTTTTGGTATCACTTTCCAGAACCAATGTGCAGCCCTAGACACGTCATCGACCTCCCTTGAGTTTTCTTTGCTTTATCTGCTAAAAGAGTTATGCTCTTTTTTTCCTTAAGGTCTCCATAATCTATAAAATATTTTCCCAGATCAATTCATGGCATTACCTTAACACTTTGACCCCTGCCTCAGTGTAAGCCAAGGGACCATGTAAAACTGCCTCCCCAGCACTGGTCCCTCACATTATGCCCTATTGATATTCTTAAGTGCCCAATATATTGTCTTAAAATGCATTTTATTACTGACAAATACTTGCACTATTGTCATGTTTTTATAATATATGACTCCAAGTAATCCCTTGAATTGAAGATCAAACTGAGTTTGACCAATAATTATATAAATGTCACTAACATTTTTATTTTCTTTAAGGTTTTAGTTGATTGTTCTTTCATTAATCACAGGAAGCTGAAATGATTTCATGTCAAGCCTACATAGCTTTGCAAAAGGAAGATAGAAGATCATACTCTTCGACTCGGAACTCCAAGCTGATTCACAGGCTGAATTCCCAGTCCAACACCAACTCCAAACTGTTTCTTCTGGGTGTGCCTTTTTAATGCTCATAAGTCCAGAGGTTGTAAATCACTCGAATCCCCTTTCCTAAATAAAATTTCTGCACTAAGTTCACGTTTCCAAACAGGCTTCAACCTCTGTAGATGAGCCATGGCTAGAACTGAAGTGAAGAACTCTAAAGAAACTTGAACCAAATCAAAATGTGTGCCCAACTTTTATAGTCACATAAATGTGTATAATAAGAAAAAATAAAAATGGGATTCATTTAAAGAGATTGAGCAATGGGCTTATTCTGATATCCCTGGAGCGAAATCCTGACAGTCCCAGAGATGGCTATTCTCTTGGTGATAGGATCCTCCAAATCATCCCGAATTGGGCCACAAAGTACATGCACGTATTCCCTGAGCAGAGCCCTGGGCACATCTTCAGAGCAGGGAAAGATGGTTTGAGGCATGAAGTCTTAGCCATTCAAGAGTTGTCTACTCAGTCCATAAGGAAGCCAATGCCACCATGTTCCTTTCTGCCCATCCAGTGACCTCTTGGAGAGGCCGAGCCCAGCCCCACCTCTCTCCAAGTAGAAAGAACATTGGATTTGGAATGGAAAGATCTTTGTTCTGATCAGAATCCACCTCTAGAAATTCCTGGGATTCAAAACAAGACCTTGAAATTCTCTGGGCCCAAGTCAGTTTATCTATTAAAGGGGTGCATGGTTTTGTTGAATGGTGTCGCCCTTCCAGGCTGTTGTGGGAATCCAAGTGAAGGCTAACACTCTTTCCCTGGCTCATTTTCCAAGTCTTTAGTCTCAGCTTCCTTTGAGAAGCCTTCCCTGCCCTCCCCTCAAGCCCCCAATCCAGGTGGATGCCCCTCCAATGGACTCGGAAATCACCTTTGAGCTCTGCCGTCTAGAATGTGAATATCCTGTCACCCATGGCTGTTGGTGGGCATGTCCTGCCTTTGGATTATAATCTCTGTGAACAGGGACTGTACTTCTCGCCACTGTGTTGTGCACTCGCTGCGTTGCAGACTGCATTGTGGAAAAATAGTCGGAGGAAATATTCCCAAAGGACCCTCTTTGCCCCCCCCTTTCTGTCTGCCCCAGCTTCCTTGACCTTACCTGGGGCTAAATGTATGAACGAAGTGGGTGCAGCATGCTCCAAAACACCAGTCATTTTACCATGGCATTTCTAAATGATCTTATCTGGGAGGAAAGAATTGGTGTTTTTGTCACCTGATTGCTAGGGTGGACTGATAGGAACAATTCCACTTCCTACAAGCTCCAGAGCCCGCACTTTGGTCCTCATTTCCCATGTGTTCAGGGAGTGTGGCCTGAGAGCGGAATTATATCCCAAAGCTTCCCAGGGACTGAGCGCTTCAGCAGGTGTATAGAGATCTCCATCCACGTGGACAAGGACACAGCGCGGATACAGAGTGAGGACACTAGAGTTCTAGTCCCGGCACTGCCAGACTCACTGCCTCTCCCCAGGCCTTAATTTTCTCATCTGTATAACGTCACAGGTTATATCAGTGTTCTTCACACTTATTTTTTGCCTTTGTTTTTATGGCTTGAGATGAAGTCCCCTGCAGCAGGTCACTCTGCTTAAAGCAAGAGGGAGGAGCTGAAAGCTGTCCCACCCACCCCCCTTTCTCCAAGGGCCCCCAAGACGGTCCACAGACCTCCTACAGCTCTCTGGAGCACAGAGCCAGCGGTGGAAGGTTCTACTGGCTGTAGCAGCCCCTCAGATGTGATTTTTATGATCTGTAGCTAGGGTGACCAACTATTGCAGCATGCCTGGGACTGAAGCTCTCAGACATGGGGGTTTCAGTGCTAAAACGAGGAAAGTTGCACACCAACTGAGCTGAGTTGGACACCCTGCCTGCAGGCAAACCAAACCATGCATGCAGGACGGGGAAAGCCCGGGCTACGTGGCTAGCAGAGCAGGCTGGGATTCAGTGCCTCCAGAGCAGGCAGACATAACCCCACTCCTTTCCCTACCACTACGGTGTGACAGCGTACTCGAATGACATTTTGAAACGTTGATTGAATTTTCCTTTCCCTGTTCTCTTTGCCCTTTCTGCCATCCCATCAGTGCTTTCCCTTGGCTCGAGAGAAGGATGATACAGCAGAAAATCAGAGGGTCTGTTTCAAAAGCCATCACTGTGAATTTGCAAGCACCTGGGCTTGGGAGTTTAAAAAGTTGACAGCATGAAGGACTCAGCTAGTGCAAGACTTTTCATAGACAATAGGCTTTTATAAAAAGATGAAGAGCTGCATTCATTTCTTACTGCTCCTGTAACAAATTGCCACAAACTACAAACGACACACATGTATTACCTACCTGATAGTTGAGAAGTCAGAAGTCTCACACTCGTTGCCCTGGGGTAGAGTCAAAGTTTCAGCAGGGTTGTGCTCCCTCGGGGGGATCTGGGAAAGACTCCGTTGCCTGGTCCTTTCCAGCTTTAAGAGATCACCTGCATTCCTTGGCTCATGGCCCCTTCTCTATCTTCAAGGTCAGCCGGCCAGCTTTCTCAAGTCTCCCCCTGACCCTGACCATCCATACATCTCCTCTCCCTCTGCTTCCATCACTAGAATCCTTTCTTTTCTTTGAACCACCTGCCTCCCTCTTATGAAGGCGCTTCTTCTGATATTGGTCGTATCCACAGAATCCAGATATTTGCCCCATCTCAAGGTCTTTAATTTAATTACACCTGCAAGGTCCTTTTGGCCATGTAAATAATATAGCCACAGGTTCTGTGTATTATTAAGACGTGGACGTCTTTGGGATGGGGGATGTCAAGATTTTGTCTATTCAAAGTGTGAAGCCACTTTGCCAGCCTAAAGTATTCCCTGGGCTAGAGAAGGGGGAAAGGCAGCAGGTCAAGGATAGGAGAGATCCATGGGGTCTAAAATAAGAGGATTCGGGGAAATAATGTAGACCAATTGAGCTGGCTTTCAGACCATCCAGCCTTCACTTGAAACCCCATCTATTCCCATTACCAGAGAGCTCCATGGGAGCCACCTCCAGGTCCACAGGTGGTCTAGTCTCCAATTAAGAGTTGGAAGAACATCTTCCCATCAACCACAGCTAATATGGCATCCATTAGCCATTCCATGGGGTTAACCAATCTAAAGCCCATGGCTCTGGCAGGTACAAATAGTCCCCGTACAATCAACTCTGTGTGGACAATCTCCAAGCTTGAAGGTTGAGGATGATTGAAATCTCCCCTAAGAATGAAATAGTATGTCAGGGAAGGAAGGAAGGAAGGAAGGAAGGAAGGAAGGAAGGAAGGAAGGAAGGAAGGAAGGAAGGAAGGAAGGAAGGAAGCCTCTTCCCACCCTGATGTTTATATTTGGTTGGGCAAATAAATTACCAGCTCAGGGGACACCTGGGTGGCTCAGCGGTTGAATGCCTCCCTTCGACCCAGGGCATGATCCCGGGGTCCTGGGATAGAGTCACTCAAAGGGCTCCCTGCATGGAGCCTGCTTCTCCCTCTGCCTGTGTCTCTGCCTCTCTCTCTGTGTCTGTCAATAAATAAATAAATAAATAAATAAATAAATAAATAAATAAATAGCTCAGAATCTCCTCCAGACAATGGTAAGCCACTATCTTGTTATAGCATCCTTGAGCTTACTCAATGAGAATCTTTCTGAGCTCGAAAATATGAGATTTCTTTTTCTTTTTCTTCCCTTTTGCTCCTGCCCTCCCTACCACCTTAAAATTGAGTCCCTGTAATGTGCCTGTGTCAGACATGACACTGTTAAGAACAAAAAAGCAAAAACAAAACCACAGGAAACCGTGGTAGGGGCACCAGAAGACATGATGGGTTAGAGAGACGTCTTAACATTTAAGAAACTATGAATCCTAATCACTTGATTTTTCTCTTTTAACGAAAAGAAAACAATCGGCAGAGACCACAGGTAAGAACACATCCCACACTCGACAAACCTTGGGGAAAAGATCCTCCATAGGCTTAAGGTGCTACTGTCTTGTCTTATTTTCATCGAAAGAAAAATCTCAAATCAAAAGCATCTGTCCTTTCCCTTGTATATGTCAAAATGTAATTGGCAACGGTTGGGGTTTGTTGCCTTTATTGCTTTTAATAGCTGTATAGCCACTGATTGCCCAAGCTGATGGTTAATTTAATTTCTGTCAATACAATATTGGGGCTGTCTGCATATTCAGACCATGATTAACTGCTGCTGAGTCCATAACACTGGTGTTATTATTACTGCATTTAACTACCTCTCGGGAGAAGACAAATTAAATTATGTTGAAAATGCTGTTGATTATCATTACGAACTTATTTGTAGAGCACAATTACTGATCTGTTGTAAAATAAATCAAATTTTTTATCATCTTGGTATAAATTAACTTTACTGTAGGAGAATGGAGAGGGGAGCCTGAAAGAGTTTGGGCCTCCTTGCGTAAGTCAATGGAGAACTGCATTAAAATAATAATCACACACGAACGTAATATTATATTTTAATAATGAGCTACTTCATGACTGAGAGTGCCTCATAGATTATGGAATTTCAACAATAAAGCAGGAAGCTCAACGTGTGCCGTGCGCTGTTGACTCCAATGCAGGTTGAGACCAGGGGATGAATTATTCCTGGGCTGTGACTCCAATTCAATCTGAAATCACCACTGGAGTAATTTAAGGAAGGTGGCGTTAAGAACACAATTACATTAATAGCTTACATGTGATCAACACTTAGCTTTTGCCATTTCTTTACAATTTACTAGGTTCTGTTACCATAATGCAAGTTAGGCCAAACCCATCGCATGGGATCAATAGGCCGTAGCCTGTCACCTTTGCAATTGCAAGGACCAAGGACCCCAGGCCTGCGGGCCACGGAGGCTCGGACTCGCCGTCCCATAATTAACTGTACATGCAAGCCTGGTCTCAGGCTGTCCATTAACGGTCAATGAAGGCAGTAGTATTGCACGCTCCTCGTGCTATTATTTTGAGCAATTTCTACACCTTTAAATAACTAAGTGGATCAAATGGTTGAGTAATTTGAATAAGAAATATGTACCAGCGGGGACTTTTGTTTAAAGACACGTGGCTGGGATGCCCGGGTGGCTCAGGGGTTGAGTGTCTGCCTTCAGCCCAGGGTGTGACCCTGGGGTCCCGGGATCAAGTCCCGCATCCGGCTCCCTGCAGGGAGCCTGCTTCTCCTTCTGCCTGTGTCTCTGCCTCTCTCTCTCTCTCTCTCTTTCTCTCTCTCTGTGTATCTCCCATGAATAAATAAATAAAATCTCTAAAAAAAAGTCATTATAAAAAATATAAATAATAAGTAAATAAAGACCCGTGGCTACGTGGCACATTGGGGCAACAGACTGGGAGCCTAGTAGAGTTCACCTCAAGTCCCTTCCCTGCCACAGACAGGCCAATCTCAGGCAAGATGACCCGTCTTTCTGGGCCTCGGTTTCTCTTTTGTAAAATGAGGATGTTTGGGTTTTGTGGCTCATTTAAGCGAATTAAGTTTTCTATGTTGTGTAACAAATTACCACAAACCTAGGGGCTTAACAAAATACCCATATATTAGGGCACAGTTCTGCAGGTCAGAAGTGCAGTGGAGGAAACAGAGACAGAAGTTATGGTAGCACAACCATAATCATAAGGTAAAGAATGTTAAGATTTGGGGTGCCTGGGTGGTGCAGTCAGTTAACCTGCCAGCTCTGGATTTAGGCTCAGGTCACGATCTCAGGGTTGTGCGATCGAGCCCTGCATTAGGCTCCAGGCTGGGCGTAGAACCTGGTTAGGATTCTCTCTCTCTCTGCCCCGCCCCCCCATCACTAGCCCATCCTCTCTCTTTCTTGCTAAAAAAACAGAAGTTAAGGTTTGCCACCAACCACCAGAAACCAGGAGAGAGGCATGGATTAGAGGCTCCTTCACAGCCCAACACTATGGACATCTTGACCTGAGACCTCAAGCCCCCAGAACTGTCAAGAAAGTATTTTCTGTTGTTTGAAATCTCCTCCTTTGGTAGTTTGATGGTCAGCGCAAGGGAATGAATGCAGACTATACTCCTCTTGGGCCAGGAACCATACAATCTACCCAAAGCCTTTCCTCTGTGCCAGGCACTAAGAATTCTGGTGAAGAGGACCAGCTCTCACATCAAGGAGCTCAGTCCCAAAAGTAACTCCACCACCTGCCCATTGGGATTATTTTGTGTTGGTTCTCCCAACTCAAGCTGCTCTCCTGGGTGTTTCCACCGTGTCCTGCTCTGCCCATCGGACCAGAGTTTCCAGTAGGTTACCAACTCCTCTGGTGCCCCCAACCAGATGACCTTGTCTTGACCACTGACCTTGGCCGGACCACTGAGGAACAGCCTGGGACTATGGAACCGAAGGCCATGTCTGCCCCTGGGGAAGAGCTGTAACCACCCCACAAAGCCGCCCTGCTTCCCGGCATAGTTTGTACAACATAGACAGCAGCATTCTTGCACACGGGGACTCAAAGGGCCAGAGGGCCTAGTTCTTACCCCTGCCACAGTGACGCTTAAACAACTATGTTATTCTCTGGGATGTGCTCTGAGTGGCCGTGTGAGGGCTGGAGCCAGATTAACTCAGCTCCCTGTCACAAATTGCAACTGACGTGTCATTTGTGTGAGAGCTGTGTGTGATAAAGAACACTTCATTTGGGTAAAACAAGTGTGATCCAGTGTTCACTCCAGCTCTAAAGGGTGTCAGTGGGTTCCAAGGGTAGGGAGAAAGAAGTGCTGGAGTACATAACCTCCTGGCTGTTTTTAAAGCACAAAGTAGGGACACCTGGGTGGCTCAGTGGTTGAACACCTGCCTTCAGCTCAGGTCATGATCTGGGATCCTGGGATCGAGTCCCGCATCAAGCTCCTTGTAGGGAGCCCGTGTCTCTCTCTGCCTACGTCTCTGCCTCTCATAAATAAATAAATAGTCTTTTTTTAAAAAAAGCACAAAGTACTGGGTTCATAGATGAGGCTACAGGAAAGAAACATTTCTGGGTTTACCAACTTACTTCTTCGGCTTTCCCTTAGAAAGCTATAATTGTCACATGGCTCCCCAGAACCAAGTGAGAGCTGAGACCAGAGCCCCGGCTTCTGAAAGCCAGCTGATAAGCAGATCCACACCTGAGTCCTCCTCCTTAGTTCCAGAAAGATCCCTCACCTGCCCCCCCTCCCCCACCGGAGGGCTCCAGGGCACATATGCCTCAGCACAGACATGGCTTTCTCTGCAGAGTCCTCGCTGACATGTGAGGAATGCATTAGGTGTGTCCTTTCTCTCTCTCTCTCTCTCTCCCATCCACTCCAGGTCAACTTCAAGGTCACCTATTTTGGTGCAGCCCACTGAGAGAGTTGTTAGCAGCTTTCCCAAGGTTCCTGAGATTTATACCATCTCCAGGGGAGCCCTCCAGAGCCCCTGCTTGAACACTGCTACTGAGAAGGTCACACGTGGCTTTGCTGTCTGGCATGTCTGCAGTCCTCCAAATGGTTATAGAAGCTTCTAATTCCTTATTGAAAAACCTCGAATGGGTTAAGATGTAGCAAACTAGCGGCACCTGGGTGGCTCAGTCCGTTGAGCATCTGGCTCTTGAATTCAGCTCAGGTCATGATCTTAGGGTTGTGAGATGGAGCCCCACATCCAGCTCCATGACCAGAATGGATTCTCTCTCTCCTTCTCCCTCTGCTCCTCCCTCATGGGTGATCATACATGTGTGCACCTTCTCTCTCTCCCTTTCAAAAAAAAAAAAAAAGACATAACAAACTAATTACGAATTTATCTAGAAAGACAGAGGCCCCTGAATAGCTAAAACAACTCTGGAAATAAATAATAGTGATGCCTGAGTGGCTCAGTGGTTGAGTATCTGCCTTCAGCTCAGGTCATGATCCCAGGGTCCTGGGATCGAGTTCCATGTTGGGCTCCCTGCAGGGAGTCTGCTTTTCCCTCTGCCTGTGTCTCTGCCTCTCTCTCTGACTCTCTGATGAACAAATAAATAAAATCTTTAAAAAAGAAAAAAAAAAGAAGACTAACATGGGAAGAATCACTCTATTCAATAGTAACCCTTACCGTAAACAAAATAACCACAGGAGTGTGGTATGGTGTGAGGGATGGACACAGAGATCAGTAAGATCGAGCAAACATCCAGAGACAGACCCACACCGATGCGCCCACATGATTTTTGGCAAAGCTGTAAATGCAACTAGAAGGGAAAAGGATGACCTTTTCAGAAAGTGGTCCTGTTGCAACTGGGCATCCACAAGCAAAAGAGAATGAGCCTCAGTCTCAACCTCATGTCTTATACAAAAGCTCAAATGTAAAATGTGCAACTAGAAAGCTTTTAGGGAATAAGAAAGAAAATCTCCAAGAGCTAGAGCCAAGCAAAAAGTTCTCAGACTTGACACAAACAATGTGATCTATAAAAGGAAAAGTCGATCAATCATACCTCATCGACACCATAAACTTCTACTCTGAGAAAGACCCCGTAAAGAGGCGGAAAAGACAAGCTGTAGGCTGGAAGAGAATCTTTACAAATCACATATCTGGCACACACAAAAAACCTAGATACATCTAGAATATATAAATAACTCTCAAAAATCAACAGTGGAAAAAAACCCCAAATAATCCATCTAGAAAACGGGCAAAAGACATGAATAGGCATCTCACGGCAGAAGATACTCAGATGCCAAGTGAGCCCATGCGTAGCCATTAGGGAAATGCAAAGTGCAGCCACAGTGGCATCTTACGACACCTGTCAGAACGGCTAAGATACCAAATAGGCACCCCGCCAAATGCTGGGGAGGACATGGAGAAACTGGAGCACCCCTATTACTGGTGGGGAGGTAACATGTTGCAGCCACCCTGGAAAATACTCTGGAAGATTCTTTGAAATCTGAACATGCAGCGACCACATGAGCCAGTAATTATCCTCTTGGCCGGCGATCCCGCAGAAGTGAAAACTAACGTGCACACAAAAACCTGGATGTATATGTTTATCACAGCTTTCTTCCTAATATCCGAAAAGAACCCGGGTCCTCCAGTGGATGGATAGTGGAATAAGCCATGATGCGTCCACACTACAGAATGCTACTTAGTGATCAAATAGAACAAACCACTGATTCTTGCAACAGCCTAGATGAATCTCTTGGGATTTATGCTGAGTGGGGCAAAAAAGCCAATCTCAAAAGGTTATATATTGCATAATTCCACGTATAGAAAATTCTTGAAACAAAAGAATGGTAGAAATCAATAACAGATGAGTAGTTACCAGATGTTAGAGGGATGGGGTAGGGGGTGGACAGGAGGGAAGTGGGATCCTCGTGGTGACAGGAATGTTCTATATCTTTTTTTTTTCTTTAGGCCTGTTCTATATCTTGACTGTGATCCTGGATACACACATGTTATAAAATTGCATAGAACTAAATACACACTCATACATGCACACGGATGAGATGGGAAATCCAGATAAGACCTCTGGACGGCATCAAAGCGAAGAGCTGCTTGTGATAGAACACTACAGTTTCGCAAGATGCTACTGTCGCAGGAAATGGGGTCAAGTGTACATGAGATCTGTCTCGTAGTATATGTGAATCTGCGATTATCTTAAAATGAAAAGTTTAATTTTTATAAAAAGAACCTGTTCATAGCTGTTATGCATGAATGGTTGCTGTTTTTCCCACCAAATACTGACTGCTACCACTGCCTAAAGCAGCGTCTTTAATAGATATAGTTAAAACACAAGGGCTCTTCACCGAAATGAGCCACATGCCATTAGAAAGGCACCAAATTCTTTGTTCATTCTTGCAAGTCTCTGGATCCATCCCAACAGTGGAAATGAATAAAAAATAGCAATTGCTTTCTTCTCTTGGGCTGATGTGCGTATTGCTTCCGGATATTAAGCATATGCACACATCCACACATCCACACACACACACACAGAAAGAGGAAAATGGAAAAACCAAAAGAGCCCTTTCTCTACAAAAAGCTACAAAGAGTATTAGTCAATATCTGCTTGATGCAAAACCGCAACATTTTGCTTCTCATTTCTCTGCGCCAAACCTACTAAGACACACAATAGATGTGAGCAAAGTATAGATTAAAAGCAGACTTTGAACGGTGTGTAGAAACTTAAATTGGATTTCTTTATGATTTAAGACATGTTAGGTCATTCATAATTCATCACAAGTGCATCTTCAGTTAATGGAGTAAACCCAGTGCCACCCAGCCTTTTCTACGTCGTGCGAGAAAGGTGCATTTCAGGTTTGTGGAGGGAAGGAGGAGCAGCAGAGAGACGAAGGAGTGTGTGCGGGTTTGCGTGTGTACACACCTGCACAGTGGACAGATGATGCAAATCAGCACAAGCCTTGACCCCCAAGTGCCCCAGAAGTCAGTATGGACTGAAATAAATCTGAATCGGGGAAATGTGCTACCTCACGTTAACTTCAGTAAATGTTTGAGTCAAGAGCTGAGCATGAGCCCCTGCTTCCCTAGCACAAGGTGATTTGTCACCGGGCACTTGCAGGTCCCCAGGTGCAAATGGATAAGCCCCACTCTGCAGACGGGAAGCCCGAACAACAGACGGAAATGGGTTTACCCAGACCATTCCACCAGACTTGCGAGGCTCTCAATACCTCAGTGTACATTTCTCACACACCACTCCCCCACCTGGGCTTGTCTTTTTTTTCTTTTTCAGCTTTATCGAAGTGTAACTGATGAATAAAAAATTATAAGATATTTCCAACATCACCTTGTGAGTATACAAGGGGGTGATTGGATACATGATGAGACTGTCCCCCACTCCATGTCGTTAATTACTACATCCACCACCTCTCATGTTTACCTTCCCTCCCTTTTACAGCATGAACATTTAAATTCTATTTTCTTAGCAAATTTCAACACCATACAACGTCAGCAACTATAGTCACCATATTACGCATTAGATCCTCAGACCTTACTTATAACTGACTTTGTAGGCTTTTCCCAACCTCTCCCGATTTTCCCCAGACCCCAGCCCCTGGAGATCACTCTTCTAGACTCTGAGTCCATCTTTTTTTTTTTTTTTTTTTTTTTTTAAGATTCCAGCATTTGTCTTTCTCGGGCTTATTTTAGTAGCTATATAATGTCATCCAGGTTCATCCACCCTGCTGCAAATGACAGACTTTCCCCCTTGTTTATTGATCCTGAATAATGTTCCTTTGTAACCAGTCTGTGTTTGAGTTGTTGATCAGGTGTCCCCCCCCATGTAGTCTATGACCCCTCAAAAGCACTGGTAGTGTCTGACAAACTGCTCCACCGCTAGAGCAGAGCGCAGGGTTGGCCCATGGTCATGGCTATATTAACGGTGTGTTGAGTGCTTCTCGATATCTATTCTGTTGAGCTGTGTTTCTATGTCAATAACACCTTATTTTCTAATTGCACCATTAATACTGGCCAAAGAGCCTGCCTCTGCTGATGATGCCACCTAGGCTTCTGTGACCCCTGGAAGATCAGATGGTGGACAGAAGAAGCAGGGTTTGTCCCCTCGTCCCTGCCAGCCTCGGCTTCTCCCAAAGTGCCTACCTGCAGGTGCTAACAGCTTCCCTTTGTTGCTAAGTCACCGAGCGCGCCGCTGTCTCTTGCTCTCGGGGCTGTTTGCCAAGCCCTGGGGCTCTTTCTGGCACTGCTGAGGAGCCTGCTTCCTGGCTTCCTCATCAGGCAGGACCATGTGGATATTCCTGACACGTTGGCTGGCAAGGAAGAATTGCCAGAGCTTTCTTTGCTGTTTGTCACAACTATTGGCCACATTTCAGAGTGAGAGAACTTTCCGTGAGCCCCGACCCCAGAAAAAAGACAGAGGAAGTTTGGTGAAGCAGAGCACAGAGACACCTCTAAACATATAGCATCAGCGAGGGGTAAGCTGAGATTTGTCACTGCAGGGCCACCTCTTCGATCAGGACAAATAGAGTGACCATACCTCTGAACCTCTGCTAACGGTCACATCACTGAGTGCTCCTCAACTCCCTTTGAACATGACACCCATTTACTATGAGAATCTAAGTGGTAGTGGCCCGTCCTGAAAAATTTGAAAAACACAGAAAAGTATATACAAGTAAATAAAACCCCCAGTACTCAGAGATAACAACTATAGATATTTTGGCATGTTTCCTTCCAGTCTTTTTTTCTTTGTGTGTGTATTGAGGAGGGGGGTGAATTTATGCCTCTATGTTTTTGCACTCAACTGCGAAAATAATTATTGTCATTGTCCTTCCTATTGCTGCATGGCCTCTTCCAATAAGGTGAAAATTTAGAAAAGTAGTGATAATAAATTCAGCCAACACAGCTTTGACCTTGTCTAATTAAATTGACTGGTGCCCCAGAGACAAATAGCCAAGCAGGGCCAAACCACACAGTGATCTGATGGCCATTTCACGGAAGCCTGTTTTTCTGCCAGACTCTTGCAGTGGGGGAAAAGAATGGAGGGAGCTTTGCCAGAGGAAAATAAAACATCCGACCCCAGGGGAGCCAGGCACAATGGCTGCACTGGTAGAAAACAAGCCGTACAATGTCAACAAACAGAAAATGAATGGAGCCCGTCATGAAGCTGGAATTTGGGAAAGGTCTGGTTTCCAGGCATTTTATGGTAGCAGCGAAGAAGCAAGGGTAATTCATGTGCATTGTCAGATGAGCCCCTCTCAACACAGCCAGTTTAAAATGGCATAATGGGAGCATGGCGTGTCCGCCAGCACCTGCGGGGAGCCTGGTGCAGAGAGCCTAGCTTAGCCCTGGAATAGGCAGTGGACTGGAATAAACCGGACCCGAACCTGAGTCCTGCTTGGCCTTTACCTGGGTCTAATTATAAAGGTTCAAAGAGTTAACAAAGTCACACAATCAATAGTAGGTAGATGAAATTCAAACTCCATTCTGATCCCAAAGACTGCAGTTTCTTCACTAGGGCTCTATGACCTCGGGGGGCAATGGGAGAGGTGGAGAGAAAGAGGTTCTGTCTCTAAGAGCTGAGATTCTAGTTTGTGTGGCAGAGCCAAGTTAGACACTTTTCTTCCTGGGTACAAGAAGACTACATCTCCCAGCTTCCTTTGCAGTTCACTGTGGTCAGGTGACTAGTGTACTTCAACATCTAGGCTTTAGAATCTCCCTCTAGAGCAACATCAGGGGGCTCTCTCTTCCTTCTCTATGGCAGGACCATGTCATGGACAGCACGCAGATGCCTGAGTTACTGGTCAGAGAGGACAACTCAGGAAAGCCACCTGACCCATATGGGACTGTGAAATCAATGAGAAATTGATCTGGGTGTGTGTGTGTGTGTGTGTGTGTGTGTGTGTGTGTGTTTGCACCATTTTTATTTTGTGAAGCCACAAGATGGGGCTTGGCTGTTACAGCAAGTGGCATGTGTGATCCTGACTAAGACAGTTCGGTACCTGAGGCAGCACAGAAAAAGTGTCACTGACTGCTACAATATATGCTAAGGTAGCTGGGAGGCAGGAGAGGTCACATTCATTAAGGTATGTTAGGGACACAAACATGTACTGTGCCTTTCCCTTATTCTGAGTCCTGTGGGATGTTTTCACAGTCACGCTTCCACTCATTTAAAAAAACCTGAGTGCCTGGTATCATGCCAGAAACTGGGAATCTATTTATTCTGCAGATGCTCCTTGGGACAATGTCAATGATGAGTCACCTCGAACTGTGCAGGGGGATGGAGACTAATACTATGATATACCCATATCATGTCTATGTTGTTGAGGTGCTGAGACAGGGCATGTGACATGGTCAAGTTTCACTGACACAATATTGTCCTGGGTGCTTTGTAAAGAAACCACTGGTGGGGCTTGGCGGGAACAAAAACAGACTGTGATAATAGAACAGATGAGAAATCCACACGAATGTGAAAACCTGCTACTTAGGAGATGTTATTGTATATAAGGGAGGAAAAGAACAAGAAATCTCATAAATGGTACTGGACGCAGATTATTCATATGAGGAAAAATGGAGCTTGGTTCTTTACCTCACACCATGCATCAACAGCAACTACAGACAGAGTGAAGACTATAAGGCAGATAAGAGACTGCAACACTTTCAGAAGAAATCATAAGAACATGTACTGCTTACGAGTATGAATGGACACAAAATGTTAAAAAAGTGAAAATCATAATTCACAGCAAAATTAAGAATTTTCAAGGAAGATCACCACAGGTGAAGCAGGCAAATCACAAATCAGAAGATCTTTGAAAACATAGAACCAAAACAGGATCAGTACCCACAGTGCCAAAATCAAAGTAAGACTCAAGCCTACTACAAAATAATATAGAAAACAAATAAGCCAATTCTTAAAACATGGACAAGTGTCACAAGCAGATAGTCACAGGAGGCGACCCGAATGGCCAAGGGCATCCAAATTCTCAACCTCGTTGTAATCAGGGAACCATAAGTTGACTTTTCGATGAGACTATTTCATGCCCACGGAAGAGTGAATTTTAAAGTGGGATGAAGCCATTCTATGACCAAGCTGTTGGCCTATGACCTCTGCTTTTTGGGGATAGACTGAATTGGCATCTGTCAGCAGCTGGTGTGGTGTAGGCAGGGACACGCTGAGTGTGAGTTGCAGCCAGAGGCCATGAGTAAAGTCACAGGCACCATTTTCAGCCTTCTCTTACACGTGGGCGGCAAGACGATGACCTTTCAAGGGTGACCTTGAAAGCCAGGTGTTAAAATGACAGAGCTGTTGATTAGCCCACATTCCTGAATGACAAGGGGGAGCAAAGTTGCCCCTACCAGGAATACATCCCTTGCACAGTTATTAGAAAAGCAAAAATAAAGGGCTGTGTTTGAATCATTACACATTTGGGGCCCACGTGTCACCACAGCCTACCCCCTCCTCAAGAAAACAGAAATGCGAGTGACAATCCAGAGAACTGGGGCCCTTAAACAGTCAAGTTGAAGATGTATACACCAAGAAATTCCACTCCTGTAGATTCTAGAGAAACACGTGTATATCAGGAGTGTCTAAGAATCTCCAGACAGCTCAAGTTTGTAAAAGCAAACCTGAAAACAGCCCGTCAACTAGGAGAATGGACAAATATTTGTGATAAATACATACATTGTGATATGTGGGTGTGTGTCTATATGTATGCGTATATATGTCTCCTACAGAGACATATATTCTGCTTATCTATTGCAAATATTCTTTGGAAAGCTGCCTTTTTGGAGATGTGTATTTGGAGATTCATCCAGGGTGAGAAGAGTAGATGCATTTTCATTAACTTTTATTGCTGTATAATAACCCTGTGTGTGTGTATGTGTTGTGGGTGTGTGTGTGTGTGAATGTCCAGACATAAGTACGAATAAAAAATGCAACTTTCGGAAGACTATACAGGCTATCATTCTCAAACTTACATGACTTAAGGAGCGCTCACAGAGAAGGCGGAGGAATGACAAACAGGGATTCAGCAGAGTCAATGCCTCTGGGAAAGAACAGCGAGGTGGAGATCAGGGAGGGGCCCACGTAGGGTTTCAACAGACCCAGAGAATTGGTCATGTTCTAGCACTTACCCTTTCACCCTGAGCCCCTTGCTGTTGGCTTTATCGTTATTCTTTAGGCTTTACAAATGCCTCATATATATTCCTGAATGAAATACTAAAAATATATAGAGAGAAATACACTCACATACTTATTTATGCTTAAAACTGCCAGGGGCCAAGGCTTGCAAGCCAGGAGGCTATTGCGCTGGTGCAGGATGGGAGATGGAGCTCAGTGGAGCTGTCCATAGGTATTCAGGGGTAAGCTTGGCAGGAGTTGCTGACAGAATGAACGTGGGCGCAGAAGGAAAAGGGAGTGTCTGAGGGGAGCTCCTAAGTGTCTGGCTTGCATTCCTGGATGAATGTCACCTGTGTGAGCTAGTGCATTAGGAAATAGGAGAAATTTCAAGTAGATGTGGAAATGGCTCAGGATGAACACAGAGCAAAAGTGGAGACGCAGAAGGAAAAGCAGGAACCCAAGACTTCAGTGAATGAAGGCTACTTCGCTCAAAGACAACCACAAGTCAGATGTGGAGGGTACGTCAAAGGAGTGGGACATTTTTTTCTTTTTTACAGATGAGGATGAGGTGGTGACAGTCTGGAAATAGAAAACCAGCTCTCCTCTCTGAAGAGGGACTTTAGATCTGAGACAATAGAGAGCAGTTTAGGGTAAAAAGTCACAAAGGGTTGGCAGGAAGTCATGAGCTGTTGAGCCATTCCAGCCAATTGTAGAAGGTGAAGGACGGAGACCCAGAGAAGAGGTGAAGGCGGATGGGAATGGTCATGGTGGAAGGAAAGCTCAGACAGCACCAGGAGCAGGGATGGGATGGGGAGTTATTCATGGTCAAGGAGAAGAAAGCCGAGCAGCTTGGATATGTGAGATTGTAAGGCATGGGGGCCTTTGATCTGGGGCGTTATCTCATGAGCATAGGAATGGAGGTGATGCTAGGTTTAGGCACATGAATCTGGGGAGGGGCAGGGATGGCCAGCTAATGGCCAGAGGTTGGCTCACATGGGCTGAGGACTTATACTGGTATAGGGATTACAATCTCTGCTCACCCAGACTTGAGTGTAGCCAACCAAGAAGATGCGGTGTCTATACTCCATGGCTTGGGATGGAATTTGCCCTGGAGGCCAGCAGAGGTGTGGCATGCAGGTGATCCCCATGGCTGGGGGGAACCCCTCACAGAGGGGCTTCAGGATGAAACTGATAGGGTCCCTGCCCTCGTGGAGTCCATCCTTCTACAAAATATCAACCCATTGAACTTATTCCTATCTTCCCATTTTACAGCAGAGGAAACTGAGGCTCGGAGCATTTTGAAGGTTTTCCTGGGGCCACCCAACCAGAAAGCAGCAAAAATAGACATCAGTCTGCCCAACTCCATGCTACACCATCCAGCCTCAGAGAAAGTTTCTAAATAACAAAATACTTTGGCTGAGCAAATCAGGCCAGCGCTACTGCCTGTACTCTCTGGGAACATGCAGGAGGCATCTGGAAATTCTATTTTGGAGCGCCATCCTAGAATGCCCTTCTGTCATCCACTGCCACCTTCACGACGCTGGAGATGCTGACATTTATATTTTTAAACCCTTTGTGTCAAAATTAATGCTCGCATTCCCAGGTGCAGGATCCTACCCCGTGGAGCACCTGCAAAAGCAGAAATAAAGTAAACAAAAATTCCTGGTATTACATAAGACATTAAAATTGGAACAAAAACTTGAATTTAAACCAGTTCGATTCTGTCCCTAATAGCAAAGGCTGAACAATAGAGGAACCCTTTCTCTATTCAAAGTCTTCCAAGAACAAAGGAAATTGTCCCCAAATAAAGCAATCACCTAATACCATATTAATAATAACCTTGCATCTGTATATTCTGCTTAACTTCACAAAGCATTTGCACATCTGCCATCTTGTAGGGAGGTGACTCCAGGCACAATTGCAGTTATTAAACAAAACCTAGAGTTTATTATAAGGTTATATTTGAACAATCACCAATCTACCTTCCACATTGAAGCCAGAGTTTAAACTTTTTCAAGAATAGTTCCATTAAGATCACTTCTGGGTTACAAAATACCTGAGTCCTCCTCGCTAACCCCAGAATGGAGTCCAAAGTTCCGAAGGTGGCCTGGAAAACTTTGTGATAAGTCCTCTTATATTCTCTTAGCAAATTTTCCCTGATTTCCTGGGTGGCAGTGTTGCCCAGTGGTTAGGAACCATGCTAACCATGTTCTCTGAGAACAGAGCTGAGCTCTGATCCTGCCCCTACCACTGTGTGACTCTATATTCTTGAGCAAGTCACTCAACCTTCTGTGCCTCAACTGTAAAACAAAATCAGTAGTGTATTTGTCATAGAGGCTTAGATGGGATAAGTCCTTAAACAGCACCTGAGGTGATGTAAGCTTTTAAGGAAATATTATTCTGATTCCCTGATGTCCTCTCAGTGTGGAATGCCCATATCCTCTCTTATCTCCTCCTCATTTTGCAAATTGCTCCTCATTGAAGTACAAGTTCAAATGTCTTTAGGACAGATCAGTCATTCTTTTGCTGGGCCCTTGTGGGGCCATGTCGTAGCACGATCACTTTAGGCCCTAAAAATGTATCCATGACCCTTTTCTCCACTAGTGTGACCTCCTTGCAGACAGTCCCATGTGTGATTAGCTTCTGTGATGTGAGAAAGTGAGGTTCGTGATTCAAATCCTGCAGAAGTCAAGGGTGAGGGCAGTATCAGCCCTTCGCACAATTGCCCAGTGCCCGCTTTGGCCCTGGCTGTTAAAGACTGGCCCTTGGCTCCTGCCACCTTCACCCACCAGCCATTCCAGGAGAAAGTCAAATGGAATGCACCCCCCTGAAGGTATCAGCTTTGCTTTCACTGATCCCCTTGGTCAGGCAGGCCAGGGGAAAATCAGGAGGTGGAGATGAGGGAACCAACTTTCATCAGCCCTCCCATAGTGCTAGACCGGCAGCTCCACTATAGAGCATCTCACGAGATGGGAGTACCAGCTCCACCAGTCAATGAGAGAGAAAACCCAGGTCAAGAAAGGGGAAGTGATTTGTTCAAGGTCACACAACTAGTGAGTAACAAGCGTATGTTTCTCACCTTGGGCCGTAAGCCACCCGAACCCGCACACTCTCCAGCATACAGTGCTATTGCTGTGAGAAGGCATTTCTTACAAAGTGTAGATGCACCCATGCATGCACACGTGTGTATACCATGCATGCACCACTGCTGCCACCCTACCATATGGAGACCCAGTCTTTGGGGTAGAATCTGATCCAGTGATGCTGAAAGGGCAGGAGACACACCTGAACCTACATAAAGGGATTTGGAGTTCCTTATATGTAGATCATAGAATAAAACTTGCAGGAATTCCTTTTCTAGGACAGGGCAGGTCTGAGTCAGCAGAAGAAGAATTGTCAGGTCAGCGGAAAGGATCCTCCTGACCCCAGTAGCTTTCACAGTGAGGGCTCAGTGGACCTAAGGGTGTTTCTCCACAGAAAGCAGCACCCTTACCTGGAATTTTCTAAGCAAAACGATCCTGGTGACAAGCTTTAGATGGGGATGACAGAGACAAGCTTAGTGACAGGCTAGGAATGGAGGTCACTCTCCAAATGACCTACAAGTCCAAGTCAGTGGTACTCTCCAAGGTCACTTAACATCACTCCTGGACCCAAATGCTGGTTCCAACCTCAAGGCTTCTCCCCCAAGAATTGTTCCCAGCCATTTACCAGTAGAGGAAGAGATGAAGGCACCATGAGAAGCTACCCATAAAGGATGGCCATGGAGGGAGCGGGGAGGGGTGTCGAGGAGCTTAAGGTCAACAAGGAAAGGGAGTAGAGCCACTCTCCTCTTGGAACCTGGAGCCTCTTCTGCAAATGGAAATAGTACCTACCATAAGGAGAATCTAGAAGGTTCTTATCAGTTTCTAATGCAGTCCACAGAGAAGAGGGTCTAGTGCAGTGCCAGACACAAGGTAGGAACTCAGGGGACATTGCATGCTTCCCTCTCTTGCCTCCTTCAGCTTCAAACTCTACTAAATATAGAGAATGTTGCTTAAGGACAAGGACCATGCTTTACACCCTTGCAGAGCCCAATACAGTCTTAGCATCAGGGTAATATCATGGCATCAGCTCTAGCATTAGCAATCCCTTGACATCTATGTCCCCTCTATGCTGCCCAAGTGCCCTTCTCAGCTCTGACGGTGTTAGCAAGCACAAAAAGGAAGCAGAGGGATGGAAATTACCACCGTTGGTAACTGGTAGAATCAGGAATGGAAACCCAAGTCTTTGTAAAAATAAGCTATTATTTTGGAATAATTTTAGATCTATAGAGAAGTTGCAAAGAGAGTACCAAGAGTTTCCTCACCCACTTTCCCCTCCTTTAGCATTTCACATTATGTGGTACATTTGTCAAATCTTAGAAGCCGCCATTGCAGCACTGCTGCTAACTAAACCCCACACTGTTCAGATTTTGCCAGTTTTCCCCACAAATGTCCTCTTTCCTTCCAGAATCCAGTTCAGAGTAGCACATTGCACTTACTCCTCATGCCTCCTTTGTCTCCTCTGGTCTGTGACAGCTCCTCAGTCTTCCCTTGGCAGGGTGGAGAAGTACTGGCCAGGTATTTTGTGGACTATTCCTCAATTTTGAAAAGCCAAGGCTTTAGGCTACTAGGCTGGTTCTCACTTCACTAACCCACAGCCGCCCCATGTAATGGAAAACCCATGAAGCAAAAACTCCTTGTAAAGTAACACATTCCTCATCAACTCTTAGCCATAGTACCCAAGGGTGTCCTGTGATCACCACCCAGCACCCAGCACCTATGGGACCATTTTAAAAGGCTCTCTGCATCTACTCAGTAGAATTTTCTTCAGTGATGTTGTATATCTACACTGTCCAATATGGAGCCACTAGCCACAGGCGGTCATGGAGCACTTTAAGAGCAGCAAGCATGACCTGAGGAAAAAAGGTTCTGATTTCCAATTTAATTACGTTAATTTAAATTTAAAGAGTCACGCGTGGCTAGCGTGTACAGAGCTGGACAAACCCAAAGCTAAATTACTCCTTCATAAAAAAAAAATGAGGCATTAAAAAGGATACATTACCTCATTCCAACTGCTACTGCAAAGGAGAACCCATGACTAGGGATGTGCCAGACAGAACCATACATACATCACAGAGTTGAGGGGTGGGAAGAGTGGGAGCTTTAGAGTCCAGCATTTTCCAAACTGGGTTCCTTGGAGATCTAGGGGTTCCGCAGAGGTGTAATAGAGGACAGGTGGGGGAAGGCATCATGGGTAAGAAGAGAAATGTGTGTGGTGATACAGACACACACTTCCCATCCTAGTCACACATGTCCCAACCCCTTCACCAGCAACAGCTCTGCTTATACCTATGAAAGAGGGTGAGTAGCTAGGGAAAAAAGCAAACTGAAAACATTATCAGAGGTGTTTGTTTTATTTACATACTTATTTAGTCTGCTATGGACCTGACAGGCAAGACTAGAGCTCATCCTCCCCTCCTTCCCCTGCCACCACCGTCTCTACCCTGGGAATGAAAGGGCAGAGTTGGCTGTGGACTTCTCATATCTTCACCTGAGAAGGGTATAAATGCCTTCTGTGTTTTAGGTCACTGACACCATCTAAGTACCCATTGAAGAAAAATAGCACCAGGTGATATTTTTGCACCCTCAGATCATTATCCTGTTTCCATTCTTTGGCAGGCACTGCTTGTAGTTACCCAGCACCCATGTCCCATTATTTCCTTTTAAGTAGAACTTCACTGTTACTTGAGGTGGCCATGTGACCATCTTTAGGTGAAGACTGAGGATTGGCTAAAGACAGCCCCAGAGGTCACCTGCCTCCCTCTCAGATGCTCACTTCCTAGCCTCCCTTGCAATAAGGGATGGTCATATGATACAGTTTGGGCCAATGAAATTCCAACAGAAGTCTGTTGGGAGGGGTTTCTGAGAAGGCTATGGTGCTTTCCAGTCATAGGGATAGACAGTAAAGCATGGCCCACCACTCTCCTTATCCTGATTATGGATCTGTTTTTGGATTTTTCAATGCCCCTTTTATAACTACAACAGGAAAAACCCAGAGGGGGACAACTAAAAATAGCAGAGTGGACAGATAGGAGGAGCTGGGTCCTTGATAATACCCCTAAGCTGCTGAAGAGTCCGTAGAACTATGAGATAATACCTATTTCTAAACTTCATTAGGCAGGAAGGTTTTATGAGAAGTAAAGCATATCTGCTCTGTTTTCAGCTTGCAAAGAGAGTGCCATTCGAAGACAGCATTCTGAGGTTGAGAACAAGATTGTGACCCACTGACCTAAGCTAGTCTCCTCTCTTTGGGGATGAGGAAGATGATGCTGAGAGTCATGAGCCTCACAAGGGCATGGGCAGGTTAGTTAGCAAAGCCAAGGCCAAGAACACTGGTCTCTTCACTCAATTTCAATCTGGTGTTCATTCAATTCAACTCAATGAACATTACACCAGCCTCCATTTTCCTGGTACCCGGCCTCTCAACCTCTAAACTGTCTCCAGCCAACAAAAGAAGTGGAAATCTAGGATCCCCAGGTTCCACAAGGGCTGCCATATAAAGTGTCCATCACCAAAGGCAAAGAGTTTGCACCAACCCATCTTATTCCCTCAGATGAGTAGGACATTGAAACTTTTCTTCTTTACTCTGCCCAAAGAGGAAAAGTATAGCCACTGTCATTACATGCACAGGAGGTCGTTTGCAAAATACTGGAGACAGATTTTAGAGTGCTTCAGAATATCTCTTCCTGTAGAAAATTAATTTGGCCTACTTTGTTGGCAAGAGAAATTTGGAGGGGTGCCAAAAGACGTATGGCAATCAATCAACAAGAAATAAAATAAACACAAATTACAGATTCTTGTCAGAAAATGAATGTCCTGATGTCTTGCTTTTAAAAGACAAACTTGCTTTCTTAGCCAATTGGGCAATTCTAGCTTCTGGGAGGTCAATTTTTCCAACATACGTAGCAAATGGCATATCTGAAAGCCAACTGGTCAACCAGAAGAGGAGGCAGAGGAGCATGAGAATTCTGAATGCAAAAGTGAAAGCTCTTCTCTGGATGCTCAATAGGCTTTCAGGATGGTCTTGAACATTCTAAGAGCTTGCCCCTTCTCAAGTCAGCTCGACTCCCCCAGGACTCCCAGTCTGAATCCCTAAAGCCAGCCGTCCCCTGGGGGCATTCAGCCCTGAGCCCATCCTCACAGGACAGGAGTATACAAACAGGTGTATCCAACCTGATGTCAGGGCCTGCAACACAGTGACTTTGTAGTTAGAGGGAACTGGGTTCCAATCCTGCACTCACTTATGAGCTGGGTGACCTTGGTCTAGCTCCTTAGATTGTTGACTCTCCATTTCCTCATTAACAAAATGAGGCAATCATCATTCCTCCCATTTGGGTTTGTGGTTAGGAGTGTATGAAAAGGGAAGGTTTTGGAAGATAGCTGGTATTCAATGACCCATATCACTGTTCATTCCTTCTGTTCTTGCCCAGAGTTCTCCTGTCTTTCCCCATCTAAGCATGATTCTTGGTTTTTGTCCTAGCTCCTTGCACTGGGATGAATACACCCAGCCCACTGAAAAAACTCCCAGAGATCTGCCTCCCATCCATTTTTTTTTCCTATCCATTTTTGAAGCCCAACTAAGTCAAAGCCAGATCATCCCCTGGACCCCCAGACCCTGCAGCATGGGAGCCTCTGTGGTCTGGGATTTTCTCTTGCCTCTCTTGCTTGGCCATCTTGGTTCAAAACCCAAAGTAAGAGAGCCAGGGGAAATACTATGGCTGTGTTGTCTAATCAGTCGCCACTGGACACAGTTATATAGCACTTAAATGTGGTTAGTGCAAATGGGAACGTGCTATCAGCATAAAATCCATACCAAATCTCACAGCATTAACATAAAAGACAGGAAGCAAAATATTTCATTAAAGACTTTTAATATTGATTACGTGTTGATATCACATTCAGATATATCAGATTAAATAAAGTACACTGTTAAATGTAAAGTCATTTCTTTGTTCTTACTCTTTTCAGCATGACTACAGGGAAGTTTGAAATGATGTATCTCACCTTGCTCTTCTACTAGACAGTGTTGTGTTAGAGGAACCCCAGTGTCCCTATGTGCCCTGGATTATCTGTCTAGGGCTGCTGTACCAAATTAACACAAACCTGGTGTCTAAGACAACAAAAAGTCTTACCCCACAATACAAATACAAATTTCAAAATTCACATTTTTTTTTCAAGTTCCAGGCAAGACTTTTATTAGGGCTGATCCTCCAGCACATAGGAGACAGCATAAAGGTAAGGTGACCTTCAGGTTGATTCTCAGAACAAAGGCCAGAGAAAGATTTAAAAGGGGCTAAGGCAGGAAAGGAGTGATGTCTAAGCAAGTTGTGGTAGAGAGATACAGGAGATGGGGTCACAAGTGCTGTAGACAGAACATGCCTCTACATACATCACATGCCTAAGCTCTCCTTTGGGAGCTCTTAGGGATGATCCATCCCTCACCTCTTCCAGCCCCTGTTAGCTTCCAGATGTCCTGGGCTACGGCTACATCACAGCTCTTTCTGTCCCCACCTCCCATTACTCTTGCTCTTCTATGTCATCTATGTTCTCCTTTGTGTGTTTCTTATAAGGCCCCTTGTCACTAGATTTAAGGATCCATGCAGATATCATCTAGGATGATCTCCTAATCTCAAGATCTTTAAATTAATTACATCTACAAAGAACTTTTTTCCAAATGAGGTCGTGTTCACATGTTCCAGGGATTAGAACATAGACATATCTTTGGGGGGCTACCCATCAACCCTATACCCCACTTCTCAGTGTTGGTGATAAACCTGAGTTCTAATGGGCTGAGCCAGGTGACCTGAGGGGAGGTACCCACACACTCCTTGATTGTATCACTGACTCAGATAAAAATCTCTGACAGTGGATCGCCAACCAGGTATTTCCAAAATGGCAAATGGCAAGCTGGATCCTTGGCCAGAATTTTGTGCTCTTCATTATGGATGCTTTTATGCAACAGGCCTTTGCTATTTCCAACAACAGGCCAGATGCTAAGTTATGGGGTGAATCTTGCACAATCCTTGTTCCTTGGCCATGGCATCAGGCCTGCTGGTCTATCTTATTGGTCTAATTTCTGGCCCTACATTTTATCACTGGAAAAATAAGTAAGATCAACAAGCTTCATACCTTCACAGGACAACTGTGTTTTACACCATCTCAAGACAGTGCTAAAGTAAAATCAGACAGAACCTAATCCTTCATACATGTGCCCCAGTTGTAAATAAGATATGTTTGATGACTGTCTGCTGGCCAGGGCCTGGGCAAATGTCATTCTCTTTGCTTGAAAGTCTCTTGCCTCTGGCCCTTGTAAGACAGCCTCTTTCTCTTCCTTCTGGCCTCAAATTAAATATTGTTCCTCAAGGAGACCTCCTCTGCCCCCTGTTTGTGAAGTAATCACACCCCCCACCCAACCACATGCATACATCCAGTGTCATCCTTCATCTCCCCAGCATTTACCAGTTTGTAATCATTTTATGTGTTTGTGCTTTATTTTCTTGTCATCTGTCACACCAGAACATGAGCTCTGTGAGGCCAGGCTCCATTTTTGTAGTCCCTGTGCCTTGCACACCACTTGACTCAGGAAGGGGTGGCTAAAGATAGCCAAGTGGATGGATGGGTGGATGGACGGATGGATGGACAGATGAAAAGATGAATCATGACAAATTGCATGAGTAGATGATTTGGTTGGGCAGGAAGCCTGATGGCACCAGCTGGTCCAGACGAAACTCATACAGATGATTCCAAATCTAGCCCCTTCCTGATGCCCTTAGGAACCAATGAATGGACGTCACAAAAGGCAAAGTGCAAACTTCAGTTCAACAGGCCCAGACATGCAAGCTCCTGAGACTGTTGAGCATCCCGCTAAAACCTGCCAAACTGCCAAACCAGGAGGCCTCACAAAATAGCTGTGGTGGGAGGAGGGAAGGAGGGGCTGGACTTGCTCTATTCCTGCCAACCTTGAAGTTGGCCTGATTGCTCCGTCTGTGTGGTTAGAAAAATTATTTAGTTGTGTGCATTATACTCTGAGTGGGCCGAGTGCATACAATTTATGAGGGGAGCACTTTAATGCATATTTAATAATGCTGCAGACATTTATACACCAAATCAACAGTGTCAAATGTGTTTGCTTTGGGAGACTGGAAGTGTCCCGTGGCAACGCTGACGCTCCTGGGCAAGACGTTTCCATTATGAAACACCCCAGCGGAGGGGAGGGACTTAGATTTTCCCTAGACTGTGGTTACTGCAGAGGGTTTGTGAGAGAGCTGGAGAGGCTAAACGACTTAAGACATCAAAGAGGGAAAAGGCAAAAGTGCTAAACAAAACAGGAGGGAATGAGAAGAGAAGATAAGGGGCAGCAGGGGTGGAATTCATTGTCATTATAACAGAGATCATAAGAATAAATATTTGTGTGTATTTACTAAATGCTGGGCTTTGCTCTAAATGCTTTGTGTAATACTCTTTTTTTTTTTTTTTTTTTTTTTTTTTTAGTTTTTACGACTCTAAGGGGTGCCTATTTTTACCACTCTCATATTTTATAGAAGATAAAGCCTTGGGGATTCCTGGGTGGCTCAGCGGTTTAGCACCTGCCTTTGGCCCAGAATGCAATCCTGGAGTCCGGGGATCGAGTCCCGAGTCGGGCTCCTGGCATAGAGCCTGCTTCTCCCTCTGCCTGTGTCTCTGCCTCTCTCTCTCTCATGAATAAATAAATAAAATCTTTATTTTAAAAAAAGAAGATAAAGCCTTACAATGATTAAGCAACTATCCCCCAAGGTAAAAAATCAACAGAATGGTTGAGCCAAAGTCAAGCTGAGTACAGGGCCTATGATCTAAACCACTACTCTAGAGCTGGTTCCAGAAAGAACATGGATGTCCTCGATTCTGATTCCCATTCCATGCCCTGTGGAATGACCATGGCCAAAGATACTGCACCTCTTTCCTTCGTGTAGAGATATTTCTGGGGAAATGTCTTCTGGGAAGGACAGCATGACTAGCTCGTGGCCGTAAGGCAGAGACGATGGGTGTCATGTCTGGGCCAAGCTGGCTGAGAAGCAGGTGTGCCTTCTCCATGCTGCTTCTCCTCTTCTTTACCTGTCTTAAAAGCTCCAAATGGAAAACATGCCCCCACTCCCTGACATTCACATTGGACTGTTGCGTGAGCAAGAAATACACTTGTGTGTGTTAAGCCACTGGTATGCTAAAGTTTTTTTTTATTGTTACAGCAGCAAGCATTACTTGACTAATACTAATGTGCCTATTCTTATTACTTAACTCTGAGTCATGTTTTCTTTCTCTGGAAAGCAGAGCTAAGAAAGCCACAGCATTGTAGTCAGATTACAATATGCGTCCCATAGAATCACAGTGTCCCATAGGGTTGAGATCACAGTAGATGACATAATGTATGCAGAGCTCCTGGATCCTTCAAACTTGGCAGCCATTATGACATTTACTTTTTTGTACCAAGAGCAGGCAACTTGGTTTCAGTTCACTTTGGGTTTCAAGCGACCTATCCAAGTCAGCTTTATTTATCTAATGAAACATACGAACACCACTTTTATTACATCCAGGGTCTGTCGTATCCGAAGCAATGGCTGGGTTGGGTTTCTGCTCCCATTCTGCACTGAAATCCAATGCACTAGCAGATGGCATTTCACTCCCTTCTGGCCCTATGCTGAGAACCGGGGAAAGGGGAGGATTTTTTAAGCCCACAAGAATGCTTCTGTGACACCAGTCATGGCTCTTATCTCTAGTCACCATGGGCAAAATATCTGTTCTCTGAGTTGATCGCGGTCAGCATTTACAAACTTGCTTTCATGATTCTCCCAGACAAAGGGAGTTTCGTTCTCAAGCCAAAAAGTAATGATTAGAGGATAGTACTATAAACGATGTCTACAGGGTGACAGTTTATTTATACATATATTTTTAAAGGTTGTATTTACTTGTTCATGAGAGATACAGAGAGAGGGGCAGAGACACAGGCAGAGGGAGAAGCAGGCTCTCCGTGGAGAGCCCGATGTGGGACTCGAACCCAGGACCTCGGGATCATGACTTGAGCCAAAGGCAGCCGCTCAAACACTGAGCACCCAGGTGCCCCCAGAGTTTACTTGTAAAGGTAGAAGTGAAACATATCCATCCATCCATCCATCCATTTGTCCATTTATTGAATTAACATTTGAGCAACTACTACCTAATTTCTTTCAGAGTAGATTGATAACCTAAAATTGCTTTTTTTTCTTTTATTTTGAAAGAAGCATACCCTCCCAGAAGGTCCCAAAAATAGGACAGAGAAGTCTTAGGTACAGTCCCTTCTGCTTCACACCACCCCCCCATGATAATATCTCACATAATTATCACACATGTCAAAACCAGGCATCGATGCTGGTACAATCTACACACCTTATTCAGGTCTTATTTCACTAGCTTTTTTATGCGCTCACTTGTTGTGTGTGCGCGCACGTGTGTTTCTATGTGATTTTAGCACATAAATCGATTTGTGCCACCACTGAAAAAGGGCTTTTGTTTTTACTCCATTATAAAATCTATACGTGTTCATTAGGGAAAATGTTAGGAAGAAGTAAAGAGAGCAGCACAACTACTAGAGTCCTCTTCGGAGGGAGAGCCCACTGATGGCACCTGCCTACGTCCCCCTCCACAGCTCTTCATTTGCTCTCTCGATGTTTTGTTTTGCTTTTAGCTTTTAACTAATTTTTGAGCACTTATATGTGACAGTTATTATAATCATTTATGATTGTGTTTTTATTTCACTTAGATCTCTGCACAGATTTGCGAGTCAGATGCAAGGATATCATTATTTCTGTTTGATACGGGAAAAGAGGGAGGTGCCTTGAGAACAAATGGTTTGCCCACATCATGTGGTCCATGAATGAGACATGGTCTGCTTTATAACCCAAGCACCCTGACTCCAATGCCAGCCTGGGTCCCACCCTGTGACCAGCTTCCCCAAATGCTGTTCAGCTGAGGAAACAGCCCATACATATTTGTACCCTCAGATTGTCACCTCAAGGTCCTGGAGGCAAGCATGGGTTCACTCATTTTAGGTAGAAGAAAGAAGAAATGGATAAAACCACACACTTTGTAAAAAGGAAAATCAAAACTGGACCCCACTAAGAGTAGTTGGAAGTTGACTGTGAGACCTGAGATGGCAGGGATAAGGCCTTTGTGAGTCCACTGTCCCAGTTTCCAAACCTGTGTCAATGGCAAGTTGGTCAGGGCAGTAGTTCATGTCAATCATGGATGTGCCTCAGAATCCATCTTAACCCAAAATACCAGACAGCTGCCCTCAGTCTATCAGCTCGATATTCAAGCTACAATCTATCCCTGCACAGCACCACCCTGACCTGTACATACTGTGTGACCCTCAGAATGGTCGGGGCACTTGACCTGGGCTCCATTTAGATGTGCCTTTATGAAATCCCCTGTGGAAGAGAGACCACCTTTATTCTAACCACTATCTGTACAACTAAAGAGCCTATAAAGGCACATATAATATCCGAGCGGATCCTTAGCAATATCAAAGAGCAGAATTTCAATAAAGGTGTTGCATTAAATCTAAGCTGGCAAGAGCTTATAATAAAAGTACAGTAATGAGCAAGCTTTATGATAAAATTAATGTAATTAATTAGTGTTTGTAAAGGACTTCGAGATCACAGGGTGAGAGGTGCCAGCTAGACGAAAAGTCATCTTAGAAATTACGACTATTATCATCTTAAGACATGGCATATATTATGCACTATATGAGCATTTCCAAGCATATATTCATGTCCCAGCTATAACTACGTTAATTTATAGTAATTTGCAAATCAGGTCTCTGATCAGCCCTGGGAACCCTTTCTGGATCTCTAAGTGGATGAGGTTATGACTCAAGTGGTATTTTAAACTCTATCCTGTGATAACCTATTACAGAGAGCAGCCCCGTACCCCCGTGCGTGCTCAAGTCAGAGACTCAAATTATAGCTGACATTCGTGAGCCCTCCGGTGCGTTCCTGCACTCCGTGGCATGTCTTTTGGGGTTTGGTTGGGTTTTATTAAAAGTAGGTCTGTGAACATCTCTTTAGTTCTTAATTTTTCAACTTTCCAGGATTCCTACATTACTGCTTCTCTCTGCTACAATGATATTCCCTAAGGTCAGGGCCACCTCTTTGCTGTCACTGTGTCCCCTAGAATGCAAGGGAACTCAGTCTGACACGCCATAGATCTCAGGGAATTTGGGCCGATGGGAGTGTGCCATTCAGAAGTTGCATGTCCAGAATAGGCCTTTTATTTTGAACCATCCCCATGGACTATCCCATTTGAAAACAGAGTATTATATTTATTAACTAGACCACACGATTTCTATTGGGCTTTGGGGTCCATTAAAGAAATTTTAAGCTAATTGTTTGATAGTAAAAATCACACCAACGGGGAATTTGGAAAATAAAGGGAAAAATAGAATAAAGAATACTCTGGAGCATTTACAGTCACTGCTCTCCCCCGGCGTTTTCACGTTATAGGCTACCACAGTTGTCACCGCCTGGGTCACGGAGGTGAAGTTACTAACAAGGGCATGCTTTACCAGGCCCATCACTGGGGAGTGACAAGGTAAAGAGGTGAATCAGTTTCTTGCCCACAAAGGAGCCCAGGAGACCAAGGTGCCCTCTTCTCAAGGGTACGATGAAAAGGGATCCTTCTTCCATCATGCAAACAGGTATGACAGTGACGTTATGAGCACTTGATCTCATGAAAGGTACCCTGGGTTCAAGTTCTGACTGTCACTTATTACCTGTGCGACCCTGGGCAGGTCACTTCCTTCTCCCATCGTTGTGCTTCCTGAGTGTACAAAGAAGGGTGAGGAAGGGGAGTTTGTACCATATTAGGAAGGACAAATATGGTCTACCTCATGTCAGGGTGCCCTCATGCACACTCACACGTGCACACACGCACACACACATACATCTGTGCACACACTCCTCCAGACATGGCTAATCCATCACAAAGCTCCTCCCCATAGAACCCACACAGCCTCAGGATCCTCAGGTCACTTCTACTTCCTCACCTGACTTGCCAAGTGGGAAAAAAACTAATTCCTAAGTTCCCTTCAGCTCCCAAGATCTAAACTGTGCTGCAATTTTGCAAAATACCATTTCTGGTAGCATTGCAAGGAAGCATCAGTGTCTGAGCAAATACCGTTCTTTTCTTTCCATGAACGTGTCTCTGGCTGAAACTTTACAGAAATTATAATAACCTTTAAAAACAAGGTAAAATAAAAACATCGTTATTAGAATGTTCAATTAGAAATGCAAACACTCTGCTAAACAATCTTCACATGAAAAAAAAAAACAATCTTCACATGTAACTATTTAATAACAAAACGTAAATTAAAAGGAAAAGTACAAAACAAAAGGCCCAGGGAGCAAATTATGCTCTTTAGCTGTTGGGTGATGTGACATGCTCTCAGATGCCTTGCTGGCTGCACTTGGGTCCTGCATCACACATGGACCATGCCCCTACTGAACAAAACCCTGAATATTTTCTCAGTTGGCAGTGTTAGCATATCATTTTTGGAAAAACCCCAGGAGATCTCAGAAGGGGAGCTCCAGTGGATATGCTTTATAAAACCTCACTTTGGGGCACTTGAGTGGTTCAGTGGTTGAGCACCTACCTTCAGCTCAGGGCGTGATCCTGGGGTCCTGGGTTTGAGTCCCACATCAGGCTCCCTACAGGGAGCCTGCTTCTCCCTCTGCCTGTGTCTCTGCCTCTTTCTGTGTGTCTCTCATGAATAAATAAATAAAATCTTTTAAAAAACCCTCACTTTTCCCTAGTGTTTGTTTTACAAAGAGAATCTACATGCACCCACCATGTCACTCCATCTTTGCAACAATCTCATGAGCTCACGTTGCTGTGGTTCCCATGTACAGATGGAAGACCGGATCTGAGTGAAGTCCTGGGTCCAAGTCACATAGTGGGTGAGTATAGACCTAGGATGGAGCTCAGCTGCTTGACTCACAGGTTCATAAGACAGGTGTATGAGGCTGAGCATCACAGCAACCTCTGAAATACTAGTTCAGCCCCCCTGACCTACAGAGTAAACTGAGACCCAGGAAGCAAAGAGAGTCCCCTAAACCCCATAAGACAAAAGATAAGAATGTATGCCAATTATTTCTCCATATGGGTGGGGAAAAATGAGTAAGGATTTGCCAAGAGAGAGGGAGAGCGAGAGAGCAGAAGAGCAAGTGAGCCAGACTTAAGACAAGTCAATAGACTTCTCACCATGGAGAAGTAGCTAGGACTCTCTGAAAATGGAGGCACATGGGAAGGAGGTGCTGGCTGCAGTCAGTGGAGACAAGGTCGGTGGAGGAGCAAGGAGGCGGTACCTGGGAGGAGGTGCCATTTGCCAGTGTCCACAAAGAAAATGTTACTGGCACAGAGCCATGCCCATTCATGCACATGTTGTCTGTGGCTGCCTGAGGTGCTCTAGGCCTAAAATGTTTGCTGTCTGGCCCCTTACAGAAAAGGTTCACCAGCCCCTGTGTGTGGTGAGGCTAAGGACTGGGGTCCTGATGTGGTCCATCTTCTGATCATTTGTATGACCTCAGATAGGACTCCTCTGCTCCCTAGGCCTCAGTTTTTCCATCTGCATTATGTCTAGAATTTTCACCAAGGCACCATCAACGTTAACCTTCTGTGTTTATTCACATGACACTACCCTCCCCCTATGAATCTCTCATTCTTTCCCTGGTTTAGGTCCAATGTTGGACAATCTACATTGGTAATCCCACTGGTAGATAGACCAAGGGGAGAAAAAAAATCCAAATGGAGTCAAACTGAGGCCATTTCCACAACCTCAGATGTTCTTGGGATGAAGGTATGGGCAAGATCAAGGTTTCCAGACAACTTGGACTCCTCTCACTTCTTGAGCGGAAAGTAGCTTTACAAAAAGCTTCCAGGATCTACTTTGAGCCTCGGAGGCCCCTGAAGTATTATCTACAATTTATAAATAGACGAATGTGGCTGAGAGAAGAAACCAAACCCAAAAAGCTGAAGGTGGCCTAGAATTTCACACAGAGAGAGAGAGTAACTTCCTGCCACACATCACTTCCCCCTAGGTGATAGAGCAATTCAGTTTTGAATTTAAGACTACTATTACCAATCATGTCTCTCTGTTATCATCACTGGAAAATGCCAGATCTGTTCTCTAAGAAACTGATTAGCCTGGGACCTGATGAAAATATATGAAGATATGAAAATATCTTCTCAATGTGCTCTCCTGCTCGTCCACATCATTGAGATTGTATGGAGACGTGAAACATAGAGGGTAGAAAGGTCCCCCAAACACCCACAGATCATCGCACATTCCACCAACAGGCAGCGAAGCACCTACCATGTGCTCTTTCAGGGTTAGCATTGGGCAGGATGGGGGGACTCAAAGACACAGCTGCCCACAAGGGGTTCCCTGCCTAAGGGAGGAAGCAGAGAAGTCACCAAGTGAGGTGGCATGTGCAGGACTAGAGGGCAGAGATGGGCAAGCCAGAGGGGGTTTCTCCCAGCTTGGAAATAAGATCTGAGTTTCGGGCAAAGTAAGTCATAGTTTCCCTCTAGTTCCATAGTGACCCATAATCAAGACTACATGCTGTCACCATCTCCACTTCACTGGCTAGAAAGTGAATCATGACTACATTTGGCATAGACACCAGATATGCCCATCAGGAGGCACCGTGGGAGCAGGAGACACTATTCTAGTAGTGTTGGTATTCTCATCACCACCATAATGGTCGTAATAACTGTTACCTACAGAGAAGTCATGGTCGTTCTGGTTACATACTGCTGTACAATGAAACTTATGCTTTAAAACAAAAACCATTGTATTCTATTTCACTACTTTCTGGTGCAGAAATTCAGACAGAGGTGGACCGAAGAATCCTCTGCTCCATGAAATTGTTTACTGGGGTCACTTGGTGGAATTCAGAGAGAGACTCATCTGGTCTGGGAGTCCAATAAAGCAGGATGTGCAAACCTGGCACTTTGTTTTTCTTTTGTTTGTTTTTTAAAGATTTATTTATTTATTTGAGGGGGGGAGGGGAGAGGGAGAGGGAGAGAACCTTCAAACAGACTCCCCACTAAGTACGGAGCTCAATACGTGTCTTGATCTCAGAACCCTGAGATCATGACCTGAGCTGAAACCGAGAGTCAGATCCTCAACTGTCAGAACCACCCAGGTGCCCCCAAACCTGGGACAGACTTCCTACATAGAAGTTCAGAGCTTCAAGCACCCCAGTTTGAACCTTCCAGTCCTCCTAAGGGTAGGTCTAGAATTGTCACAGCATCACATTGCCATGCTCTCCTTCATCATCTAGATTAAGTTCAGATACAGATGAGGAGGCTCCCTGGGTGCAGTTCTTGAAATATGGCTTTAAGCCTGGTGTCTATAAATTAAAGGGAAAAACTGTCTCCCCTCCTCATACCCAATCTACTATGGTGAGATAAAAATAGGGTGACTACAAAAAAAGGGGGACCCCAAAGTACCTAGCAGCTCCTGTTTATATCACTTCCACAACCCAACCTGGTGCATGTTACCAGTTCCCTGAGTAAGGCCCATAATGCTCCCTGGAAATGATTCTCTGAGGCTCTTGGCTCTCCCCTCTGGACCATTCTTCATTTCCACAGGAAATGGCTCATATTTGTACCCAAGTAGCCTTCTCCAGTCCACTCCTGCCCACAGGAGGCAGGGAGAAGTTGGCATATCCAAAGACATCTTGTGTCACTTTCTTTGTCCAAACTAATAAGGCTTCCACCAATTCAATTTTCCTAAAAATCTTATTGTCTTATTGGGGTTTGCATCATCAGATTAAACCCAGACTCACATTTCTTTCTAAGACTCTACCTTGGGTAGGGTATTCCAGGACAAATGCCCTTCAGATTCCTAGAAGCTTTCTTGTCTAGTTGAAAGGCACATCCCCTGGAATCTTACCAAGCACACTCTGATTTCTCAATCGATCAATTAATCAATCACTAAAAAGGTCTTAGAGCTCACCCTTAAGATCTCGACTCTGAGACAAGCCTTTATTGAGAGAGCCCTGGATTTGCTCTATGCCCCACATCCATTTCTTACTTGAGAACCTTATGCTGACTAGAAGTCTTAGGCTTCATATAGTTCCTCTAAATTCTACTCAAAAACCGTACAACATTTTTTTGAGCCCATCTCTCTCTTCTTATATTTTATCATAGCCCACTAGAAGAGGCCAGTTGGCCCTTTCGACATTCTGTCTGGAAATGTCTTTAGCCAGATGCACAGGATCCTTAGGTGTCCTTCCTATTTTCCATATTTCTGCCAACAATGGTTCACTCACATGTCTGCCACCACCTGACTTGGGTGCCTCATTTTCAGCCTCCAATAGCACTTTGCTCACCATCCACCACACTCTCAGCCTCAGTATCCTCCAGATTTTTCCAGCCCCTGCTGGAAGAGCAGAAATAGAGCTCATTTCTTCAAGAATGGAGCATTAGAGGATGTGTGTCTGTCTTGAACACATCGTCACTGGGGTTAGGAGCACAGATTCTGGAGCCTGACTGCCTGGGTTCAAATCCCAATTTCTCCCCTTGCCAGGTGGTCTAATTTTCAACACCTTCTTTGTTCTGCAACTTCATCTTCTGTAAAATGGGCATCATAATAGTTCCTACCTCCTGGGCTGTTGTGAGGACCGAATGAATAGCATTTTCACATTTGAACCTTCACTGTAGCTCCATAAATACTTGTGGAGCACCCAAGTGTACCAGCCACTGACTAAGAAGTGGCTTGTTCTTCCAGATTCTTCTCTTAGTCTAATGGGGAGGTTGATGATTAAGATGTAACTATTATTTGTTTGATTATCTGACTTTACAGCAGGTGAAGGTGAGTCTCACAAAATGTAAGTGAATCTCTCAGCACCTTAAAATGTGTTCACCAACTGGGTCAATGGGGGTGCCAGGAGCAAATCACCTCTATAACCCCACACTGCTTCTCAATCTTTTGGGTCCTGGGGCTCATCCCTGCATCTTCAGCTGAGTCACTGATGACTGTGTCTGGAAATATTGCAAGGTTAAATAAAGACATGTTTTAAGAATTTTCATATATTTTATTCATATTATAATATTATACATATTATAATTGATCCACACATTTACATTTGGGATTCATAATTATTTAAATCATGTCTTGAGATGACCAGTTATTGCATTTAAAAATGTTGCAGGTTACCCAAAATAGATATCACTTTGACATAAACTTCCCGACTTTCTAAATCTTGCTTCCATAATGCTCGAGGCGAAAAATTTCATCTAAATATTATTGAATTCCAGCACGACATTAGCATGCAGAGATATTTACAATAACAGAGCCATTACAACTCAATCAAAAGCTGATTTCAGCCAGAATTATGCAGAATTAAATCTTGCAGGATTCAAATTATTAAAAATCAGAGACTCAATAAAGTGTGGTCTGGAAGTCCCATTTATCAAGGGAGTCGAAGTGCCTCAACAGTTATAGTGACTTTTTCATATATATTCTGCAAGAATTTGCATGCATTTTAAAAGATCAGAGTTTAATTCTTATGGAATTCAAGTAACTATGCTATATTTATAAGGCAATGGAAGCCAGCTCTGAAACTGCTCTTCCTACTTCCTTTCTACATCTCACATTTTAAATGCATTGGTTTTTATTTCTGGTTCCCACTGGATAGAAAGAGCCACAGTGAAACCACAAGCATAGAGAGAATAGTTTACTCCAATAAAGGCCAAATCAGGGTGCCGGTGGAGGTAGCTCGAGAAAATCCAAAACCATTTATAAAGCTTATTTTGCAACTAACACACTAGAAATGCCCCTCATTTGCTATGCTTAATCATACCAAGATTATATATATATATATATATATATATATATATATATATATATATATATAATTATAAATATATATAACTATAATTCCCTGCCGGGATCCTTTCCAGAACATTTTATCTAAATAGAAAAAGAATTAATTTCTAAAAAGAAGAAAGAAGTAGAGAGACACAGAGGAGAAGAGGGAGAGAAAGGAAAAGAAAAAAGAGAAAAATAACCCACCGTGTAGCGACACAGAACTTCTGAATCAGAATGGACCAAGGTCTTTTCAAAGAGGAATCAGATGCATGGAGAGTTACAAGTGGGGATGGGAGGCCCCCTTCACTGCCCTGGTTCATGACCATTAATTGAGAATGTGTGATATATCAGAAAATAGCCTCTTTGCCCCCAGTGAAGAAAAGAAGGAAGAGGAGAGGGAATCCAATTCTCTTGGCAAACAACATTTATTTAATATCTTCACTGTTCCAAAGACAGAGATGAGTCCATGCCTTACAACCAGTGGGGTGACTGAGGTTCTGCAAAGTGGGATGAACAGTGATAATAAAGATATGGACAAACATTCATATCAGTCAGGAATGCAATCAGCTGAAATTTATAAAAAGCATGAACACAGTCTGTCAATAGACTGTTTAGGGCTAAGATGGAACTCCGTACTGCCTTGAATAATCCAGTGGTCTTCTTCCATCTACTAGACAATTCTTAGTGTGTGGATTTCTGTTCTCACGTATATTGCCTCTTGGTTGCAATAGGGCTGCCTTACCTCTGGATATCCCAACTGCATTCCAGGCAAGAAGAAAGGAGAATGGTGATGATCAAAGGAAGGATGCCCTGCCAGGGATTCTGTCTACACTGCCTACACTACGGCAAGAACTGTGTCACATGATCACTCTTACTGTAAGAGGGTTTGAGGAATGGGCAGCCCGGGTGGCTCAGCGGTTTAGCACCGCCTTCAGCCCAGGGCGTGATCCTGGAGATCCGGGATCAAGTCCTGCGTCGGGCTCCCTGCATGAGCCTGCTTCTCCCTCTGCCTGTGTCTCTGCCTCTCTCTCTCTCTCCTTTCTGTGTATTCTCATGAATAAATAAATAAAATCTTTTTAAAAAAATTTTAAAAAGAGGGTTTGAGGAAGTGAATTCTTAATAAATACGAAAAAAAAATGGTATTGGGTAGATAACCAGCAATGGCTACCACTGGTCTATAGAAGCACAGAGGGAGAGGGTCTAATAAGTTGAAATGTGGAGGAGGTGGCATCAAGGAAGTTTTCTGAGAATAGATGCTCTTGGAGAAAGGGCCTTTGCCCAGCAGATCAAGAGAAAGGATTTCAAGCAAGGTAGCAGCATGGCCAGGAAGAAGTTTTAAAAGAATGATGCATGCTAACATTTGTTGAGCCCTTGCCATGTGCCAGGCCCCGCGCATGCCTCATTGCATTCACTGATCACAGTGATCTCATCACGACCTCCATGTTTTTCCCATGAAGTAACTAAGGCCTGGGGAAGTTATGGGACTTGTCCAAGGTCACACACCCAATTTCCAGACTCTCTACACTTAACCTCACTTCCCAGTCAGTCTGGCCACTGCGGGGAGGATAAGTTAGAGAAAGATAAACCTGATGGAGAAACAGAAAGTGTGGTTCCCCCCGTTGGGGGGGGGGGCTCACATAATATTGATCAATAAATATTCATGAATGCTGGGGCTCCTGGGTGGCTCAGTGGTTGAGTGTCTGCCTTTGGCTCATGGTGTGATCCGGGGTTCCTGGGATCGAGTCCCACCTGGGGCTCCCTGCATGGAGCCTGCTTCTCCCTCTGCCTGTGTCTCTGCCTCTCTCTGTGTCTCTCATGAATAAGTGAATAACATCTAAAAAAAAAAAATTCACGAATGCCTGCTCTGCATGAGGGACCATGCCAGGTGTGGTTGGTGGTATAAAGACACACGTTTTGGTGGGGGAGATGGACATATTAAAACCTAATTCACACCAGATAGAAACTGAGGCTATGGAGGGCCTAGGGAATGGCTCAGAGAGGCCTAGAGCCAAGGACAGCTCACTGGGGCCAAGCCTGGGCTGGATCCACGCCCCATCAAGGTATTCCCATCTTAACTCCGTGTGCGATGGAACGACTGACTCCCGCCCTGAGCCTCAAAGGGTGGTCTTGACCGGGCCTTCCTGAAAGTGGCCGAAGGAGTCGTGATAACCGCCAGCATCCTCAGGAGGAAGGATGCCCCATGTGCCAATGTCTTGGGCAGAGCGCCCTGGTAAACTGCCGTAGTCAGGTCCAGCCTTCAGTCACTGAGAGTCTGGCGAGAAATGAATGAGATTCTCTGCTGCCCCTGGGGGCATCTCCCTCTTGGAGGTTTGGCTTTGAAGAGCTTTCATTGAGCCCCCCCACCCAGGGGGCTCCAGGTAAGGAACCCAGCGAGGCACACACAAACTCACAGAGGTGCAACAGCCACCACGAGATTTTGCCTAAGGGCATTTAGCAACAATTTCAGGTGATTCTCCAGCCTTTTGACCCCAGTTCCTCTAAATTCAAACTTTTGCTGCTGAGCGTGCATGCAGTATTGTCCCTGGTCCTCTCCCCCACTGGCCTGGTAACCCTGCCAGATGCCACCATCGGGGAAACGGGCATCTGTGTCTGCTCTCGCCAGTGTCTTCGGGTGGCCTGGGAGCCACTTCTGTGGGCTGAATCGGGTGAGAGGATGGGTTTCTGGCTTGGTTCTGAACTCGAGCTGTCTCCAGTGGGGCAGACCTCATGTACCCATTGGTGCTTCTTATGGACCAGTCACACAGCTCTGGATGGAGCCTCTCCTGACCTCATTGCTGCTTAGGTGGTTACGGGAGAAGGCATTGGGACAGGGAGGGTGGGGATGAACTCACCAGCCCCCTGGCCTGGACCAGATGATGCTACCAGTGATGAAACAGAACGAGTGGATGGCTCACTTCTCTAGAACTCTCAAAATACACAAGCCATCACAGCTCCTTTATTGTGGCTCAAATAAATCCAACCCCTGGACATATTTCCTCCTTTCCTTGATGACTTGATGTTTTAGATCTTCCTTTACCAACTTTATAGAAATAGATGTTTGAAGAACCACGCATTTGTCACCGTGTTATTGTCCTGCAAATATCTTCTTCTTCCATCCTGTGCTATGGATAGAGACACTTCCCACCATGTTGATTTGGGGCTTGGCCACGTGACTGTCTTTGGTCTGTGCGATGTTGGCAGGCATGTGTTGCTCAAGGGCCTCTGATGTGCTCCTGGGAGATGGTATTGGAGTTCACTCCACTTGCCAGAACATGGCCTGGGCTGCCGATCCAAGGAGGATGCCAGACCTGGACACTTATGAAGCCTGGAGCCATGCCCACCCAGCCCTGCTGAAGGGAGCCTCCTTCCCCCACTGCAGAAATCCACGCACCAGTGAGCAAGACAAAATAAATGCTTGCAGTTGTCAGCCACCGAGTTGCAGGATGGCTTGTTACGCAGCATTATTGCGGCAACAGCTAATAGAGAAATTCTTAGCTTTCCCTTTATGACTGCCCCACAGAGCCTTCTGAGAAATATTCTTTTATTCATTTTTTCCTTTGGTCATTCATTCACTCATGAATTCAACAAATACTTCTTGAGTGTCTACTGCACCCGGCTCCATCCTGGATGCTGAGCCTGTCTCCAGGAATAAGGTAGGCAAGGCCTCAATCTCCTGGCCCTTTCCATCTAGTGAATTTGCATGTGGCATCAGCCTGTTTTCCAAGCGCTTGGACACCTGTCTCATAAATGCTTCAACTCTCCCGGCCTCAAAAAGCTTTTATCTTTTCTGGGCAGAGGGAAGGGAGTAGGTCTTCCCAATGGGTGTAGAAGTAACTCAGCCATGTACAGTTAAAAAACATCGGGAACTCATTCATTTTACAAAATAAGCCATCGATACTGAGCTCCGGTCAGCTTCTCAAAGCCTCAAAGAACAACTGTGGCTATATTTTTGGTTCAAAATAATTTCAAGCTACTTTGTATGAATAGATGACTCATCTACCACCAGAAAGAAAGGACTAGGTCTATCTCACAGAATGAAGCACACAACCCACATTAAAAGCTAGAATTTCATTTGCAGTTGTTTCAAATACAGGGTGATTAAACTTTACCTATAACTTATTAAAGTAGGTCTATCTGCTGCATCTAAACCCATGCCATGTCTGTTCCAACTGCTGCTTCCGGGCTGCCCCCATGTTATCCAGGCTGTGATCTGAGCTCTCTGGGATGCAGGCCAGGTGCTCAGAGGATGCATATTGAATAAATGAAAGAAAAAACGATTGAGAGTTTATGAACCACCCAGGTGGAAGATAGAGAGCCTGATATCCTTATAACGGAAGATTGGGCCTGCAACCCAAGATGTATTTGTCAGAATCCTTGCTCTGCTAGGTGATAAAACAGGCTCCTCGAGAGACACTGAGCTGAGGGACGGTAAATGGCTCAGGACTTTCTTTGCTGCAGGACTTATCAGGGGCTTTACAAGACTAACACGCACTGGAGTCCCCAAAGGAAGCTTCTATGGAAAAGTTTCCAAACTCACCTGGCCTGGGAAGCCTGATGCTCATACAGCAGCTCCCAGGATTAGAGCCCCAGGGGCTGTTGCTGGGAACTGCCAATTTGTAGCATCCATGCCAACCTGTGTGCATCTCCCACACCTCAGCACCACCAGAGGGCTTCCAGTCTTGCAGGCTCAAAGTTCTGACAACCAGAACCTCTAAACCAGCACTTCCATTAGGTTCACTATCATTCTCTGTTAAAAACAACACAGAAAACATTGTACCCGAAGGCCATTTGCAATAAACTTAAAAGATGTTTTACCCTCTTAAAAAAAAAAAAAGCCTCTGGATCACACAGTGATCTTTAAAAAATAAAAAAGAAAATAGTATTAAGATCCTAAGGATATTGGGGCACCTGGGTGGCTCAGGTGGTTAAGCATCTGACTCTTGGTTTCTGCTCAGGTCATGATCTCAGGGTCCTCTGATCGAGCCCCACGTCAGGCTCTGAGCTCAGCACAGAGTCTGCTTGTCCCCCTCCCCTCTGCTCCTCCCACCGCTCACATCATCTCTCTCTCTTTCACAAGTAAATAAATAAAATATATTTTTTAAGATTTTATTTATTTATTCATGAGAGACACACAGAGAGAGAGAGAGGCAGAGACACAGGCAGAGGGAGAAGCAGGCTCCATGCAGGGAGCCCCACATGGGACTCGATCCCAGTCTCCAGGATCAGGCCCTGGGCTGAAGCTGGTGCAAACCGCTGAGCCACCCGGGCTGCCCTAAATAAATAAAATATTTTTTAAAAAAAAAAGGTCTTAAGCATACCATACTTAACGATTATGAAGTAAAATTTTTAGCTCTTTAAATAGCAGATTTGGTTAAGGCCTACCTATCTGTATTTTTTAGAGGGTTTGAGTTTTCTATTTTCAAAAACAGCAGCTCAGTAAGAGCCAAGAGCTGTTAATTTTGCATTGACTTGCCTTCCGCAGGTGTGACGTTCCAAAGTTGATGGCTCTTAAATACAGCCCTTCAGGTGACTTCTGTCACATTTAAAGCAGATTAAATTATGAGCTGCATAGTTCCAGTATATTTTGTTGTATTATAATTCTTTGAAAACTGGTAATTCATGCATGGCATATACGAGAACTCTCTATTAACCAGAGTATTTGATTAATGAGCCCGGCATGTGCTCCCATCATGCTGAGTAACCACCTTTTCTCCACCTGGATGGATGCAATACCCCAAACCACTCAGTTTTCTTATTTGTTTTAAAGGATCATAACAGCAACATACCAAAAAAAAAAAAAAAACCCACAAACAAACAAAAAACAGAACTACTGGAGTCAGAAAACACGAGTTCGAACCCCAGAGTCGTGTCTGCATTCCTGGGATAGTGCCTGGTATCTAGTAGGTGTTTAATAAATTATCATTGCCTGGGTGGATAGATTGATGAATAAATAAACAAATGGACAATTGATAAATAAATAAAACAAATGAAGGAAGGCTTCCTGACTCCCCCTGCACCATCTGGGACAGCCATCTCCTCTCCTGACTTCCATAGGGTCCTGGGGAGACCTCCAACATAATCTGTGACATTGTATCATAAATGTCTTTATTTCCATCTGCCTCCTTCATCAGAGCTCCTGGAGGGCAGCTGCTTTGTCTTATTCTCTCTACTTCTAGGATTCAGCAGTTCTGGGCCCTCCAATAAGGACTCCGTGGAGGGGGACTATTCCTGTTACGGCATGAATGTGCATTGCTTAACTCCCGTGGAAAGGTCCCCAATTAAGGGTACGATTAACAATAAAAGAAGTTCTGATGTCAACAGAGAGGGTATTGTCTTGGAGAAAACATAAACTGGACACAAAGCACCCCGGTGATAGAATTCAAGTGTGACCTTGGGCAAGTCACTCTCTTGCTCTGGGTCCCAGTTTCCACAACAGTTGATGAGCAGGTGGGACCACGTGGCCCCAAAGCTTCCTTTCAGGTCCCAGCTGCCAAGATTCCATGATTCCAAATCTGGTAGCTTCAGGGTAGCGACAAATATATGCATACTACTTGATTCATAATTTTATTCCTTGGAACCTTTCCCAAGGAAATAATCCATCACGTGGACGATGATACATATATCTACAAAGGTGGTCTTCCCAGCATTGTTAATAATAGTGACAAAATGGAAATAACTCAGATGTCCGACAATAAGGAATGGCCAGGACCATAAGGTGCATACTCACGATAGACTGTTAGGCTGACCTGAAGATTTATGTTCAAAAGAAGAAACGCAGCATGCAGCATGGGGAAGCGAATGTGGTCTGGCACCCAGGGTGCAGATCCTGAAGGCAAATGGCTGCATTTGATTCCCGGCCCTCTTATTTATATGCTGTTGTGAGCGTGATCAACTACTTGCCCTCTCTGTGTCTCACCTCACTGGAAAATGAGAGCAAGAACAGAATCTATCTCAAGAGGTTACGCTGAGCGTTATATGAAATAATTGTTACCAAGCATGCAGAATAGCACCTGGCAGATAATAAATTATTGACGCTGGCTATTATTACATATGATTGCAGTAATAATCGCTTTTGAAGGAATATTTACTACATGATTCACAGACGATACACACTGGAAGAGAAAAAGTAATATGTTAACAGCCATTAACTTTAGATGGTGGGGTATCGTAGATAATTTTAATTCGTTCTGTTTATACTATAGTGTCTTTTCCCCAAGTTTCTGAAATGGGCATGTGATGATTATGATCGGTAAAAAAAAAAAACAAATGTGACTCTTTAAAAAAAAAGTAAGTCTGTACATAACTGTTTGCTTCATGAGGATTTGGACTTAGATAAGCCTGGGGCAAGGTGCTGCTTTGCCACTTAGGACACATATGACTTTGGCCAGTTCGTGAACCTCTCCAAGTTAATTGGATTCCTGAGCTAGGAATTGGGCAGGGAACAGGTGAAAGACAGCATGAAATATATGAGTATATGTTAGGGGTCAATAAATGTTCTCTCACCATAGAGAATTACTTGGTTCTCAACATTCTTAGGTACCATGCAGTGACCAAATGAACTTTAAGAGACAATCTCTGTTGGGATCCCCGGGTGGCTCAGCGGTTTAGTGCCTGCCTTCAGCCCAGGGCTCCCGATCCTGGAGACCCGGGATCGAGTCCCACATCGGGCTCCCTGCATGGAGCCTGCTTCTCCCTCTGCCTGTGTCTCTGCCTCTCTCTCTCTGTCTCTCATGAATAAGTAAATAAAATCTTAAAAAGAGAGAGAGAGAGAGATGATCTATATCTTCGAAGAGCTTGAAGTTTTACTGAGGGCCCAAGAAAAGGAAACCCATGTGGTGGAAAAGAGGAAAGTAATAGACTGTATTTGGGCATAGTAAGAACTCAGCGATGCAAGACACGGAAGGGTGGGGCCTGGCATCACATGGGAGGACTTCGTAGAGGAGAAGGGGCTTGAAATAAGCACTGAAGAGTGTGTAGAATTTGAGTATGTAGTTAATGCTAATTAGGATCATATTCGGCTACTAAAACCAAATTCCTGACTATAGTGACTTAAAGTTATGTCCTTTCATGTAAGGGAAATCCAGCTGTAAGCAAGCCCCTAAATCATCAGGCTTGCAAGCTTCTGTGTCTCTACACTGCCTTCTTTTTTTTTTTTTTTTTTTTTTTACACTGCCTTCTTTAACATAATGTCACCTCAGGGTCCCCCATGGTTGTTGGAACTCCAGCCCTCGTAGCAGAGTTCAAGGTCAGCAGGGAAGAAAAACAGAGGGACTCACTCCCTCTGCGTTGAGTCAGCATCTTTCTAAGTAGCTTTTTTCCGTGTCTCCTCTCACATCACTGGCCAAATATGTTGCAAGAAAGCCTAGAAAAGCCAGGAGAAGGCCAACATATGGAGGACGATTAGATGTCCTGCATGTGCCCATAGGGGCTGTTGGACAGTTACAGGAAATACTGCTGGGCTCCTGGTCTACCCGCGTCATTAACGTTGACTCTGCACCTGATTGGGTTCTTCCTGTGTATTTTCTCTGCCTCTACACAGCCCTTCCGGGACGGGTTACCTGTCCCATTTTGCAGATGAGGAAAGGTAGACTGAGATCCAGCAGGGCCCTGCTGCCTGCCTTGTGTGCTAAGAGTGCTTGTCCCTAAAAGTGGATCGTTGGCCTTCTTATTTCAAAGCCAGGGTTGTGTGCGTAGTAAACCACGTCCCTCTCCTCCTCTGTGGGCGGCCTGCTCAGGTCCAGCAATCCCATCACCCAGCAAGTGGCTCACACATGACTGGCAGGACCACGGGAGCTCGGTAAAGGGGGAAGAGAAGGAAAACTTTGGATTTGTTCATGAGGAAGACCTGTATCAACCCCGAGGGTCGCAGGTACTAGTAATACACGTGGATTCAAATGTTGGCACCTTTATTCAGGTTTTCATATTCAGAGGCTTTGCAGAGCCCAAACTAGCAGCAGACACTTCCGATTATTTAATCAGAATAAAATTGAAAGAGGGTGGGAAAAAAAAGAAAGAAAAACGAAGGCCACAAGTCCCATGGGCTCCCTGGGTCTTCCCGTGGATGCAAATGGCCTTCTGATTGAGTCATCACGGCAAATGCGAACCAACTCCCAGTTACATCCCAAGACTGGAAGTTTCTGGTGCCCTTTCCCGGGGACGAAACTGTTCATTCTCCCCACACGGCATGTGTATTTTTAAGGAAACAAGCACTTGGCAGATAATTTGCCGAAAAATATAAAATAGGGATGATATCCAGTTACCTTTTCTTAAAGGAAGATGAACGATCCAAGGGAGGGATAAATTGCATTTGCTATGAAAATTTGAATTTCAAGAAGTATATTATGTCCTCCAGTGTTCTCAATGAAAAGAAAATTATTTCTTTCTTGGGGAACACACTCTTATGGCATTTTAACTTTTATGACATTTCTGATTTGGGATGATGAGCCTTCTCCACAAAAATGATTCAAACTTCCATTTTTGTGGCGTGCGTGTCCTTATAAATTACTCTGCCAGCAAAGGAGAAGCGAAGTGCTCCCGAAAGTGGAGCTGGGTTTTTTCTGCAGAGAAAAGTTTCTTTTTCCCCCCTTTCTGGATGGTGCTGCTGAGAGAGACACAGATCAGAGAAATAAATTGCACTTAATCACTAATCACCTGAACATAAGCTAAAAGTGGTATCAGTCTCTCCTACGGACGAGAATCACCTCGCTTCATAAATAATGAACAAAGACACATTTCATTGGGTGCAATTAAACAAAACGGCCAGGCTATATGGAGACGTGATTCGGATCCCGCCCTGTCCCCACAGGCCCCCAGACGCCAGGACCCCAGAACCCACCTTTCAAACATTCAGAGGCATTCTGCTCCATTGTCTTTCTCGAGCATGAAACAATGCCATCCGAGGGAAACTTGAAGCGATGATGTTTATTTAGAATTAGAATCGATTTTCATTTTACATAACACCTTTCATTTTCAAGGCCCCCAAAGTACTTTACAAAGCAATAAGCTAGACAGTAATATTGCTATAGACAAGTATAACCGTCATTATGCTTTCTGTAATAGCTCGCAGGCTTGGAAATTAGAAATCTAGGGAGGGAGATGGAGAGACAGATAAAGGGAGAATGAGGGACAGAAGGAGCTCTGTGGGGACAGGGCGAGGGACGGAGGCAGGAGACCCAGAGACACCAGCAGAGGCAGAGGGTGACAAAGGAAGCCGGGAACGGAGGCCCAGCTTCCCGCCTGCGCTTTGTCGTTTCGAGACATTTCCAGTGGATGCTTTCCTTTCATCTCCGAGTGACATCCTCAGCCTGACACCGGACAGACAGAGGGGGCTTTGGAAGCAGGCAGCCCGGGACTCGTATCCCAGCCCCTCTGACCGGCTGGTTGGCCCTGAGAGACTTGCTTAACCTCTCTGAGCGTCATCTTCCTCTTCCGTGAAATGAAATCACGAGACCTACGCCGTAGAGCGGGAGAAGTGAGACAATACTGGTAAAGGACCAAAGGCAGAAGAGGCACTCAAAGTCAGTTACGGCCCCCCTCCTCCCAGCCTCCCTCCACATCACGAAGACGAGGCTAGCAGGTCCTATTGGATTTCCAGGACACAGAGGAATTGAGTAATCCTGCATAATGCTTCATGACTTGCAAAGCCCATGATCTCATTTGATGAAATGAAGCCAACCTGGCCATGACAACAGTATCAGGAAGCACTTCTGACCTCCTCCCAGTGTCTCGACAACCTTGAAAGTTCAGCGTTAGTAACCCCATTTCACAGAAAAAGAGACCGAGGGTCAGAGACGTTAAGGCCTCCGTAGAGAGTCAAGGCCAGGACTCACCCCGGGGCCCCAGGAAGTGAAGCTCAGGCTGCTTTGCCCCAGGCCTGGCTGTCTACTCCTGAAGGGTCAAGGAGATTCAGCCCATGCCTGTGATGCCCCCTCGACATGGACACAGACCTCGCAGTTAGGAAACAATCCTTTAGGAAACTGATCGTGCTCATCCTTTAACTGCCACCAATACATGCTTCCTCGAAGCAATGAAAATGTTTTGATTTTGCAGTTTGGCTTTAGTGTAAAGGGGCACCGGCTCGCCATCGTCACGGTCCCTGGCGCAGAGACAGTGTGTGAACACGTTTGTGATGAATCTGGCGCTGGTTCTGTCCCTGACCCACGCGAGCGCCTCTCCACCAGCCTGTTCTGCGCCGGGCCTTGCTCTAGGTGTGCAGGCCCAGAGGGTGAAACCCCAATGGACACCGACAGGTAGTAAGAGGTCCGACGGGGCGGGAGCAAGGCAGGGCTCTGGGGACGTTTGGGAGGGCTCGTGCCAGATCCGATGCAAGAGGCGCAGTGGAATATTCTAGAGCAAATGACGGTGAAGACAATGGCAGAGGGGATGGAGAGAAAAGAAAGACTGGAGAGACCGGAGATTAAAGAGACAGGCCTTGCAGGTGCCATAGATGCAGGGACTCCAGGGAAAAAGCAGGGGGGTCCCTCTCTCCTATTTGCAGGGCCTTGCTCTCAGGATCCACTACAGAAACAATAACAATAATTTTTAAAAAAGATAAAGACGGTGACTGGAAGCCCCATTCGGCACAGCCCCTCCATCTCTGTGATGTGGCTGACCTCCGGCTCCCGCTGGCCGGGGCAGACCCAGGCCACTCTTCCCAGCTCCCCTGCCGCGCTGTAGGATGTATTACCGATTTTGATCAAATACAGTTTTTTTCTAATTGTCACCGCGCAGGCGGCCTCGCGGGGCCGGTGTGACTCGTGCACGCCCGTGACAGGGGAGCGGTCCCAGCAGCTGCTCGGTGCCAGCCCGCCTGTGTACGTACCTCTCCCGTCTTGTCACTCACATCTCCCCTAATTACGGAACATCTGCTTGCTGTGGCCATTAACACTTCGCTACCAGCTTGTGTGGTTTAATACCGATGACTCCTGACCTCCCCCAAGGAAGGCGCTTTCTGTCAAAATGTTCCCCCAAAGAAGCCAATTCTCCACGCAAAATGTGCACTTTCTTTTTGTTTTTTTTCAAATGCTACCTGACTACAGGCTTCTTTGGAAAGAAGCAAATGGGTTTGATGAGGCGCCACTCGGAGAAGCAGAGGGGGGGCACAGAGCAGTCGCAGCGACGGGAAACCTTTACTCTGTGTTATTCTGTTTGGGTCGGAGCCTTTAGGGATGAAAAAGTCAAGTCAGCTCGAGGGGTGGGAATGTCCATCTGAGTGACCCCCTTCCTCCCAGCTCCCCACCCCACCCCGCCTCTGTCCTCCAGCTAGAGGGCAGTAGAGCCACCACCTCCAGCTCTCTTCCCTACCGTGACACCTGCCTACCTGAACACACACCATCCAAAGACAGTCCAGCTGCCCCTAGGATCATTTTAATTATGGGTTCCTGTGGCGGTGCGCGTGCTCCCCTGCACATCCAGAATCTTAAAACCTGGAGAAAGGGACTCCCCTTCCTCCACGGGTGATCTGGAAACGGTGCGATTGCCCGCGAACATCAGACGGCATTTAAAACAGTTCACAGCTTCCCTGGCTCTCCGATGACAACTTGCTCAAAAAGTATAATAGAAATGCGAGGGGGAAATAGAGAAACAATCTTTCGTTCGACGCATAATGGATCACGCCGCAAACGGTCCCCAGCCGGGGGCTGACTGTCACCAGATTGCGTTTCGTGACTTCGCTCTGACGTTAAGACTCCCATCAGAAGGCATATTATAGCCCAACGTGGTAACACTAACTATATCAAAGGGAAAGCTATGCAGGATTGTTCTAATAAAAACGGGGAATGGGGAAGGAGTTAATTTTAAAACCATCCCCAACATGATCCGTGAGTCGATGTGTTCTGAAGACGGTCTTGCACATTAGATGCTTGCCTCTGCTTCCTGTTTTGATGCGTGGCAAAGCCTCTTTCTTCCAGGAAAGAAAGAGTTGGGGATGGTTCCACAAACACTTTGCTTGGAAAAGTGGTCGGTGGGCTCACAGTGATTTCCAAAGCGGTCGGACCTTGCTTCCAAAACGGAAAAACATTCACTCAAGGGGAGCCTGCCTGCAGAGCCGGGCTGCTTAAATGGGATGCAAGCTCGACCAGTATACTGGTGAAGCTAGGAGCTGACTTTAATTTTATTTTTCTCCAAAAGAGGCAAAAGTGATCACTGACCCGGGCACAAGCAAATTCCAAAGAGAGCAATGTAATTAGGAGAGAATAATCTAGAGTGTTGCTGTTTTGCCCCATCACATCTAAAAGCATTCATGATACTTTGCTGCAGGGAATTTGCTGTGGCATCGCCCTGGTGCCGACAGACGCTTCCCTGGGAACTGAAACAGCCGAGGAGGAACACGAGAGGGAAAAAGGTGAAGGAATAAGTGGGTTAAAAAATACTGCAGGATACCTGTAAATACATTTTGTAAATGTGCATTTCCAGTATACGACATCGTCCTCGTTGTCGACCTCCCCAAAGCACCTACCCGAGAAAACGTTTCAACAAGGGGGAGAAATGATCTTGTAATCTCAACAATAAAAGCGTTTCCATCCTTTGTAGATGCTGACTTACAAAAAAAGTGCTTTCAAACAACAAAAGATGGAGCGGTAATTACATAAATCTCTTCATTCTTGATGAAGACACAATGGAGTATGAGCAAATCAATAGTGCTGCTGCGGTAATTCTTGTTTTTATGATGAGCCGAACGCAAACTTGTTAAAATTGAATTCTGCTCCTTGTGTATAAAAAAATTAGGATTTGCACAAATCCGGGGGAAAAGAACACATGTTCCGTAAATGCTTAATTTTTTTTCCGTGCTACTTAGGAGATTTATGGTGGCACAGAATCAGATCCAGAAATGAATGTGACACCAACAATGCAACGTTGCTGTCTGCATCCCCCAAAATGAGACCTGCCACCTTTCCGACATCTCATTTTAGTTGCTGCGCTGGAGAGGTTCGTAATGCCCAGAAATTACCTCCTCGATGTTTAGTCCCGCGATTAAATAAACGAAATACACCCTAAAGTCAAATATCTCCAACTTATTGCCAATAAATTGGCCGTAATGATTTTTTCCCCCACAACCTGCACTGGTAATATTTCCCATTCAAGAATAAGTGATCTTGTTGATTTTCCAAAGAAAAGGTAAAGATCATTGCATTTAAAAATAATTAATAGATGGGCCTGCATACCTTTGAATTAAATTAAAGGAAAAATATTTCTTTTTTGTAGAGATGATTGCATTCATATCCTGTTTGGTGTGAAAAGTAGATTCCAAAAAGCTTTTAACTAATTTGTTCAATTTGTTTCAAAGCCAACATGAATAGGCTTGGTGCAAATTCAGATTCATTAAAACTTAATTAATATGCATCATTATGCAAATGAGGTTGCAGTTAATGAGTTCTTAAAAGAAGCTTTCTTTAATTAGTTCAGTTTTAATGGCATCATCATTTATCTGACTTGTTTTTAAAGCCACATGACATGCAGAAAGTGACCATCCTCTACAATGTGCTGCCTAATTGCGTTTCATCCTAATTGTTTAATGTTGAAAACTTTGAAAAAGTTAAAATGTTTTGATATTCAGTTCTATTAAATGGCTTTCACAAACTTTTCCATTCTGGTGACAGAGATGTTCTTCCCCACCTCAGCTTTTTTTTCCTACTGCCTCTTTTAATTATTTTCTTTTTTGACTTAGCCATTTTGATCACCTATTTTGATCCTATGAATATTATGTCCATGCTTATACATTTGCACATTGATAAACCCGTCCTCACAGGTACACGTATGAAGCTGTGAATATAATTGCCCAACGAGCACACTTTATTGTTATGTGCATACATTAGTGCGGATTATTATACTTATGCACTTGAAAAATTAAAACGAGCCTTTCTTGAGGCCATCTGCTAACTTCAGGAAGCTGGGTAACATGCTTTAACACGAGATTTTAAAATGTAGTAATTCACAAAAATTACAGCCACTGCTATCACCAGCGTCGACATCAGAGATGCCTGCCTGGGAGATAAGAATGCTTAATAATTATTGGGGAATATGGAAATCAGAAAGGAAAAAAAAAAAGGCAGGCTTCGTGCAGAAAAAAAAAAAAATGCTAACCCAGGAAATGACTTTGGAAGCTTCGAAAACACAATGGGTTTTTAAAACATTTTCAGATTTATGAAATATTGTGCTACACAATTACAATTGTGTTTTGACATGTGGCGCCGAATGTAATTCTTTGGGGGAGAAAAGGAAGCTCTTTCACACACAGGGTCCTAGAGAGGGATGCAGTTTGCCGTGGAATACACGTTTTTACACTATTGTCAGGAGTTTTATAACTGAGGCCAACTACTCGCGTTTAGAGCTCCAAAATAAACATATGTGCTTTGCATTGGTTTAAGTGAAGTTTTGTGTTTTGTTTCAGCAGAGATTGAGCCGTGCACGCTCCACCCTCATTAACAACAACAACAAAATGCCGTGTAAGCCTTGCATTTATCAAGACATGGGCCGACGCTGCATACATTGTATGTTTCACATAGAAGGAGAAAAAAACAAAAAGGAAAATAAATATTCCAACCTTTTTTGACACTTAGTCTTTTGAGTATCACCAAGCATATCCTGATTAAATAACGGGGAAAAATGCATCTCCCGGAGAAGGGAGCTGAGAAACCATTATTTGGGGGATCTTTATAACGAGGGTGGCGTCTCTGGCTGGGAAGACGGTCGCCTCTCTCCCAAAGTCTGCTGGTTGCAGCAATGTAATTGGTATCACACTGCCATATGGTGATTGAGATCATATTAATAGAATTACATGAATAACTATTGGGGGAGGTTCTGTTTGCAAATAGGACATCACGTAAAAGTGTGGAGCAAAGCCATGTCATTATGGGATGTTTCCTCCAAGAGGGATATAACAGACTTTGTTATTCACAGACAAGGTAAGGAGGTAGCCGAGGTGGTCACCTTATCTTAATAAAAACAGAAAGCAGTGCAATCTAATGTGTCGAACCTGAATCCCAGAAAAAGACATTTAGAAAAAAAAAATTTTTTTTTTTTTAGCTTTTCAAACACAACAATGTTCTTCTTGAGAGTGGGGGAACTTGTCTTACTTCTCTCTGTCCCACAGCACAGAACACGGTGCCTTGAACGTGGAAACGCTCTCTGAATGTTTACCGTGTATATGAATGAATCCATTAAGTAAGGTCAGAATTTGCTAATACATCCTTTCTCTAGTACGTTCCCACGAAAATGTGCATTTACAAAAACAATCATATGGAAAAGGTGTAAATATAGTTACGGCCCCTAATCTCCCATCTACAGTGATAAAGAAAAATACTTCTGTCTGTATACGAATAAAAACAAGCTTCTGGTGGCACAATGCTTTAGAGTTTATAAAGCAATTTCCTGTACTTATCTCTTTGTAATTTTCATGACATCCCTTTGAAATTGGCAATGATATCTTTTTTTTTTTTTTAAACGAGGGTAGATAGCCCATCCCAGAGGGAAGCTGTGATTTGCTCAAGGTCACGGGGACAGAAAAGTGAGAGCTGAGGGGGTCAGTGCAGGACCCAGGACCCCAATGCCAGCACTCTCTCTGCTGCCATGAAGAGGCCTTGCTGCAGATTGATTTATAGCCGGTAGGGAAGAGCATGAGGACCCCAAGCTCCTGGTCAGAAAGGCCGAAGGGTGACATCACTGCATCTGCCCCCAGCCAAGGGGGTTCGCAGAAAGGATAAATTATCTGAAATCTATGGTGCCAAGGAGTATGTAGGTTTAGGGCTTTTCCGAGGCAATATGCAAAATGATGATGCGAATGGCCATCCATCATAATTATTTTAAAATTCAATAAACATTTAGTGAACACTTTCTTTGTGTCGGGCAACGTGCCAGGTGCTGAAAAAGCCTTAGTTTAGTTAATCCTCTCGACGCCGCTATTTGAGGGAGACAAGTGTGGGCACACTTTGAGGGAGCTGGCATTTGGAGAAGCTAAATGAGGTGCCCCCAAGTCGGAGAGTCAGGGTGAGAGCCCGAATCCCCACTTGGCTTTGCAAAGGCTGTACTCTTTCTCCTATCATCTGGACGGGGACGCCGAGCCCATTAATTAAAAATTGATTAAGACTGGACTGCATGTCCAGAGAAGTGGCGTTTATGAAGTGCGGTATCAGCTCACCATGAGGAAACGTGTCTGTGAATTAGAGGATTCAGAGAAGGCTTTGTAGATGAAGGAAAAACTGTGTTAGTCTGAGAATAATGACATCGGTCATGGCAACAGACACAGCAAGAATTAGCATCTGTTGGTGAGTTGCTGCGCGCAGGTAGTCTAGAGTCTTTCACGGGTGCTGACTCATTTAATCTGCATTACAATTAGGAGGTGAGGCACTGCGGTTGCCCCATCCGTGGGTCCCAAGATGAGTCCCAGAAAGGCCAAGCTGCCACCCAAGGCCACACGTGAAGGACAAAGCAGTGATGGCTTTCCTCTTAAAGTCCCATTGATCCTCCACCGTCAAAGATGAAGCATGTTCCCCATTGATGTACTTGGGGAAATTTTGCTTTGTTATTTGCAAAACCATTCATCAGAGAAGAAAGCACGTCTTCAAATCTCTTCCCAACATGCAAGGCCCAAATCTCGATGACCCAAAGCACATCTTCAGCTGAGGGGTGGAAACAGGGCCATCGTTCAATGCTCCGAGGCCGGGAGTCATCTCGCATGGCCCGCATCCCCCAAGAGCTCCTAGCAGATTTCTGAGGTTTGACATTAATGGAGACATTTTTGGGGAATCGCAGTGGACAGCCACAGAAAACCAAAGTGGAACTGAAAATCTAGAGGGTCAAATACGCTTTGTCACAGAGGAGGAAGAAGGCAGTAAAAACCAGAGAGGGCCAGGAAGACCCCATCAGCTCACAGCTTCTGCACCCCCTCCGGCCTGCACTTCAGTGAACCTCTGAAGTCGTCCTGGGCTCCTGCTCACTCTCTCTCTCTCTCTTTTTTAAGATTTATTTATTTCAGAGGGAGAAAGAAAGAAAGAGAGCATGTGAGTGCATGCGAGTGGTGGGGGCAGCCAGGAGAGAGAGAATCTCAAGCCGACTCTACCCTGAGAGGGGAGCCCACTGTGGGGCTGGATCCCATGAGCCCAAGATTATACCCAGAGCCGAAATCAAGAGTGCGTGGTTCAACTAACTTAGCTGCCCAGGCGCCGCACTCCTGCTCTCTTAATTCCCTTGTCCAAGGAACCCTGGCTGCCACTCTGAAGATGCAGATTGTACCTCGATGTGCTTGCAGCTGTCAGACCCTCGGCTCTCACGACTGTTACTAAAAGCCTTCATTCATTTCCTGGTCAGCCCTCCTTGCCTCCACCTTCAATTTGAATGCATTCGCAGTGCTGTCACCCAAGGACATTTGTTTTTTATTTTTTATTTTTTTAAGACTTTATTTATTCATGAAAGACACAGAGAAAGAGGCAGAGACACAGGCAGAGGGAGAAGTAGGCTCCCTGCGGGGATCCCAATGTGAGACTCGATCCTGGGACCCCAGGATCATGCCCTGGGCTGAAGGCAGACGCTCAACCACTGAGCCACCCAGGTGTCCCACCCAAGGACATTTAAACTCTGAATTTGTCACTACCTCTCTCACAAACATTCAATGGCTCCCCACTCCTTTCCAATGAAACACTGTCTTCGCGGCCCAACTTTCGAGGCCTTCCATAGTTTTAGCCCAAACCATGTATTCAATCATATTTCTCTTTTCTTTTATGTTATCTGTCAAGTCAAACCAAATAAGTCTTTCCCCCACAGCCGTCTAAACGATGCTTAGCTGTCTCATAATCATAAACATATTATATTGTATGTTCATGATAGGCAATTGATAAAATCACAGAAGAATAAAAGGAAAAAATAAAAATACCCTGCAGTCTAAATACCCGGATATAATCCCTCAGATATAATAATTATGTTGGGTTATTTTTCTACAGTATGTATAATATAAAATAGATGTGATAAACACATATGACAAACCTGAGATCACTACGGAAAAACAATTATGCATTCTAGTTTCTTTTTCTCCCCTAAGCAACAGAGTGTGAGCATTTTGTCACCTCCTTAAATATCTTTAAAAATCCTAAATTGAAGGAGTTATTTTAGAACAGTGCCTGGGACATAGCAGGTGTGCAATAAATGTTAGAATGCTAGCTCTCATCATTATTATTAGCTTTTATTATCCTCGGAAAACGTGATGCTTAATAACTGTATAATATTTGATTATATAGATATTCAGCAATTAGTTTGAAATATCCCTTGTGGTTAAACATTTAGTCTGTTCTGAATTTTATGCTCCCATAAACAACTCGGCAATGACTATTCACATGTGCATATGCATGTCTGCACATGTAGGCATCTGTCTGTGTGTATGTATGTGTGTATGTACGTCTTTGTGTGTGCATATTTGCATACATATGTATGCATACATGTGTTTGTGTATGCATGCGTGCATGTGTGTGTGTGTGTGTGTGTCTGTCTGTCTGATGTCTGCTTATCATCTTGGAAGAGTTTCCTATTGCCAATAAATTCCCTAATTCTTTCTCCTTAAAGTGTTCTGAGTTTATTTTCTGTTGCAACCTATAGGAATCCTGACACAACACATTTGGGCAAAACCTCACATCTCAAAGTGGGCAGGGACAATCTTTTATTGTAGATGGTGGATCTGCTTCTCAGCAAGGCTCTCCTGGCTCTGCATACCCCCACTTAGTATGTCAGGGTCCCAGAGGCTGGCCCCTGCTTGGGTCCCAAGTGATGAGGCTTGGAGGAGAAGGCCAAACTGCCTCCTGGCTGTAAGAGTGGAGTCCTCAGGAAGAAAAATGTGTCCACAAACATGAGGATGTGGGGAGAGCGCACAAGGGCTTCCCTGTGGGTCAGAGCACATGATGATGTGCCTTTGGAAGGTGGAGCCTGGAAGCATGGGGAACACTGAGTGTTTGCTTTCAACCAAGTCCATGGGTGGGGAGCGAGTGGATAAGGATGCTGAGCCAATTTAGAAGCCCACCAAGAGTTTCCAATATGTTCATCTTGCCATCCCGTTTGTCCGCATTGTTCTCATTTGGCCAATTTGATAAATATAAATTGGCATGTCTTTATAATTCAACTTTTATTCCCTTGATTAACAATGACGTTGAGTTTTCTTGATATATACATGTTGTCTCTTTGTATTTCTTCACTGCAGACAGAGCTGGCTACATGATTTACAGAGCTTGGTGCAAAATGAAAGTGGGGATGCTCCTTGTTCAAAAATCATTAAGAGTTTCAAGATGGTGGGGGTGAGGCATTAAACCAAGTATAGGATCCTTCTAGATACGGAGCCCTTTCTGGCTACCCAGGCCTCACAGCCACAAAGCTGGCTCTGACTGCAGCTTGTATTCTCCTGTGTTTGACCCTTTTAATAGAAGTGTTCCTTTTTTCTTCTTGATTTTTCCAAGCTCTTTATATAGCAAGTATACTGACATTTTGTCATATTTGTTATAAATGTTATTTATCCCATTAATGTGTGATTAACAAGAATGTGATGCATCCCCAGGGGGCATTTCATCCTTGCACGGGGGTGTGAAATTTCTATATTGCTCCAATTCTGCTCTCCAATAAAAGCCTACTTTAGCATCGGGTGTTGACTTTCAGTCACTGTGTTTGATCATGCCGTTCCCTCTTTCCACACACCAGCCTTTTTCCTACAGATTCACTCTGTGTAATCTCACCACTCTTCAAGGCCAGAGTCTGATGTCATCTTGTACAGGAAGCATCATCCCTGATCCTTTGACCTGAAAGTCACCCCCACCCCCATAATCCTCTTCTGGATTCCTCTCTTAAGAAGCTTCCTGCTTTTAATCATGTTATCCTTACATGGGCATGGCTTCAGCCCCCTTGAGGAGCAAGCTTCTTGATGGCAAGGATCCTGTACTACTCATTGCTCACCCTGCATGTCATGCTATGTGTATATTTTGTCATCGATAAGTGACATTTATCAGGCACCTACTATGAGCTAGGCGCTCTTCAAAAGATTTATCTGTGTAGCTAGCTATTCTGAGTGCTTCTCGGAGAGCAGATAAACCTGGATGCTAATCAAAACTAGGGCCTTATTCTGTTCTGACCCACAATGATGTTTTATCTCCTCCTAGTCCATTCTCAGGTGAGTCCCAAAGTGATCAATAAATGTTAGGTCCCATCATCATCATCATCATCAACATCATCATCATCATCGCTGTTGACATTTATAGGCACTCAGCAGGAGGCAGGCAAACACTGGGTCATTTAATCCTGGAAACAAATATATAAAGTAGAGAGTTTTACTAACCCCATTGTACAGACGGGAAAGAAAGGTTGAGGGCTCTAGAGTCAGTAACCGATGAAGTTGGGATGTGGACCCTTTGGCCATCTGCCTCCACCATTCTCAAAAGTGCCATCACTGGGACTTCCCTTCATCTTGAGGAAGAGAGGGAGGTACCAAGTGGTCGGCGCAAAGGTGATGAATTTGCGTGCCGTGGGGCAGCAGTGATAGGAGAGAGCATGGCTCCTCTTTTTTGTTTCACTGTCATGGGCTTATCTGGACTCTAAGTGTGGTTGTGCTGATTGAATGAAGAGGAGCCCAGGAGGAATCACAAGGTTGCTTCCCAAAATCCCAAGCTGAGACAAGACTTCAGGGACTTGCATCCCCAGACCATGGTCTACCCCATAAATCCATATGACATTTATTTTAAACAATTAACTGATACTTATTGAGCTTCTTGGATACTGGGCACATGATGTTTTGAACAGATGAGGCTCTAGGGGGTCAGAGAAATCAAGAGTCCTGCAGTCCAGGAGCTCAGAAGTTGGGGCAGAAAAAGTCACATGGTCAAACCCAGATATGTCTCAGGCTGTTCATTCATGAGCCAGAGAAGCCCTCCTGCAAAATTATTCATTCTCTCCTTGGGCTTGAGAGCCTCCCCTCGCATCTCCCACCGAGCCAGCTGTGCATCCATCCCTTTAGGAGTCAACCCACTTTCTCATTTATCTAGCCATCTAGCTACCCACCCAGCCACTCAGTTTTTCACTCATTGATCTCATTGCTCATCTGCTCCTTCATTGATTTGTGAAACATGTATCAGGTCCCCACTGTAGCAGAAATTGATTTAGACACCGGGAAAAATGTATAACCCAAATTAACATTTAAACAAAACGAATTCCAGAAATAAAAAGTTCCTGGCTGCCCCTGATATATATGTTACAACTCTCATTTTGCACCACTTGATCTAGCAAATTAAGACTAACGTGATTTGTAGACCCTGTAGCTAAATCAAGTTGGCGAAGTGTGGGCCCAATGAATGCTTTGATGGAATGACCTTCAACATCCTGTGTATTTCCAAGCCCCAAACTCACTCCCTCTAATCTACTTTGTATCTCTTGAGTACCTATAGTTTAAGCCTTCAGGGCCCTTTATATAATGACCAACTGAAAAAAATGTCATTTTTTTAGAAATTACTGTCATTCAAAACCAAAACAGACTGACAAGACTCACCAAGTATGAATCCTTAACGTGAGGTAATACAATGTTTTAGATACGATATCGTCCAATAAATAAAAGTATTTTATTTTATTTTAAAGATTTTATTTACTTATTCATGAGAGACACAGAGAAAGAGAAAGGCAGAAACACAGGCAGAGGGAGAAGCAGGCTCCATGCAGGGAGTCCGATGTGGGACTCGATCCGGGAACTCCAGGATCACACCCTGGGCCGAAAGTAGGCGCTCAACCACTGAGCCACCCAGGGGTCCCAAATAAAAGTATTTTAAAGATTGTGTCTCCTTGCCCTTACATTCATTTTGACATACGCCGGTATTAAGCCAGTCTCCTGTAACTTAATAAAGGAAGAAAAGGTTCAAACATTTCTGATACTCCTTCTCAACATAAAATGAGGGGGGAAAAAAAGAGTAAAATGTCGTATCATCCTCTTTTAATTGATATCTCGTCCTTTGCATAAATTACATGTCAGACGAACTGTCTATTTTAAGAAGAATATTGATATTTTATTCCCATCACCTTTTTTTCCCCCGTAGAAGGAATGAAACATTAAAACGGTGATTATATATGAATCACACCTTATACATGGGAGGTACAGTATAATTAGAAAAATAATTTTACCACTTGTAGTACAGTCTTGCAAAACAGATCCATTCTTACACTGGAAGCTGTGTTTAATGCACATGATTCGACTAGATGGGGTCTGTGAGAGATGCAGAAGGAAATCACGTCCAAGAAGCTCGTTTCCCGAGGTACCTGCTTGGGGAGGATTGTCTGAGTTTGCCCCTGCATGTCGTGCTCACCATGACAGCAGAGGACCCATCCATTCAGAAGTCCAAGAGAGATTCCCAGGGCTAAGCACCAATGGGTCGATGCGGCTGTAGCGACCCTGATGGGCGGTGGGCTGGGGTGCTCCGTTAGGATGTGGACTTGTGTCCATGTCTGTAGCTATACCAGAGAGAAAGGGAATGCTCTGCAAGAGAAGCAGCTCTGAAACCCAGCAGAGGCCATGCAGGTGTTTGGCTCAGGTGACAAGAGGGTGGCAAACAGAAGGTGGGATGGACGGGTGCCAGGGAAGCAGAGGGAAGTCACCGAAGCCTAGGCACCTGCACAGCCAGGGCCTGCCCGCTGCTCCTGGGCACACACACTCCCAAAACTTCTGAGTCTAACCCCCACATCCTGTGTGCAAGAAGCAGTTTCCAGATGTGGTGGGTGCCACCCCCCACAGGGACCCTTGGAAGACCCTGGTTGGGACTTAGGACAGTCTGGCTGGTATTACAGTTGGTTATGCAAACATTGGTCTGAATCACACCCTACTCCATGGTAAGTTCCCTGACCATGGGGAATAGAGAGGAAGGTCTTACCCTGATCTTGGGGAGGACAAGCCTCTATTCTACGGGGAATAGAGGGGAGGGTCTTACCCTGACCATGAGGAATAGAAGGGAAGGTCTACCCTGACCATGGGGAGTAGAAGGGAAGTTCTTACCCTGACCATGGGGAGTAGAAGGGAAGGTCTACCCTGACCATGGGGAGTACAAGGGAAGGTCTTACTCTGACCATGGGGAGTACAGGTAAGGTTTTAGAGTCTGGACAACTGAATTTCCATCCATGGTTCTCATTTTGGAGTGACTTGAAGCCATTCCTTCCTCCACCTGCCTGAGCTTCCACCTCTTCATACATCAGGGATCACAGTTCCATATAACATGCCTCTGAGAGTTGCTGCAAGATTCGAGTGAGCGTGAGCCTCAGGATGGAGACTGGCATATCACAGTTTGTTTATTGTGCGTCTATTTTTACTTTTCTACTTTTCATTCCTTAATCCCCAGCACCCAACACAATGCCTTGCATAATGAAGGTAAGCAACAAATGTTTGTTGAATTTAGTTGACTAGAGTTTGGATTCAATTGAAAAACTCTTGAAAAATGGGAAATCCACACTTTTTTTTTCATTCAGATTTGATACCCCCCACCCCCAGTCAAAAGATAGGCTTATTGTGTTTCCTCAACAAATGCATTTGAAACTCTTAGTAGGTGTCCTATAGGTGCTGAGGACACAAAGATAAAGGAGCCCTCAGACTGAGGCTCATGCTGGTGGGGAAAGTAGATATTCTAGTAAATAAATGGCTTCATGCATTGGAAGTACCAAGAAGGAGGTCTTAATAAGGCAGGCAGAGCATAAAGGAGGCAGTAGACAAATCTCCCTAAAATCTAAAATCCTTCCTTTGGCGCACAAGGACCCCTCTGACCCCCTCTCCCACTACCTCTGCGACCTCATCTCCCACCACCCTAATCTTTCAGCATGATCCCCCCCAACCGGCCTCCTTGCTGGTCCTCAAGCACACGAACAAGGGTACCTCAGAGCCTTTGCATTTGCTGTTCCCTCTGCCTGCGATGCTCTTTCTCTACATGACTCACTTGCCATGAGGGTTCAATTTATGTCAACTTGACTGGGCCACAGGGTGCCCAGGTATTTGTTCAAACATTTTTCTGAGTGTGCCTTGGAGTGTGTTTCTAGATGAGATTAGCATTTGAATCAGTAGACTGAGTAAAGCAGATTGCCTTCCCTAATGTGAGTGCGCCTCACCCAGTGAGTGGAAGGCCTGAAGAGAGCAAAAGGCTGAGTAAGAGGGACTCTCCGTACCCGACGGCTGTGGAGCTTAACACTGGATTTCTTCCCATCTTCAGACTTGAAACTGAAACATCAACTCTCACTGGGTCTTGAGCCTGTCTGTTTCTGGACTCGAACTTACGCCTGGTTCTCAGGCCTTCTGACAGTGATGAGGACAATGCCATTGGTTCTCCTGGATCTCCTGCTCCCCAAATGCAGATGTTGGGACCTGTCAGCATCCATAATAATTATATGAGCTAGGATGCCCGGGTGGCTCAGTGGTTGAGCTTCCACCTTCGGCTCAGGGCATGATCCTGGGGTCCTGAGATCGAGTCCCACATCGGGCTCCCTGCAGGGAGCTTGCTTCCCCTTCTGCCTGTGTCTCTGCCTCTCTCTGTGTCTTATGAATAAATAAATAAAATCTTAAAAAATATGTGAGCCAATTCCTTATAAGAGATTTTGCACACACATCCTTATTGGTCCTGTTTCTCTGGAGAACCTTAACACATCCTCTCACTTCATTTGGGACTCTGTTCAGTCTTCCCCACTAAGCTCATCTGAAGTAGCAGCTCCTCCTACACTCCACCACTTGCGCTACTCTTTCCCTTCATACACGACACCGTCCAGCATTACATAACACATGTATTTATCTGTGATTATCAGGTGCCCTGACTGAACTACCAGCCCCAGAAGAGCAAGGGCTTGGCGTGTTTGCTCATTAACATGTCCCAAGTGCCAGCAAGGGTGCCAGACATTCATGAATGTTTGATGAATGAATGAATGAATGAATGAACGAATGAATGGTGCAGTGGGAGCTGGGATCTGAAACTTCTGTCATCAGGGGTTCAACGGGGAAGCCCAGAGAGAAAGAGATGCTTTTTTCCTGGTCCCACATTTCAAGAAGGAAATAAAGTTTGCCAAACAAAACAGATTCCTCAGCAATGAAATGGGTTGTGGGGCTATTTCTTTTCTCTTTCTTTAGGAAGCTATAAGGACAGCTCTGTTTATCTTGTTCCGAGCACTGTAAGGGGTAGGCTGTAAATAGGAAAGAGGATATAAAGCTGATGAGTGCTAACCCTCTCTTCCCCACCGAGGCTTCTGCTCAGGCCTACTTAGCATTTCAATCTTTATAAACTCAATGGGCCATACAACCCTCTTTTATATACACTCGCCAATTAACATTATTCTTTAATAGGAAGAAGTTTAGGGGATTTTCTTAAAAGTTGGATTCAAAGCAACATGCTTAATCACGAAAACCCAGTGCTAACGAGTGCAGTGGGATTGAAGGCAGTTTGGGAAGCTACACTCAGCACTTTCATGTTTCTTTCTCGTGACCTTACAGATGCTTGCAAAAGAGTCTCCTTTTGAGGCATTTAAGGCCTTCTCTGATCAAACCCTCAACTGTCTTTTCCACCCTGCTTCTCCTCCATCTCCCTGGGCTTTCTGACCTCCAGCCACACCGAATCGCTCAATGTCATGTCATGCCTCTGTGATTCTTCCGACACTGTCTCCCTTCTGCAGGAGGGTCCAAGCCCACTGTGTCAGGCCACCAGCATTTAGCCCTTCAGTAGCCACACTCCACAGGGACACCAATGCTATTTAAGTCCTAAACCTTTCAGCATTCAGTCCCCTGGGCTTGGTGATTGGTTCAGGCATGGGCATGTGACCTGGGTTGGTCCAATCAGAGGGAGTCTGGGAATTATTGAGGAAACCTCCAGAAGACAAGCTTGCAGTCTCTACTTGAAACTGGAAGTGGGGGTACCTGGGTGGCTCAGAGGTTGAGCATCTGCCTTCAGCTCAAGCCATGACCCCGGGGTCCCAGGATCGAGGCCCACTCCAGGCTTCCCTGCATGGGGCCTGCTTCTCCCTTTGCTTGTGTCTCTGTCTCTGTCTCTCTGTGTCTCTCATGAATAAATAAATAAAATTTTATATATATAAAAAAAGGAAGAGGGATATAAGACCTACTATCAGCATTTTGCCACCACTAGGGCAAAAGAAGAACCAGCAGCAAAGCCACAGAGCCCAGTGACTGAGCAAAAATCCAGGCCCTGCCTGCAACATTCGGTGCTTGAATTCAACCATGTCTCATGCCTGATGCTTGAGCTTCTCAGTTAAATAAGTCAAAAGAACTGATAGTATTTGCAACAGAAATTGTCCACCTGAGATGCCCCCTCCCCAACCGTGAGATTAGAAGCTTCCAGAAGATAGGCTCTGTCTCTAGATGGCCCGTACACCTTCTCCAGTCATTCCGGACAATGCTTTACACGTAGTAAGTGCTCACTTAATGCTTGGTGAGTGTACTCAATGAAATGAAAAAAAAAATTACTGTTTTATTACTTGGCTGTACTTACTGGGCTAAAATGCTGAAGCTTTTATTTGATGTAATTATGATCTAGCACCTTCAAGCAATTTTGTGTATAAAAAGTTCTGGTGGGGACATTTGTCTTCATTTCAGTGTTTCCATGGGAGAAAAATGTTCAAATGCATTAATGTTTTTGTGTTGAATATGAGATGAAACTCCTAAAGACTAATTTTCCAGATTACTTATTTTATATTTAGTGCCATTAATTCCACATGTGTGAAAAACATATAATTATACCCACACTATTAGTACTGAATAAAATTCTGTATTATTCAAGTGTAGTAATAGATAAATTGGCACTAGACTCATGTACACAAATGAGGCTTTTGAACTTTAGTGTGATTTCAATTATCTTACTTTAGCATCAAAAGTGCTCAGCAAAATGCCTAGATTTTGCATTTGCTAAATATTTCTCCACCTCTACCCTTATTCCAGTAAAACACCCACATAATAAATTTCTGTGGACACAGGACTCTTTGCAGCCTATGAAAAGTATGTGTTGTTCAGTAGAAGGATACCAGTAGAAGGGCATTTCCCAAATACTGGGAACCCCAGTGCTTTGAGATGCTCCTTGAAAAAAGAACTGTGTTGATCAAATGGGTTTAGATGATGCTACATCTGACACCCCCTCTTCAATCCTGAGGAGGCATGTTTAAGGCTCTGAGAAGTCCTGCAATGAGGAAGCCCATGGAATACTCTTCTAGGCAGCATTCCTCATGCTTTCCTGAACACTGGTCCCCTTTTTGCTCAACACCTATTAAGTCCATCAACAGTTTCTGGAAGAGGCTGCCCTAACAACTTAATGTTAGCTGGACATTGGTCTTGCCTGCCCATTTGCAACTCAGAGGAGCTAAGTTACTTTTACCCCTCCTGGACTCATTCCTCAAATGAATAAGAATATACGTTTAAAAAAAAAAAACAGTTTATTCATTTTGAGGAGCAAAGGAGGAATCTGTCCAGCCTGCTCCATAGAATAGAATTTCTCACTTATTTTCTTCCTTTGCAAATACAGAAAAGACTATTTTTTGAGCACTCTCAATGCATCAGTGAATGTCCAGATTCACATATCAGCTGGGCCATCCCAGCCCCTCCACCCACTTGAGCCCCTATGCTGTGATGTCTGCAAATCCCAGGCAAGGCTTCCCCATCCTTGCACTCGTGCTCCGTGCACTGTCTTATCTTCACTGTGACATAAAACAAACCCACCACAGCAGGCACCCACAGTGGAGGTGACGTGACCACATGCTTGGGTGTACCAAAGGCCAAGTCCTTACTCAATCAGAATGCTTACTAGCATCACTCCAAGCAAAGTGGCAGCGGTAAGGATCACGGGGTTGGGGAGACAGAGCTGCGTGAAGTGCCGGGGAGGGAAGCCCACACTTACCCAGGGGCAGCCAGGAGAGCTTTCCACAGGACATGACCTTCATGCAACCGGAGTCGCAGTGGAAATGTAGGATTGCCTATTCTTTTGAGAAAGGGGTTTGAGGAAGAGCTACCTCATACACACTATGGAAAGAAAGGCCCAGGTCTACTGTACATGACCTACCCTGCTATGCCATGGTTTCTTGATTCATGAAATCATGTTGGTGAGAGAATTAAAAGTGCTTAGAACCAATCAGGTTGGTGAGAGAATTAAAAGTGCTTAGAACCATGCTTGGCACAAGCCTGGGCTTCAGTAAACGTAGCTGCCACTGACATCATTGTCATTCTGACTCTTGTTGCTGCTACATGGTCTAAGCTGGCCAGAAGGTCAAGTTCCTGAAAGGTGAAGGTAAGGAATTATTGGGGGAAACAAGTGAACAGAGCTCAGAGGCGGAAACCGTGATAGATAAGGTGGCATTGTGAGTTAGTGGGGAGCCTCCGTGCTGGGCATGAGATTCTTGACTCCTTGTTGCTAGCAGGTTCTCGGTAGCCCTGGAACAAATGGATGAACTGCCATTGACTTTGGGCACCCTCCTCTGGGTTAGGAAACTGGGTCAGGGCACTGATGTCTGCATCAACACCATTCACAGAAACTGAGGCAAGACGGGGAAGAGTGCAGGTGATCACACCTTGGGTGAATGTTTGTTGCTGGGCAGAGGGGAGAGCACGTTTCCACTGTGGATCAGTGGTGCTGGAACACGGTCCTCTACCAAGTCTTCACATGCTTCCTTTCCTTCTGGAGAGAAATCCCACTGATGCTTATGCAGAGACATCCATGAGTTTGCCCCTGGGAAGCCTCGTCCAGCACAGAGGCTCGTCTTTCCCTTCACTGGCCCCTTCTGCCCTTCTACTGTGGGCTCACCACCGCCGGCTCAGCAGTGGCTCTTGGAGAACATTCCTCAGAGCATTCTTCAGATGAAGCCTCTGAGATGTGCAATGATGTCCACTCCTCTGCCTCATTCCCTGTCCCTGTCCTGGCTGCGTATCAGCTCTGAGTGCCAGAGAGCAGTTCAATGGTGTTCTGGGTTGGAAAAGAAAAACAAAACAAAAGCCAGAACTAATCCCAAACCAAGAATTTTTGATATATGGCACCAGAGATCAAGGCATAGCACTAAAATTCTAAAATTTGTCCCCATCAGAATCCCTAAGGACAAAACTGGACCTTTCCAGAACACCATGAATTGGCAATTGAGTCTATGACATAATGGAGTCAGGGTGGCTTTTCCTGAACAATGATGGAAAATAAAATATACCAACTTTCTTCCATCTCCCATTTATGGACAAATTTAGATACATAAAAGCTCAACCAGAATATAAAAGTTTGTGAAAATAATTCAAAGGCTTTTCATGCATTCACTTACAAAATATTTTTACCATGCCAAATATTTGTTCCGAGCACCATAACTCCCTGAGATGCTCCTATTCACTTTTTTGTCATGCTGGATGGGGGAAGGGGGGGTACGGGACAAGGTGGCTCATGTCGTGATCACCTGTGATGACTCAGAATGTCAAATGTTACCTCCACGCTATAGGACTGGGTTTTTCCCTTGAAAGAGGACTGGAAACATGAGATATCACTTTTTATTAGTGCAAATTTCAAAATCTAAGAGAATGGTGGTGGGTCAAGAGGCCCCAGGCATTCTTTCTGAGCCACTTTTTTTATTTCCCCTTCACTGGATCTCTTACCCACCATCATCGTGAATACAAAGCTTCCAGAAGCTTCTATCAGAATTAAGACAAGTTGGAAGTTTCCATGCGTTTTGCTAATCACTAAAGGATAGCAGCTAGAAAATGTAGATCCTACAAAAAGTATAAAGTGAGCCCAGCAGGCAGAGGTCAGCCCTCTGACCCCACCACCCACGGAGTTCCATACTGGGCCCATTCCTCACTCTGTCGGAGGAAGAACCACATTCTGGCACCAATTCATAGTGACCCTGCCTGGCTTCTTGCTTCCTGGCTCTGTGCCTGGTTTCATTGTTGTGGAGTCTGCCCTACAAGAAATCCGCCACCCAGGAGCTGGTCCCCTATTTCTCTTCACGGGTGTATGAGTTCCCTGTGGCTGCTGTAACAAATTACCACACGTTTAGCGGCTTTGAACAACACACAAGTTTATTATCTTACAGTCTGGAGGTCAGATGTCCGTAATGAGTCTTGCAGGGCTTATACCAAACTATTGGTAGAGTTGCAGTCCTCCTGGGGGCTCTCAGGGAAGTCTGTTCCCTGCCTTCCCCAGCTGCTAGAGGCCACTGCATTGTTGGGCTGTAGCACTACAGTGTCTGTTTGTAGTGTCATCCCTCCTTCTCTGACTCTCACTCTCCTGCCTCTCTCTTCTAAAGACCCTTATGATGACACAGGGCCCACCAGATAATCCAGGACCATATCCACATTTCTTTGATATCCTCTATAAAGTCCCTGTTGTCATGTGAGGGAAACTGTTCTGAGGTTTGGGGAATAAGGGCAGCGACATCTCGGGAGACACGTTTCTGCTGACCACAAGGGAAGAAGTCCAAAAGGAGATACCATTTGTTATGGACTGAATGTGTGTGTCCCCTTATAATTCATATGTTGAAACCTTACCCCCACTGTGATGGTGCTAGGAGGTGGCCTTTGGGACGCGATAAGATCAGACGAGGTCCTAGGGTGGAGGTCCCGTGGTGGGAGTCATCAGAGAGCCTGCTTCTCCCCTCTGCTGTCCTCCACGTAATGATACAACGAGAAGTTGGCAGTAGGGAACCAGGAAGGAGCCGTGCTGGCACGTCCAGCCTCTAGAACTGTGAGAAATAAATTTCTGTTGTTTATAAGCTGCCCAGTCTATGGTGATATAGCAGCCTGAACGGGCTGACACCATTTATGCTCCCCGAAAGCTCTCCCCTTCTAGACAGGCAGACCTCGCCTTGCCATGAGTGTACGCCTATACTTCCTGACACATCCCAAGACCCCTTGTCCTTGGGCAAACTTATGTGACTAGTTCTCTCCAGTGAGTTGTAAGCAAAATAATACGCATCGCTTCCTGGCCAGAGCATTGAGTGGAGGTGCAAGACCATCCAGAACACTCTTCTTCCTCTTCCCCAGAACTCAAGTGAGCAGAGCCCCAGGCAGACCATGATGGATATGCGGTCGGAATCAACCTGTTCCATAAAATACAAGATGCCTGGTTAAATTTAAATGTCATGTAAACACATCATTTCAAATATCTCCTGGGGGCATAAAAACACTCAAAGTATTATAATTTTTTCTGAAATTCCAATTTACCTGGGCATCCTATATATGTTGATTGGCTAAGTCTGGCAATCCTAAGGGCCAGTGAGAAATAAGCCTTTGTTCAGACGCTGAGATCTGGGGGTGGGGGGGGTAGGTACTTGTCACCCCAGCAGAGCTAAGCCTTCTGACTGCCACAGCCCACTTGCTTAGGGGGTCATCAATACTGCAATCACCAACGGCAAGTCACGCCACCCTAGCTGGCATACGAGGCCAAAACCGCATCTTACTCACCAGCCCTTGTGGCAGCCTTGGTGAGCAACGGAGTAGGCAGGTCTGGACCCTACAAAGCACTTATGTCAATTTATGTCCACCCAAGAAGGTCAAATAGCAATGTTCTTTCCTCACTTCGTAGAAGAGGGAAGGGAGCATTCTCGATGTTCAGTCTTCCCCCATGACTGTCAATCTTTCCCCATGCTTTTTACTTCAACCTTTGGTGTCCACTGCTGCTTGGCAATGCTAGAATCACTTAGCAGATGAAATGTGATTTAGCACAACATGATATATTTTGTCAGTTTCGCTTTACTATACCCGTATTTCATGATGTGTGCAGAGAAGCCCTGGTATAGTGTTTTAAATTAGAAAGCACTTTTATATCAACTGTGTGATGAGCCCTCTTGTTGACACTGGTGATGGCCACACTTGCTGTAAAATGCTTTTTAAAGCCACCAAAATTGCATCTGACAGTCAACCGATGTAAGTGGATTTGTAGCAGTTGTGGAGAAAACAAAAGCACCCAAGGCATGGATTTACCCGTGAACTCAAAGGACAGGGGACCGCGATGCTAGCTTTGTCCTGCTGTTCACTCACCTGGAAGCTGGGCCCGGATGGGGGCTGGAGTGCCGCGCTCTTAAACACAACAGCAGAGCTGCCGGTGTCCGCTGGTCATCTCCTTCCTGATAAATGGATCAGTTACAAAAGTGCGAGGGCACCTGCTGGCAGGTGTGCTGGGAGTGGTTTCAGACGGGAGGCGCAGACAGCGGGCTCGGAGGAGCAAGCATCACTTTGCAGAATGTGGTGGCACCTGGCGCCGGTGCCTGAGGAGCTCCCAGCCACCCACCCGGGGCACAAGCCGCCCCCCCCCCGACCAGGGCTTCAGTCCACAGCTTCCTGGGGATTACAAGAGCACAGGAGATGTGCTCAAGATCATCAGATCCAAGAGCAAACAGGGCATAGAAGTTTCAGAGTTCTCGATTTTCTCCTTTCTATGTGAGAACTTCCAGCCAGTGGCATCCACTAAAGGCATTGTGTTGAGACATGGACCTTTAGAGAGATATTACGCAGGGGCTTTAGCCCTTCCCCCGGCCTGCTCCCTGGAGGGGATGTCCACCCAGGGACATTGCATGCCCCTGGAGCCTGAGCCACCTGCACAGGACCCATTCCTAGGGAGGAGGTGAGCACGGGAGGAACAGCAGCAGAAGCACGCTCTGCGGAGAGCGGAACTGACTGCAGGCTCGTGCAGGATGGGGGTAAACTGCAGAGGTTCGGTGATCAGAGAAATCAGTTAGGGTGGTGCAGACCTGAGTGACTTTACAAAGGTTGGGAGGCTTTCTTCGGCCCCTGGATGATGCCCATGATTGAAAGAGGATGGACAGGACCAGGTGTGCCAGGTGGAGTCAGCACAGGTGCCCGGTGATGTGGGCACCAGAGCGACAGCAGTGCTGCACTCTCTCCAAAATGGCAAAGGGTAATAGACTCCTGGACTTGGAAGGAATCGTGCCATTCATGTTTATCAAACTTATTTACAAAAATGGCAGGAGCTCTTAAAGTGGGGAGAGCCTCCTGTGTGCCCAGAACCCAGATTCTACCAGAAAGGTCTTGCCGTCCCCACCGTCGCCATCACTTCCACGGCGCCCCTCGCTGCAAGGTTTCCAGGCCCTGCTGAGCCACATTCAAGAGCGGAGGGTCTCTCCTCAAGGGCAGCAGCTCTTTCTCAGGTTCAAAGTACTGGCAACGGAGCAGAGTGGGAAAGCAAGTGGACACTGGATTCAGACAGGTTGGAGTCTGAATTCCTGCTTCTCCAGGTGTGCAGTTGGGAGGATGTCTGTACGTGTGTCCCTCAGCCTGTGTCCCCCTTCTTGAAACCAACTTCCTGCTACCTAAGGGACAGGTGTCATGACGATTCAATGAGATGACACATGGAAGCAGTCAGATGAAAGTTAGTAATTGACATCCAACCCTTGTGTCTCTCTGTGCAGCGAATCACGGCAAATTCAGCTCTTCCAGCGATATTTCTTTGAGACAGATAGAATGACAACAGTCTTCCAACGCCTTGCCCAGCCAGGAACACCATTGGGACAGCCCCTAACTTCTTCCAGGTATCCCTGAACAGATTCTTAGATTCTTGGTAACCCAACTCTTTCCTTACCACATGTCACCAACCATCTGTTCCATAATTCCTTCCTGGGGGTGCCTGGCTGGCAAGGTCAGTTGAGCATGTGACTCTTGATCTTGGGAATGTAAGTTCAAGCCCCATGTTGGGTGTGGAGATTACTTAGAAAGAAAGAAAGAAAGAAAGAAAGAAAGAAAGAAAGAAAGAAAGAAAGAAAGAAAGAAAGAAAGAAAGAAAGAATTCCTGACTTTTGCCAGACACTGAAGTCAAGTCTACTTGTCTGATCTTTTCTTTTTGAAAGTCAGAACATGTGCCCACCCCCCCAGTCTTCTATGGGACATTCTCCATGGTGTTTCCAGTGTTGTCAATGGAGGTTCCAGCTGTAATGTCCTGAGAGGTGAAATATCTAAACCAGAGCATTGTAACCCATGTTAAGTCAGGACTGGATTTGAAGGAACTTTCGTCAGATGGAGGTCCATAACGCCTGGCCAGAGCCTTGCTATCCAATGTAGTCCAAGAACCAGTCTCCTGAGCATCCCTGGGACCTAATAAGTAATATAAATTTTCCCACCCTGCCTTCTGCCCCAGACCTACTGATTCAGAATCTGTGTTTTTAAGATAGCCCCTTAAGATAGATTTGTACCCAGACTACAGATTGGGAAGCACAAAGTTAGAGCAGTTCTCAGACTTGACTGCACTTCAGCATTAGCTGGGGAACTTTCACCAATGTTCCGTGCCTGGCCCCAATCCCTAGAAAATCAGATTTAACTCACCTGAAGTAGTAGTATCCAGTAGTGGGTTCTTTTTTTAAAGTACATTTAGTGATTCTAAGGAATTGCCAGGATGCACAACCCCTCCTTGGCCCAGAGTCCTCCAATCAGGTGGGCTAGGCCTTCCAGACCAGGGCTGCCCTAGGCCTACAGCTAGAGGTCAAATGACTGCAGCTGTAGAGAAAGCAGTGCCCCCAGAAACTGGAGACCTAGGGCAGCTTGATAAATATGTCCTCGTAAACGTGCTTCAGTTTATATGGTCTCATTAAAGTACAGTCACATGCTGTGTTTATAACGATAGAGTTGCCAAAAATGGGCGTCAGTAAAACAAATCGTATTGTCACAATGGTTATTATTATTGTAACAAAACTTTAACATTTCTTACCCCTCTGCCAATGCAATCACAATGCATAATGCATTTGAGATTACTTCCAGCTGTCTCCTACTCTATGAATGGGGACATTTCTGTGCACACTGCATTCAGACGCCGTGTACATTTGCATGAGAAGCAGCCATCTTCTCATTCATGAGTAGAGGCTCGTAACTGAGGATGGTCCTTCAGTGGCCACCTCAGATGGCCTCAGACTTGGCAGGAGCCCCTCTTCCTGATCCTGAAAGGTCTGTACTCTTGGGTGGTAAGTAAGGCATAAGCTAAAGCAGAATAGATGTTGACTCTGAAGACCTCATTTCAAGTTCTTATTATGCCACCCAGGTGGTGATGGGTGTGGCTAACTGTGTGTCCTTATCTATAAGTGCAGGTCAATGACCCTGTCCTGACTCCCTAGAGTGACTATTGTGAGGCTCAGATAAAACAGTGTTTAAAATTGAGTGGCCAACAGCAGAAGACTCCAATAATAGAAGGACTCATTACTAAATGCTGTATTAGTAGCAATAGTAGTGACTACAGCAGTGTTGCCACCGCAAAGGGAGGGAGAAGGCTCTGTCTTCAAAATTATTATGGTTTCCTGTTTTCTTTGTGAAGAAAAAATGGATGAGTGAATGAGTAGATGGATGGATGAGTGGATGTATAAATGGGTGGGTGGATGGAAGGAAGGAAGGGAGAGTGGATAGGTGGGTAGGTGGATGGATGGATGGATGGATGGATGGATGGATGGATGGAACAGTATATAGGTAGGTGGATGGAAGGAAGGAAGGAAAAGTGGGTAGGTGGGTAGGTGTATGGATGGGCAGATAGATAGATGAGTGGATGGGTAGGTGAATGGAAAGAAGGAAGGGCGAGTGGGTAGGTGGGTGGATGGATGGAAGGAAGGGAGGAAGGAAGGAAGGAAGGAAGGAAGGAAGGAAGGAAGGAAGGAAGGAAAGAAGGAAGGAAGGAAGGAAGAGTGGGTAGGTGGGTAGGTGAATGGATGGACTGATGCAATGCCTTAACATACAGCCCACCTCTCACCCTTATTACTTGGCATTTATAACTTTACATCAATCACCTGAATGCCTTCTGGGTCAAGTACAACCATTCTGGTGTAGCCCGCGAGGCCTTTTTTAACTGTCCAAACATGTCCTTTCCACCTCCACTTGGTTCTATTCCCCCATGCTTTCCCACCACTGTGCAGCCTGTGATTTCTCATCTCTATTCCTTGGCTCTGCATACTCGTAAGTCTGTAAGCCAAACTAGGTGCCAAGCCCGGCTCACATGACTTCTATTTGGAAACCTTCCCTAGTTCAATCAGTCCAAAGGAATCCCTCCCTCCTTTCCCATACTAGCACCTTATTTGTTTCTATCTTACAGACTGTATATCTTTCTACATGTGTGAATTACCTCTCTCACTTAAAGGAGAAGGAAAAAATAGCATTTACTAGTCACCTGGGGACCCTCATGTGATCCTAATAAAAACCCGGCCAGGGATGTATTATTATTCTTATCTTACCAAAGCAGTGACATAGCTTCTAAGAGCCACGCTGACTTCTTTGAGGCATATCAGTGTTGGAAGTGGAGTGAGAACCCATGTCTTCTGACTCCGAATGTCTCCCATACTTCTCCAGCGTAGTCATCAGGGCCAACCTTCATTCCTGGAGGACCCTGTTTATGTCGTGGCTGATCCATCTGTAAAATTGAGGTAAACTGAGCAATGGGGACAAAAGTAACTGGTCAATGAGTGTTACTTACATTAGCATCACCCTTTGTCAGCCTGGACTCCCACCTGCACGGTGCACTGCAAGGGGAAGTCCTCAGGAGAAACTTATCATTTGAATAAAGCTCTATGACCAGATTATGTTGGGACCGTTAGCTAGTCAGTTAATTAGAAAAGTCAATTAAAGTAGAAAATCATATATACTTTCATATCTCCATTTTAAGGGTGCATGGGTGGCTCAGTCGGTTAAGCATCCAACTCTTGATTTCAGCTCAGGTCACGATCTCAGGATCATGGGATTGAGCCCTGCATCAGGCTCCACATTGAGTGTGGAGTCTGCTTAAGATTTTCCCTTTCCCTCTGTTCTCTCCCCACCCCCAAAAAAATAAGTCTTAAAAAATATTCATTTTAATTTAAAACATGTAATATACTTTAATTAACCAAATTTTTGCTTCAGGACTCGTGCCTTCTCTTTGAGTATGGAGTGCCCCCAGGGTCTAGTTTCCATAAACCACATCCACAGTGCTTAGGTCTCTGATTTCCAGTTTAGGTAAGTAACCAGCCAGCGGAATCCTTCTGAATGCTTGTCATTTCCCTGCCAAGGCTTTAGCCTAGTTATCTGATCCACACCTAATTCAACAGCAGTTTCTGTAGGGACTTCCCTTTAGAGCATCTTTTGAAAGCTTTTATCTTAAGGTTCATAGAAACAACTGTTTTCACACTATTTCATAGGCTTACATGAAATATGCAGGATTTTATTAAATGAACTCATTATAATAACAGGAATGTGTGAGACAGAGAGGCCTGGGAATAAACCAAGTGACACTTGGCAGGCCAGCAGGTGACTGAGAAGGATACCTGAGGACAGGTGCAGCAAAGAGCAGCCCAGCCAGGGGTACTCAGCAGACCCTGTGCAGCCACCGGGGCGTTTATGTGAGGATGGAGAAGCTGCAGTTAATGCATAGATTTATGCAGTCAGGAGAGCCTCTCCTGTCATTCACCAGGGTGCGCTGGAAAACAGTACTGGCTGCAGACTTCAATTCCACCAGCGAACTGCTGGTGTAGACAGAGGGATGAGGAAGTGATCCCCCTGGGATTCACGCGGCCTGGATCCATCTGTACCTCCACTCCTCCACTTACTGGCTACATGACCTTGAGTGAGCCACCCTTGCCTTTGGTTAAAATGGAGAGGTCACCCATTTTGCCGAGCTCTTGCTGGGGATCCAGTGAGATGATAGAGATTAGGAGCTAGGCACACAGTAGGCACTTCAAAAGCAGTTGCTGAACCTACAATGTCAATCCTTGGGGTTTCTGACATCTCAACTGTCATTAAGGGGGTTGAAAGAGACGTCTCAGCTGCCTTCCTCCTCCGCGCTAAGAATTCTCTGAGTACCTTTTTCAAAATTAACATTTACAAACCCCTCAGATCCTCAAAAACCTGAGGCTTACCACTTACCCTGTTTGCACTTGCAAATGGTTTTCCTTTGAATTTGAAACAAAATGCACACGTTAACATACACTATTAGGACCTGCTACTATATACAAATGGAAGGTCAAACCCCACCTCACCCTCTCTAGTTTCAGGCAACACTCCTATTTTAATTGCAAATCCATAAGCCTCTTTTGTGAATTGCATTTGGTTTTTAAAAGAAGAGGGGTGCATAAGTCACAGGATCATTTACAGAAGCCACATCACAGAGACATTTGCTAATGCACATAACCGGATAATATGGTAATCAAACCAAATCAGTGGCAAAATACTTTGAAATTTTAAGTAAGATCTAAATCACAATTGTTCTAAAATTTATAGTTTATAGAATTTCTTCGCCTAAATCACATTGAAACGTATTCTCTTTGTTTTTCACTTTGGCAGAAATAGGGACTTGTGAGTTAATCTTTCAAAAGATGTTCGATTGTGGCAAGTTGTAATAAAATATGCATAATACATACTTAATAAAAGTAACACCTCTGCCATAAATTGCTTCATCGAGATATAGGAACGTATTATAACCCATAAAATGCATACCAGAAATGGAATTAAACAGAAGTTACCTTTATTGTCAGTTTTTATTTCTGAAATAGTCTAAAACTGAAGATAATGATTACTCATAGGAAAAAAAAACTTTTATCAAATGCAAAATCAACATTGTTGGTGGCATTTTCTGACTCATGGGTGGATTTGTGGTCCTGGAGAGGTGCCTAGACATTGTAATTCACAAGAATTATAATTAACAAGGAAAAATTACTCATTTATTTACATTCCCATTTGAACACTAGATAAATTATTTGCTAAAAGCCCCTTAATGATCCCAAAGTACATAATTATCTAGTACATTGGTCCCACTTTCAGAAGATAAAACCTATAGCAAAATGACTTTTTTCCCCAAAAACTGTTCCCTTACAACTCCTGCTAGACATTTCTTTTATGGTTTTTAAAAGTTATATTGGTTTTTTTAAATATCAAAATATTTTATGCAAAATATTTCATTTTTAAAAAATTCACTCTCGCTCTTGGGAGAGTGTATGTGCAATTGTTAACGATGTACTGCAGATTGCAATAAATTCTGAAATTAACACTGAATATATTTTCATATTATGTTTACATATGGGTAGGTTTTTTTTAGACTCCCTATCTTTTTTAGATTTATGAGATTCTCTACAATAAGATTTTGTGTGAGTATATTTAAATTTCATATGTGTATATATTTATACACACACAGAGCAAGATTACATACTTGCTTTAATTTCTCCCAATCTTAAAAACTCATAAAATATTTAAGCTGTTTCAGGACCAGAATAGAAATGCCTCAAAGTGTTGTTTAAAATTACATCCAACCTTCACCTACCCATGCTAATGAATGGGGCAGTGCCGCTATGAGGAATATCCATCAAAAGTAATCAATGCACAGCGGCTCAATGGTTAACCTTGTTCTCTGCCCACTCCCTCCCTCCCGCGCCCTCCTTCGCGACCTTAACTCCAGCTGCTCAGAAAATGACTCATTGGTCTCTATCCTCATTGCCTGTCATCCGACTGATGAAACTTCCAGTCGGGAATAAAATGATCAAAGGGTGAGCAGAATGACTAATCTGTAAACTGGCAAGCAGCTAAGGGTCAGTTGATTTAAAGGCTGCTGTGCCTTCATTCATTCATTCAACAAACATTTATTGAGAACCTAGTAGGTGTGAGGCATTGGCTGGCGTTGGGGCTGTGACAATAAACACGCTGAACATTTCCCCTGCTTTTTATGGCACATGTGTAGTACAGGAGAGGGGGTGGGCTCTGAACACATAGCTACAGAAGGAAGAGCAGCCTCAAAATGCGACGTAAGAGAAAGCACGATATATAATGAAAGAATATACCTGGAGGTCCTCACCTGGTCTGCTGTGGGATGGAGGTGGTTGGGGAATATCACCTCATGGGAAGTGAGCCTCATGCTGGCTGGAAACAGTAGAGGATAGGAGTAGAGGGGCCAGGCAAGAGACACACGTGCATGAAAGTCCTGCGGGACAGCCTGGGACAGACAGACAGGCATCCGGTGTGGCTGGATCCCAGAGAGTAAGGGGGCTGTGCTACAGGATGAGGCTGGAAGCATGAGCAGGGACATTGTAAAGTCGAATTGGAGGTTGGACTTGATCCTGGCTGCCAGAGAGTGGGCCATGGCCATTGTGGATATGACCGCACCCACAGGTTTTAAAGCTGGATCTACCTGTTGTATGGAGGACAAATCAGAGGGTTCAAGGTGTTGAGATGAAGGCCACTGGGACATTCCAGTTGACACATGATGGCAGCGTAGAGCTGCAGAGAGATGGGCGAGTTGGGAAGAATCCGCTCCTCTGGAAAAAGACCAGACGGGTGTCAGATCTGCTGCTTACGAGGCCATAGGGTCACAGAGCCAATGCCAGTATGGTATGCAACCCCCTGTCTTCATCATCTGTTATGCATTGATTGTGTGCCCCAAAAATTGATACACTGAAGCCCTCTCCCCCAGAGCCCCAGAATGTGACCATCTTTGGACACGAGTCCTTTAAAAGGGACATTAAGTTGAATCGAGGCCATTAGGTGAGTGCTAACTCAATCTGACTGGTGACATTGTAGGAGAAGACTAGAACCCAAAGAGAGAGATACCAGGGGCTGTCGCAGACAGAGGGAGAATCATGTGAGAAGGCAAGAGAGAGGAACCATCTGGAAGCCAAGGAGAGAGGCCTCGGGAGAAACCAGCTCTGCAGACACCCGATCTTGGACTTCCAGCCTCCAGGAACTGGGAGGAAACACGCTTCTGTTTTTACGCTCCCCCAGTCTCTGGTACTTTGTTATGATGACCCCAGCAAAGGAACACAGCATCCGAACAATGCCATGTGCGTGAGATGCTGGCGGAAGATGAACAGCAGCGATGAGCACGTTTCCACTCCAGCCCAATGAAGTGGTGGCTTTCCAAGGGACTCCTTCAGTGACCAGTGAAGCAGATATAAACGTTTCCTTGCCAATGAATGAGAGGGAAACCTCTCTAGCATTGCTGGAGATCCAATACTGATGAAAAGAAACCACAAGGGAGGACGGGGGTGGTTCCAAACCTTGAGGGAAAATCAGAGGTCAAGATGGACAACCTCACCTGCGATTTTTTATAGGGGTTCACGAGGCTGGAGCATCGGGGCAGCATCTGACAGCGGTCTCTGTGGTACGCTTGTTGCAGAAATAAATCACTATGACGACCTGTATCAGGAAAAGATAAAAAAGTGCTCGTGCTATCAGACATCTACCCATGGAGCCATCCCTCTAGCCACCCATCAGTCCATTTTCTCTTTATGGCTGCTTTCCAAAGTCAGTTGCAGACATCAGTACACTTCACCCCCAAAACACTGCAGCTTTAGTTGTTAACTAAAGACCGGTCTTTGTTTTTTCATGCAATGAGATGAACAAACCTTCAAAAAAAATTAGTGTTATGGAAGTTTTACCGACATACAATAAACCAAACATATTTAAATATATTTGTTGGTAAGGCTTGATGTCTATACACACTCAGGAGACTCTCTTCCACAATCAAGACAATAAATGCATCCATTACCTCAAAAAGGTTCCTTGTGCTCCTTTACAAGTTCTTCCTCTCTGCCCACCCCAACCATCACAGATCCGCTTTTTGCCTCTGGTTTTCTAAAATTTTATATAAATGGAATCATATGGTATGTACTCTTGTTTTGCTTGGCATTTTTGTTGTTGTTGTTGTTGTTTTTGTTTTTGTTTTTTTTCACTCAGCATAATGATTTTGAAATTCATCCAAATACTTTACTCATTTTTATTGCTGGATTCCATTGCATAAATATAGCACAGCATTTCACCTGTTGATGGACATTGAGGTTATTTCCAGGTTGGGGTAATGGCAAATAAGGCTCCAGTGACATTCTTTACAAGTTTTTTTTAGACGTTCATGTGTTCCCCTTCCTCTTGGGTGAATGTCTAGGAGTACAGTGTTTGGGTCACGTGATTAATTTTTTTTTTTTGCTCATGATTAATATTTTAAGAAATTACCAAACTATTTTTCTGAGTGGTTATACCAACCAGGAAAATCTGGGGGTGCTGGTTGCTCCATATCCTTGATAGCAGTTAGTTCTTATCAGTTCAGTGATTCTAATGGGTGTGTTGTACTATCTCATTGTGCTTTTAATTGACTAACATCCACATTCTTTTTTATGTGTTTATTTCCTAACTGTATCTCCTTTGGTAAAGTATCTAATCACATTTGTTGATTGGCTTGATTTCTTTGTTTTTACTGGATTGTCTGCTGTCTTATTGTTGAATGTTGAGCGTTCTTTATATATTCTGAGTACAAATCCTTTAGATCATCCTTCAGATGATTTGAAAAAAGTTTCTCCTGGATAGTGGGTGTCTTTTCATTTTCCTCATATTTTTTTTTTTTTTAAGGAGAAGGCTTGGATCTGGATTACTTTACCAGTTTGTCTTACAAAGAACCATGGTTTTGTTATTGTTTCTAAGAAATCTTTGCTTTAATCTAAGGTTGCATTTTTTTCTTCTGGAAGTTTTATAAAGTTTCAGTTTTAACTAAATGTAATGTTATAATACATAGTCCATGGTGAGTTCGTGTGTGTGTGTGTGTGTGTGTGTGTGTGTATGGCCATTTAGTTATTCCAACACCATCTGTGGGAAAGACCAAACTGTCTGGATTCTGGATTCTGTGCCATTGACCTTCTGGCTTATTTTCATTCCTGTCACTTTAGAGTGAGTCTTGAAGGGAGGTACTGGTAGCCAGCCAACTTTCTTCTTTTTCTTCTAAGTTCCTTTAGCTATTCTAGGTCATTTCCATATCCATGTGAATTTTTTAATCAGCTTATCAATTTCTACAAGTAGGCCTTGCTAGGATTTTGGTCTTGTTGAATCTATAGATCAGTTTGACAATGAGTGAATCATAAGAATAACAAGTCTTCCAACGGGTGTTCAGACCATTTACGTTTAGACCAGCAATGTAACCACTGATATGGTTTAGGTAGGTCTCAGTTGGTAAGATTGCCAGTTATTTTCCATTTACCCTTCTGTGTTCTCTTTTTCTTCTTTTTTTCCTTCTTTTGAATATCATTAAATGTTTTAATAATTCCATTTAGTATGCTTACTGGTCTATTAGCTACACCTCTTTGATTTTTTATTTTATTTTATTTTATTTTATTTTATTTTATTTATTTATTTATTTTTTATTTATGATAGTCACACAGAGAGAGAGAGAGAGGCAGAGGGAGAAGCAGGCTCCATGCACCTGGAGCCCGACATGGGATTCGATCCCGGGTCTCCAGGATCACGCCCTGGGCCAAAGGCAGGCGCCAAACCGCTGCGCCACCCAGGGATCCCCTGATTTTTTATTTTAATGATTGGGTTAAGGTTCATCAATCATGGTCTACATTCAAGCAATATTATACCACATAGCGTAAGAACCTTGCACGAGTATTTCCATGTCATGCATTGTGTACATACACAACACACAGTTTGTGTACATACATGACATACAGTGTTTTATGTTACATTTCAGGTATAATAGACATACATCGGTATATGTCATAAATATGTGTACTGTCATATATTTTATTTTATAGATGTTATAAATGCTACACTACATTGTTAATATTTTTAATCATTCAATTTTTAAGAGATGTTTAAATAAAAACCTACAAAATCACTTGTGTAAATATATAAACACCCACCATTTCTGACCTTGGGGTTCCAGATCCTCACCAGGAATCATTCTCTTCTGCCTACAGTATTTTCCTTAACATTTTTTGTACTGCAGATCTACTGATGATCACTCCTTTCTGCTTTCATATGACTTAAAAAGTCTTTATTTCCTCTTTGTTTCTGAAAGAAGTTTTCACTGGGTACGGAATTCTAGATTGATTTTTTTTTTCCATTTGGTACTTTTAAAGATATTGTTCCTCATTTTTCTCACTTGAATTATTTCTGAGAAATTTACTACTATCTTTATTTTTGTTCCTTGGTTTGCAATGTGCTTCTCTGGATGCTTTTAATATTTTCTCTGAATCACTGGTTTTGACCCATGTGATTATAATGTGCCTTGGCATGTTTGTCTTCATGTTTCTCATGCTTGGAGTTCACTGACTATATTTTATGGTTAGGTTTATAGTTTTCAACAAGTTTGGGAAATGTGTGATTATTTTTTCAGACATGTTTCTTCTCCCACCCAGGTCTACTCTCCTTTGGAGACCCTAGTCACCCCTACAACAGGCTGTGTGAAGTTCTCTCACAGCTCACCAACAGTCTGATAACATACATTTCAATTTCTTCTTCACTCTGTCTCATTTTGGAGAGTTTCTGTTGCTGTGTTTTCACATTTACTAATTTTTTCTTCAGTGTAGACCCTTGAATCCCATCCATTAATCCCATCCAGTATTTTTTTTTTTTATTTCACATATTGTAATTTTATCTTTCATCTCTAGAAGGTCAGTTTGGGTCTTTTTATATCTCTTGTGTCTCTACTGAACCCTGTGGACATATGGAGTGTGGTTATAACCGTTCTTTTAATACCCTTTCTGCTAGTTCTAGTATTTGTGTCAATTACATCAGTTTCCATTTTGACTTTTTTCCTCCTAACAGGTGGTATTTCCCTGCTTCTTTGCATGCCTGGTAATCTTTGATCAGATGCCAGGCATTATGAATTTTACCTTTTTTTTGACACTGAATATTTCTGTATTCCTGAAAATGTTCTTGAGCTCTTTCCTGGGATGTAGTTACTTCAGCAGAGTCTGATCTTTTAGAATGCTGCTTTTCAGATTCATAATGTAGAATCAGAGCAGAGCTCACTGCCGAGGCAGGACCCTTCTAGGTACTCGACCTAGGTCCCTGTAAATTATGAGGTTTCTCAGTGTGGCTCATGGAAGTAGGTGCTATGCCCAGCCCTCTATGAAGACCAAATATGATTACTTCTCGTCCAGTCAAGTGGTTGTTCTCTTGATTCCAGCAAATTCATTGAGCATGTGTGCTGGTCATTTACATACGTACTTGCACTATCTTACAGTTTTCCTTCTGTGTCTCTCTTTGTCCTCTCCAATACTATGTTCTGAAAATTCTGGCCACCTGGGTCTCTTAGCCCCTTCAGCTATCTCCTTGCCCCCAGGGATGTGCAAGTATGGCATGGATCTCCCTCCCTGCTGTGGAGCCAGGAAACTCACAAGGCTACAAACCAGAGTGACTGTAGGATCCCTTCCTTGTCTTCCATCTTTCCCTATCCTTCGTTGCCTGATGTTCACTGTCTGGCAACCTCTTGTTTTTACATATTTTGTCCATGTATTGCTTGTTTCAAGTGGGAGAGAAAATCTGGTCCTTGTCATTCTGTCCTGGCTGGAAGTGAATATTTAGAACACACCAATCTTAAGTGTACCATTTGTAAAAATTTTCACAAATGTCTTCACCTGTGAAAATCAAGCTCCTATCAAGCTATAGACCACTAATGACCACACCTCCCTCAAAAGTTCCCCAATGCCCTTCCTGGTAGAACACATCCTCTATCCCCTAGAAAAATCACCATCTAAATTTTCTCATCACAAAGTAGTTTTGCCTATTCTAGAACTTCACATAAATGACCTAGACAGTATGTTCTCTCACTTAATCCACGCAATCTACTCTTTCTGAGATTTAGCCATGTTTTTGTTTCAGGAGCTCCTTCTTCCTTTATTCTGTTTTATGATTGCATGACTCTATCACCACTTATTTATCCATTTTCCTGTTGGTGGACACATGGGATGCTTCCATTTGGGAGTGATTATGAATAAAGCTAGCATTATGAGTGAGTTTTCTTGTATAGATCTTTCTGTAGAGTTAACTTTCCAAGTCTTTTTGAGTAAATATCTAAGCATAGAATGGTTGAGTCAAAGATGGTGAGTTTCTAACTTAAGAAACAACTAGACTTTTCCCCCAAAAAAGATGATGCCATTTCACACTCCCACCAAAAACATAAGAGATTTTAATTGGTCCTCATCCTGGCTAATACTTGGTCATTTTCAGTCTTTTTCTTGAAGATTTTAATCAACATGCAGGGCATCTCATTATGGTTTTAATCTCATTTACCTGTCAACTAATGATGTTCAGCATTTCTCTGTGTTCTTATTGTCCACTTTGTAAAGTGTCTGTTCAAATACTTCACCCATATTGTGGTCACTTTTAATTTTTTCAAGTTCCCTGAATATCTTGAGCTGACAAACAGTCAGATGGGTTCAACAATCATCTAGAAACATGTGTAGAATTTTGCTCAAGAAATTGCTTGTGAATCCACAGAGGTGGAGTGAGAAACAGGGTATGTCTAACAAACTTTCAAATACATGGCTTGTAACTCTGCAGATGATCAAAGTACACGTCATTTAGATGCTTTTTCTCAAAGTTTTCAAACTTTTTATTTTTTTAAGAATTTTTATTTATTTATTCATGAGAAACAGAGAGAGAGAGAGGTAGACACTGCCAGAGGGAGAAGCAGGCTCTATGCAGGGAGCCCAATGTGGGGCTCGATCCCAGGTCTCCAGGATCATGCCCTGGGCTGAAGGTGGTGCTAAACTGCTGAGCCACCCAGGCTGCCCAAAATTTTCAAACTTATATGCAAGTAGAAAGCAAAGTAAAATATATCTCTGTATTATCAGCATCTAGCTTGAGCATTTATGGCATTCTGCTGGTCTGGTTTTAAGTCTCACCTCCTGTTTTATGTTTGATGGAGTACTTTAAAATAAGCCCCAGACATCACATAATTTTGCCATCAGTGGAACACCACCTTGACGGGTAGCACTTAAGTTATTCATTTAGGCTTTTTATTTGATTAGACATATAAGACCAGGAGCTCTTAATAGAAACCTATCCAGATCCAACCTTTGCCCAGATTAAAGTATGGAATCATGATTTGAAATAAACTTTCATGCTTAATTTGAGCCACAAGACCCATGTCTCAGTAATGCTGTCCTAGAAAACCAAATGTTGCCTTTGGTCTTTCCAAATGGGAACTATGTCTCCGACTATATGTTATTTTAAAAAAGATATGCCTAAAAATTCATTTATCCAAAAATTCATGTGAAAATTAAGGCTTACTTCTTTCACTTTAAGAATGATAGCATGTGTTGTCCCTTGCACATCAACCAGAATTAATAATTATTTTATAGTTTTCTGGGTTTAAATCTAAGGAGGAAAAGATAGCATTCAATGTATCTGTGAGTATTAGATATATAAGTAAAAAACTGTATCTTCTAAGGTATCCAAAAGTAGAAAATAAGATCACACAAAATGTCTCCTTTCTTTCATCTGTGGCAGAGTTCCTCAACCTCAGCACTGTCCTAAAAATCCTTTGTTGTGGGGCTGTCCTGTGCATAGTTGGGTGTCCAGGAGCACCCTTGTCTCTACCCACTGCATGGCGATAGCAGTTTCCCAATAGTGGCAACCAAATGCAACCAGATGCTGCCAGATGTCCCTAAGGGGGAGCACACCCCTGGCTGGGGCCCCCTTTCTACAGGTATGACCTTCGTGCAGTGACAGGTCACTCAAAGCCTCAGGGTCCTTGTCTTTGAAATGGGGATGACACTGCAGAAGAGGGTTGAGTGTGTGTGAATATACCACATGACGTGGTTAAGTGTTAATAGGTCCTGAATTAACTAATGATAGAGGCATAGCTCTGTCCTAGACACAGGTGGAAGGGAAATATATGAAAATATAAAGAAAACAATTTAAGCAATATAAAGAAGATAAGAAAGCAATGAACAGTCCCATGTCCTCAAAATGCTTATGGTGAAAGAAAGAAATAATGGAGGTGAGTTTGCACCACATCCTCAGCACTGGGTGAGGAACCCAAGTGCACGGATGGGGTCCTTGTCTTCCAGGAATTACACAATGTGGTTGGCAACCAGGTTTGTGAAAGTACCTGGCGCAGTGCCTGGCACACAGGAGGTGTCCACTATAGTGGATGAAGGAGAGCTAGGATGCCTGGGTGGCTCAGTGGTTGAGCATCTACCTTTGGCTCAGGGCATGATCCTGGGGTCCTGGGATTCTGTCCAGCATCGGGCTCCCCTCAGGGAGCCTGCTTCTCCCTCTGCCTGTGTCTCTGTCTCTCTCTGTGTGTCTTTCATGAATAAATAAATATAAATATATTTTTAAAAAGAATGAAGAAGAGCTAAGTGAAGGCAGAGATGATACGTGACTTTGCAATGGAAGATAAGTGGATGCCATGTGGTACGAGGTGAGGCCATCCGATGAGCAGTGTAGGTGTCAGAGCCCGAGAAAGTTGCATTTAAAGCCCACCTATGCCACTTATCACCTGTGTGTTTGGGGCATGTCACTAACTCTCTCTGAGGTCATCAGATGGAGTATTATTTCTACTTATGGATTTATTGTATGTGCATGTCTAGCTCGGTGCTTAGAACATTGACATCCAAAATGTTTTCTATTAGTATTTGCTCATGTTATTGTTTCAAACCAACCATGTAAGTGCTGAGATGACACATATCCAGAGTGGCTCGCAGTGACTGGCTGGTGTTGACCAGAAAACTTAATGGCAATATGAAGAGAAAGAGAAAGAAAGTAAAGAGAGGTAGGACAGCTACTTCATTTGTCTGAAAGGAGAGGTGAAATCCTCAGGGAACTGCCGTGGTTGGAAGTGAGCAGGGCTCTGACGTGGGGCATTGGATGTCAGTGGACCAGAAACCAGGGGCAGGCTGTCAGACCCTCAAGGCGCACTTGGATATTTGAGCAGCAGGAGTTCAGGGTGGTCAACACAAAGCTTAGCTTCAGTGCACATTTGAAAGCCAAGGTTTGCGGAAAACCAGAAGGCACGATAATCAGATGAAACAGGCGTCCTCGCCGTGGGCCTCTCTCATCTCCCCGGTGGCCTGACTGTTCCGTTCCGTGCCTTTATGGGGTCCCCTGCAAGCCTAGCTTTGAATTTTTCTGCATTAGTCTCAGGTGAGCCTCTTGGAACCTGTGGTTATTAGTACATTACCAAGGAAACTCCTCATCTAAAGTGGAAGCCACCTCTATAGGCTGTAAATACAATGCAATTAGCCTCTCAAGTACCTTATTATAAACTATATCAAGGACACCCACATGGACTCACAGATTAAAGGATGGAATTTCTGTAGAGAGAGGGTCCTTTCTTTTTAGGTTTTTGATTTTTTATAGAATACAGGGGATCAAAAAGAACAAGCCCATAAATAATAAGACCCATTTCAATCAGCAAATTTGGGCATCACTTTAAAAAAAATTACTTATTTACTTATTATTACTTATTTACTCAGGGGAGTGCCAGAGGGAGAAGGAGAAGGAGAAGGAAAATCTCAAGCAGATTCCCCCACTGAGCACAGAGCCCAATGCGGGACTCGATCTCACCACCCTGAGATCACGACCTGAGCTGAAACCAAGAGTCGGCCCCTCAACTGACTGAGCCGCCCCAGGTGCAGCAGGGCATCACTTTTAATATCTTTTTCTTCACTCTCCATATCTTTGCTTCACCAAATAGCCATTTCAAGTGCCAAATCTGGGAGCATTTATCCGAATATAAGCCAAGAGGTCTTGGGGTGATGAATAATTAGTAGAAATACATTGTTAAAGAGAGGGTGACCGCTATAGCTTTCGGAGAAGCTCATTTGGTGCTATTTATGAAATTTTTGAAATACCCATACTCTTTGATCCAGCAGTGCCATCTCTGGATTTACATTCTGCAGCAATAAAAGAAGGAATCTGCTTGGATACGTGTGCAGGAATGTATGGTTAATGCAGAGCCGGCAGTTGCGCCAAACCCCAAAATCTCTGTACACTATAGAATATCCATCGGCAGACAAACGGATAGATGTCCTAGGGCACGCCATGATGCGGGCTGTTACACAGCTATTTTTAAAATGAAGTAGAACTGGGGATCCCCGGGTGGCGCAGCGGTTTGGCGCCTGCCTTTGGCCCAGGGCGCGATCCTGGAGACCCGGGATCGAATCCCACATCAGGCTCCCGGTGCATGGAGCCTGCTTCTCCCTCTGCCTGTGTCTCTGCCTCTCTCTCTCTCTCTCTCTCTGTGACTATCATAAATAAAAAAAAAAATTAAAAAAATAAAAAAAATAAAAAATAAAATGAAGTAGAACTGTGTCAATTAGAGTTATGTGTCCTGACCTGGAACCTTATTATGGAAACAGCCAGTCGCAGAGGATTGCCTATGAGATGGTTCCATCTTCGTCAAAGAGAAAACAGGAACGATAGGAAAAGAAGGTGGGAGCCAAAGAAGAAGGGGAGAGAAACACCATGATCGCGCCCGCTGTCCCAGCCCTCTTCATCCGGCTGTGTGAGCTCCCTTGTCCTCCATATGTTTGTCTTAGTCAGAAGCCCCTCGGAAACAGGTGCCATTCCAGGGAGTCCAAGCAGAGGAAGGCACTGAGTGAACTGCTTTTACAGATGATAGAAGAAGCCAATGAAGTAAGCAGAGGGGACGAAGCAACCAGAGGTGAGCAAACGAGGGAGCCGAGCGTCCTCAATGTCACAGGGCCACAGGGACGGCGCCAGAGCCATGAGGAAGAAAGGACAGAGTGCAGGCTTCTTAGGTTTACCATGTATTGGGTGAGTCATAATGATACCAATGATAACGGCAAAATTAGCCCTGCTCATTATTATTGAATGGGTATTTTTAATTTTATTAATACAGTTGACCTGGGACAACTGGGTGGGTCAGTGGTTGAGCATCTGCCTTCAGCTCAGGGCATGATCCTGGAGACCCGGGATCGAGTCCCACGTGGGGCTCCCTGCATGGAGCCTGCTTCTCCCTCTGCCTGTGTCTCTGCCTCTCTCTCTTTCTGTGTCTCTCGTGAATAAATAAATAAAATCTTTAAAAATAATGATAATAATACAGTTGACCCTTGAGCAGCACAGATAGTCAGAACTCCCCGTGTAACTTTTGACTTCCCCCAAACACTTAAATGTGAACAGCCTACCGTTGTCCAGAAGCCTCGGTGATGACAGAAACAGTTAACACATCCTATCTCTTGAGCACCTACTGTGTGCCAAACGCTGTTAACCTTCTGCAAGCCTCATTTCACTTCATCACCACCACAAGGGTCGAACTGTTGTTTCTTTGTTTTATAGATGATGAAACTCAGACTCGAAGAAGTAAAACTGTCTAATACCAGACATGGACTAAGTAAAAGATCCTGAGTTGGAAACTAGTTTTTTTTTTTTTAAGATTTTATTTATTTATTCATGAGAGACATGGAGAGAGAGGGAGAGAGGCAGAGACATAGGCAGAGGGAGAAGCAGGCTCCATACAGGGAGCCCGAGGTGGGACTCGATCCTGGGTCTCCAGGATCACACCCTGGGCCGAAGGTGGCGCTAAACTGCTGAGCCACCTGGGCTGCCCTGGAAACCAGTTCTACCCCTAGCATTCCCCCCGTAGCCCCTGGTAACCTAAGGAGAGTGCCTCTGGATTGGGACGACTCAGTAGACCAGGTCTTATCCTGTGCTCGGCGTCGTCATTCTAGAACCTGTTACAGATTCCCTGACACTGCTCCCCTCGGTAGTGAGGTCCGCGTGTGTGCCCTGGAGACCTGGGGGGCTGGCAGCTGCTTCACCCAACAGAGGAGCAGTGGAAGTCACGCCAAGTGCTTGCAGAGATGGGTCATAGTAAGGCCATTCCGGTCACTGGAATACTCCCATTTCCACCCTGGTCTTCTCTGCTTCTGTAAGAAGTCTGTTTTGAGACCACCGTCCTGTGAGGAGCCCAAGCTAGACTGAGAGGCCAGGCATAGGTTGCTCAGCCGGAGGACCCCAGCCCAGGAACCAGACATGGAAGTTAAAAGCCTCCAGATGATCCTGCCTCCTGGCTGTTGGACTCTTCCCAGCTAAGGCCTCAACCCTGTGAGCACAGAAGCATCTCCTCCCCCTTCCTGGAAGCTCTGCCCAAATTGCAGACTGATGGGCCGGAGGGAACAATTGGCTTGGTATCTACATTAGATAACCAGGCTGCTCAGTGGCTTTGGGCAAGTCCCGGAAGGTAGTAGGCTGAGCATGGAGCCTTCTCTTTTTCTACTGAGCAAAGAAATGATAAATACAGGGATCCCTGGGTGGCTCAGTGGTTGAGCGTCTGCCTTTGGCTCAGGTTATGATCCTGGGGGTTTTGGGACAGAGTCCTACATCAGGCTCCTCTTGGAGAGCCTGCTTCTCCCTCTGCCTGTGTCTCTGCCTCTCTCTCTCTCTCTGTCTCTCATGAATAAATAAATGAAATCTTAAAAAAAAAAAAAAGGAAAGAAATGATAGATACAAATTTCAGTTTGGCCTCTAACGCGCACACGTAACAACACCTGATAAATTGTGTGGAACGGATTAAATGTAAAGTTATCTTGAAGGAACTGCCGGAGAGAGAACCTTAGCATTGTGACTCCTGACATTTCCGAGGCAGAAAGAGCTGGAAAGGGGCAGTTGAACCTTCGGGGCTCAACCGACAGGGAGCAGAGACTGCCCTCTGGAAGCTCCCGTCTGCTGTCTCATTTGGATTTCTGAGTGGAGGTGAGCACCTGGAAGCGTGTGCCCCCTAAGAGCGCAGGAGGTATTGAGTTTCCCGGCCAACTCTATCCGCCCCCTCCTGTAGCCAGTAATTTGGTGTCTGGCAAAGACGGGGCACCTTGCATAGCAAACGCACAAATACATTTCACTGGATAATTAGAAGCATAACTGAAAGATAAGAAGCTGGCATCCGGCTGTGCAAGCACATGCTCTACGCACCGGACTGCAGCAGGTCAGGGTGGCAGGGCCCCCTCCGTCTACCAAGCACCGTGAGCAGAAGGGAATGAGATAGAGACCAGGTCTGCGAGGACCTCTGTTTACCAGCTGCTTAGTGACCGCCGCTGGGTTGTTCTTGGGTGCACTGTGCTGATAAAAACAGTGAACTACTTCTTGAGCGTCAACTGCGTGCCAGGTCCCCACACTCATGTGTGATAAAGCAAGTGTTGTTATCCACCCCCCCCTTTTTTAAAAGATTTTATTTATTTATTCCTGAGAGACACAGAGAGAGGCAGAGACACAGGCAGAGGGAGAAACAGGCTCCATGCAGGGAGGCCGACGTGGGATTCAATCCCAGGACCCCAGGATCACGCCCTGTGCCGAAGGCAGATGCTCAACCATTGAGCCACTGAAGCGTCCCTGTTATTCCCTTTTGAAGAAAGCTGGAGCCCGGAGAAAACCAGCCCAAGCCCATCATCTACCAAGTGGCAGGGCCAGCAGGTGAGGCCACCCCCCACCCGAGGCCCCCACACCTGCAGCCTCACTCCTCTGCTTCCATCTCCCTAGGAGGCTGGCTGCATCTTCCCCTCCCGGGGCGGTAGGCACCAGGAGGGCACCAGGGACCACAGCGCGTGGCAGCTCTGAGCGCCTGGAGGAGATGGTCTCGAAGTGGACGTGGAGTCAGAGTGATTTTGTGGTTCACGTTTAGGGAGGAAAGCTGGCCAGGGCCACGGGCTTGGAGACAGGCTCCCGCAGCTCAGCGATGGGTGCCCAGCTACTGGGCACCGCTCACCACGTGCTCTTTTTCCCACGGCAACCTCGGGTCACAGGGGGCCGTGGATTATCTCCTGTTCCGTGCTTTCTTATGTTTGGGCTGTCTCAGGTCCTGTGGAGCTCGTATATAAAAAAATGCTCAAGTTAGAAATTTAGAAATATATTGGGTCTGACCATACTTAACCTGCAAATGACTTCCTTGTAGTTTTTTCAATAGCAGTTCTTAGGAACATATGACATATCGTGTAGGTTTAAAAAACAAAAAACAAAAACGTTCATTAGATCTATTTAGGCTGAAATGGAAAGAGCAAATGGCAGGCTCGTTTTCATTATAAACAGAGTTTTTTGGATGCCTGGGTGGCTCAGTGGTTGAGCATCTACATTCGGCCCAGGGGGATCCTGGAGGCCTAGGATCGAGTCCCTGCATAGAGCCTGTTTTTCCCTCTGCCTGTGTCTCTGCCTCTCTCTCTGTGTCTCATGAATAAATAAATAAAATATTTTAAAAAAATAAAAAAATAAACAGAACTTTTTTTTTTTTCATTGACATCATGTCCTGGCAATAGAGCTGGGCATAATGAGCCTGCAACACCAAGCTGCAGTCCTCGGGCTACCCTGGGATAACCTAGAGCCAGAGGGGCCCGTTAGAGCCACCGCACAGACCTCGGGGAAATGGACAGCAGGACACTTTGCCATGCCCACTGCTCTCTGCTGCCAAAAGCTCCAGAAGGACCCAAGGCTCTCCACAGCGTGTTAGACCCTGACTTGAAAGCAACAGTAGCAGCAGAAGGAGCAGGAGCAGGAGACCCGGATCCTAGGCTGGCCTTTGTCCTCGGGCTGCCTCCTCCAGCTCCATCCCACCCTGTAGCCTTCACGTCCGTCTGCAGAACAGGGACAGAGAGTGACATTGTCCCCTCGCTGGGCGGCCTTGAAGACCAACTGAGAGAATGAATTCCAAGCAGCCTGCCGGTGCCAGGGACGGAGTAACTAGGAAGCAAGCACCAGCTCCCGTGTGTCCCGTTGTTGTTGTTTTTTGTTTTTTGTTTTTTGGGTTTTTTTTTTGAAATTTCAGTAACTTTATTTCCCATGTATCCTTTTCCAGAAAACTATTGGAAGATCTGTCCCAACAAGAGGAGGGATAAAAGTCAATGAAGGGAAACACATGGGATGTAGGAAACCGGTCCAACAAAGCAAAAGGGGAGGGGTGAGCCCCGGGCTGCAGGCACGGAGGCCCATCCCGTGGGGAACAGCTCAGAGGAACCCGGGAGAGCCTTCAAGAACATGAATGGAGAGTTTGAGAGGAGGTTTCAACAACTGAATAACTATTTGAGGTCGAGTAAAGGGAAATAATGGGAAATATATATATTCCCCATTATTAAATATGGGAAATATATGGGAAATAACGCTTTGTTTAAAAGGGTATATATATGGGAAATAATGCTTCATTTAAAAAGGTAAAGGGTGCCTGGGTGGCTCAGTCAGTTAAGTATCCAAGTCTTGATTTCTCCCTCCGGTCATGATCTCAGGATCTCCTCTGCCCCCGGCTCTAAGGTCTGTCCTTTCAGACTTTCTCTCCCTTCTACCATGCAGAGGGTGCGTGCAGAGTGCTGGAAGCTCCTCTTCCAGCTTCGGGGCCACCCAGTCCCAGGGAGGAGGGCAGAGGCTCCGTCACACGGTCATTTCACCCTAAAACATTCCGGCTAGAACCTGGGACCTGGGAAGGGTGCAGCCTCTTTACAGGAACTCTGTCCTCTGGCACCATTTCTCTGATGCCAGCACCTTGCCTCTGCTCCCCCACTCAACCTTCTACTTCCCGGGTTCTTATTTAACCCTCTCCGAAAGGAACATACTCATTCCTGATTACATTACCCGACAGGCTTTTTTTTTTTTTGTGATAATCAAATGAAATAGTAGCTATTAATATAGATCATAAACATGAGAAAAGGGTAATAATCTATGAAAATAAACAGGAGGTTAGCCTTAGAGAAAGGGTAAGGGATCATCATTCCTTTCTTTTTTATTGTTTCCTGTGCTTTACAAACTTACCATAAAGAGTATCTACTACTTTTATAATGAAAAGCAATGATTGATTATTTTTTAAAGATGTGATTTATTTATTCATGAGAGACACCGAGAGAAGCAGAGACATAGGCAGAGGAAGAAGCAGGCTCCATGCAGGGAGCCCGATGTGGGACTCTAATCCCAGGACCCCAGGATCACGACCTGAGTCAAAGGCAAATGCTCAACCACTGGAGCCACCCAGGTGCCCCAGCAATGATTGATTGATTTAAAAGTGCTTGATACATGATAAAATCCTACAAAGATAAAAACCAGTGTTTATACAGAAAAAAAAAATGTAGTATGGGACCTATATCCTTTTAGATTTTAAACTACTTATTTTACTCAGGGTTACCATGTACAGTTGGTCAGGTTGTGCACTACAAAAGAAAAAAAAAAAAAAGACAGCCACTGGGACTGGAACCTAATAGGTGCGGGTTTGTAGAAAATCCACCCCAGCCTGTGGCCAAATCTGCTTGAAGGAGCACCTTTTCCTAATTTGCATAATAAAGTCTCCGTAGATGTTCTTGCTGCCCTCCGGATTATCAGTTTAGATTATCAGTTTAGCACTCTCCCTGCACATGACTAAATGTAGATTAAGATCCATTGCCATGAAAAGTCAGAAAAAGAATAGGGAAAGCAATGTTGGAATCATGACCACAGGCTGCATGTTTCCAGGTCCGGAGCATTGATGATGCCAGGTAGAGAAGCAGGTGGAGGGTTCCCAAGAGAACGCACAGCATGAGTGAGGGCAGAGCAGCAGCAGCAGCGAGGGCAGGGGAGACACGCTGGGGGCCCAGGTGTTGGGGCTGAGCCTAAGGCCAGGCCAGTGGGTTAGAGAACATGGATTAGAGCTACGGGGATCAGGGAGGCTCTTCAGGCAAAAAGGAAGGAGAGAGATGTGACTAGCCTTCCATCAGGAGAGGGTCCACAGGGCGGGGGGACCAGCTGTCCACCCTCTTGCCTGCACACCGTCCGAGAAAAGGAAATGTTTCAACCACAGCTGATGGGATTTGGATGCTGTTAAAAGCAAACTAATAAATTATAAGAGGAATAGAAACTGTGAGAAATTGCACAAGAATGTCCTGGCTTTCCCTCTAATCGACAGTGTTTAATCTATGTACTGGATGAAGGGATGGAGCACTTTAAGGAAACTGCTACCCTTCCCTGGGTCTCGCCTGCGGGTGGGAGAGGCCAGCCTGTGACTCTGAGCAGAGGGCAGAGCTGGGACCACACTGCCTCCTGCAGTCCCATCCTCTCCCGCCCAGAGCTCTGTCCCTATGAGCTGTGCACTTGCTCTCGCACTCAGGGTAGGCATGCACATCCCCCCTACGCCGGGTTCCAGTTTTCAGGGGAGGGATGGGGCGGGGTCCACACAGAAAGTTCAGTGCAGCGATACGCCCCTAACATGGCCCGTAGCAAACCGAATCCTGTCATCGACTCTCTGGACGGATCAGCTCGGATTCCTTGGCTGCAGCCACAGAAGGGACGCTGGCTCTGTTCCCCGCAAACAAAGTGTAGGGACCTGGTGTGGCGGTCGCAGAGGAAGGGACAGGATCAGAGAAGAAAGGAGCCGGGGTGAGTCTGAGCACCCAGGCAGCAGGAGCTACACGACCACGTTGTAATTTGGGTGAATCCACTCCAGCCACTTTTGTTCCTGTCCGGGCTCCCCGAGATCATGATTGAGAAAGAGAAGGAGGGGGGCGCCTGGGTGGCTCAGCGGTTGAGCGTCTGCCTTTGACTCGGGTTGTGACCCCGGGGTCCCGGGTTGGAGTCCTACATCAGGGTTCTCACAGGGAGCCTGCTTCTCCCTCTGCCTGTGTCTCCGCCTCTGTGTGTCTCTCATGAATAAATGCATAAAATCTTTAAATAAATAAATAATAAAATATACTGATAACTGGGGCACCTGGGTGGCTCAGTGGTTGAGCATCGGCCTTTGGCTCAGGTTGTGATCCTGGGGTCCCGGGATCGAGTCCCACGTCGGGCTCTCTTCATGGAGCCTGCTTCTCTCTCTGCCTGTGTCTCTGCCTCTCTCTGTGTGTGTCTCTCATGAATAAATAAATAAAATCTTAAAGAGAAGAGAGAGAGAGAAAGAGAGAATCTGGCCCCCTTGGGTCACATCTTCGCACATGGGGATGGTGAGTGACAGCCCAACAAGATCACCTACGATGGATGGGGGCCACTTCTCCAGAAGGGAATAGGAGTGTTGCTCCCAAGAGACAGACCTGCCACCGCATGCCTCCAAACCGCCTCGGTGGCATAGGTTCCAAGTGTGGCTTTTGAGCCTGTGTCTCCAAGGCTGTCTGTACCCGTGAAATGACACTGGGGCGCACACCCCACCGCGCAGTGAAGAGCTGTATTCATGAATTCCTTCTACAAATGTGTGCAGACAATTTGCTCTCCGTGCACAGAAACCAACCCAAGTCCAGAGAAGGTACCGGAAACACGTTTCCCGAAGACTCTACGTGGACGCAATGAAAATTAGGAGAGTCCCCCAGATCGAGAAACAAGGAGGAAACCCGTTTCTGAGACCGGGACAGCGGAGAGAGGAGTCCGAGGGGGGCCCGCTCCCTACAGCACGGCTGTCGGAAGCTACCCAGGGCACTCGCTACCCAAAGGGGAGGAACACAAACCCGGTTTCATCTCTCAATTTTGTGACTCTGTGCATCTCTATCTCTACCTTAATACTGCAGAACTATATTTGGATGTTTAAAAAAAAAAAAACTAGGTTGGATGGGGAAAATAGGCAAGATATAAAATAGTTACTAATTTTAACACATTTTTTATAATGAAGGCGCTGCTTTGAAAATCTTCTGTTTCCACATATGTGGATGATTTAACTTGACTTATTAACTTCAGTGGAACTGGAAGATGTGTTTTACTTCTGACAACTCCTATGTTCCGAACGTCATGAAGCTCGGTCCGCAGCTGTTACTGCGTGACCCCGGGAGGAGCTGCCTTGAACCCATTTATTTCTAAAATTCCGGAAGGTGTGCAAAGCAGCTTTGCGGGCCCTGCTCCCCAGAACTTCCCATCGGGGCCAGGTCGCCTGTCGAGCTGAATAAGGCTCCATCAGCCGAATCAGGCTCTTACACACACAGCCTCTGACGACGGAATGTGACAGGAAAACAGACCCTGGCAGCTCCGTGTCTCATGTCAAGAACTTCTGAGAGTATCGAGAGAGCCCTCCGAAGCCTCCCGGGGTCTAGCATCACAACTAGAGGATGCGACCAAGTTACACGGGTGCTCAGTCTTTAGCAAGGATCAGAAAGAAAAAAAAATTAATCCCTAAATCTGAACTTCTCACCATCATTTGGATTTCTGTTCCCAAAAACTCCTGGAAAGGTGATGCAAGGAAATCGTGCCTTCTCGTGTGTCCTCTTACGTCCACCGGAACCACCTCAAGCATTTTCTGGGCTAGAAGGGTTCACAGCAGAGTCAGGAATGACACGAGCTCCATGGACACCCCACTCCCTCCAGAGCCAAAGGCTGCACGCCTGTGATATTCAGCTGGAACCTGCAAAGTTCGCTCAGAATTCCCTGATCTTAAGGAAACGTGCATAATTCCAAGGTCAAGCAATGCCCTTGACAGCTACATGCGTCCCCCCTGGCGCCCCCACGCTCTAGCTAGACGCCCTCAATCAGCGCAAAGCATCCCTTTGGAAATTCTTCTGCTTGCATGGGGTGGGGGGAGCTAGCCAAACTTTGGGGTGATTGCAGCAGGCCTCCTGCCCAGGACCCTACACAGAATCCCAGAGGGAGGTGAACCATCATCTACCCCAGGTGGTGGCTCTGCTGGAACAATCCAGACCTGCCTCCTTAGGGCCCCGCGGGCGGGAACTCTGTCGCCAGGACCAGGCCACCTCCCAGATCCAGACTCTCAGGCTCTGGTAAATGAATGAACACACTTCCCGACGGAGACAGAAGTCTGTAAATGAACAGAAAGGGATGGTGCACCGAGCCACCCCTTCTCTCTCCAGGCAGTGTCTCTGACTCGTAGGGATTTCTCTGCAGCTCCTCTCTGGCACGAGATTGCAGCCCCGAGGATTGCGGCCCACGTGCCAGCATTGCCGCATGGAGCCGCCCTGCTCGGGGTCAGGGGCAGAAGGAGCTTCCACCCCAGAACTCCAAGCGACCTCCCCATAGTCACAGGGGATTTCTGCATCTGAAGAGCAAACCCTGGAACTCGAAGTCTGCACCACAGGCTCTGCTACGTCCCCCTGAGTTAGTATTTGCCCTACTGCTACCTTCTCGGGATGATGAGCAACAAAGCCCACGGGAAGCAAAGGGGTCTGTGGGATTGTTGCCACTGAGTCAAGGAGGAAAGAGCAGAGGATGAGGAGACAAGGGTGTCTACACCGGGAAAGAGAAGCGTTGGGTTGTATAACAACACCCTTTCAATGAGTAAAGATCTGTCATAAGCATGGATTAAGGGGTCTCAACTCAAGTGCTTCCCAGGGCCGGGAGGTAATGAATATAGTAGAGGAAAGTGTATCTAAGTAGGATGAAAACTGTCCCCGGAGGAGGCACGCCTCATCCGAACAGGGCCCGCTGGTTCCTGGCTCTGGGGTCTCTGCAGGACAGAAATATCAGAGAATTCAACCCTTAAAACCTCATCTGCTCAGTCCTAATTGGGAAGCCAAGCCGAGTTTGTGGTTCCAAACTGAACTCAAATTTGACTCCTCTATGGGACATCTGGGTGGCTCAGTGGTTGAGCATCTGCCTTCATCTCAAGTCATGATCCTGGGGTCCTGGGATCAAGTCCCGCATCGGGCTTCCCTGCATGGAGCCTGCTTCCTCTTCTGCCTGTGTCTCTGCCTCTCTCTCTCTGGATCTCTCATGAATAAATAAAATCTTTAAAAACAAACAAACAGAAAAAAAACAAATTTGACTCCTCTAGCAGGGACGGGTGGTGCAGAGTCCCAGGATCCCAGCCGGGAGCAACAGGCTCAGCCTACGAAGGGGCACATTTGGGTTCAACATCAGGAAGCTCCTTCTCCCAAAGGAATGGTCTACCTCAGAAGACAGGGAGTGAGTCTCCCATCACTGGAGGGACCCAATTAGAAAATGCACAGGGATTGGACTGGGAGCTGGTCGGTGGGCTTGTGAACCAAGTGCAGAACCTCTTCTAATCAGAGCAAAAACGTTACTGAGCTGTTAGTCAGTGACCTCCCCCTAACTCTCCGGGTTTAGTTCTGTAATTAGCCGGTGTTGGACTTTCCCACCGTGGAGCAGAGAAGGTGCTGGGGGTCTGTGCGGGGTGAAGGCTAAGACTGCAGTGTGTGCAGACGTGAGGGGGCCCTGCGGGCCCTGCAAGGAAGGGCGCTGGGGGCATGGAAGGGCGCGGTCGTCCTGGGCCTCATGGATCTGCGGGCATCCTTGGGGGGGGTGGTCCCTGGGAGTCAGTAGTGACAGTGAGCCTGGCTCAGGCCTGCTCTTGGGGAGCAGACGCCTCTGGTGCTGTGGGGCATCTGGAGGAGTGGCAGGGCAGGGGCTGTGTCTCCTGTCTCTGTGGCCCAGGCTCTAATGGTAAGCAGGCCCCAGCGTGTCACAGTGCAGCCACACCTGCACCGTGGTGCTCATTTCCACCGGGGACCTTGCCATGCACCCCTGCCCGTACCCCAGCATCCCTCCGGGCGGCCGCCTCACCTCTGGTGCCCTCTCCCCACCTGGCAGCTGCACGCATGGTGGGAAGGCAGTCAAAACCTCAGCCGGCTTGCAGGCCCCTTGCCTCTCCTCTGGCGACACTGGTCCCTGTGGGTCCTGCAGCATCCCAGGCACGCTCCTCCCTGGGGTCCTGGCGTGGGGGACGCCCTCTGCCAGCAACGCGGAGCGTCCAGGTATCCATGTGACCTCCCTTTCTTGTGGCACTTGCATTCCTCAACTCCCAGCCTTGCAGAGAACCACCCCTGGCGAGCCTGACCTAAAACTGTCACCTGCTGCTCCCTCCCTGCTCGCTCTCTGTCATTCGCACAGCGCTCACCACAACTAACAGTCCGTGCGGTCCTCTGTGACATGCCCTTGGCCCTGGACAGCAGGGGCTTTACTCACGGCATATCCCGACCTTCGGAAAGTCGCTGCCCATAGTAGGTGCTCGGTGCATATCTACGGGGTTAGCTCATGAGTGAACGATTTCAGCTGGGCTGATACTTACCTTTAGGTCATATTAGCATAATTATTTCATTTACATACTAAATAGGAGCAGAAGGTGCCTAAGAAATGTAAGAAGCTATTTGAGGTACCTTCCCACTTTCATGAACACATCTGAACTATGATTCTTCCTATCTATTCTATTTTAGTAAGAAATCTACATATTAGGGGCACCTGGGTGGCTCAGTGGTTAAGCATCTGCCTTTGGCTCAGATCATGGTCCCAGGGTCCTGGGATCGAGTCCTGCATTGGGATCCCTGCTCAGCAGAGTCTGCTTCTCCCTCTCCCTCTGCCCCTCCCCGCTCATGCTCTCTTTCTCTCTTTCTCTGTCCCTCTCTCTCAAATACATAAATAAAATATTTTTAAACAGTCTACATATTAAAGAATGTCTAACATGTACGCACAGTTTAATTAAATGCCACTACTAATAAAATAGCTACGTGCCACCTCCCAAAATAAAAATATAACAGGCTCCCTCGGTACCCCACACCCACCAGCTTCAACCTCCTTTGTCCCCAGAGAGATACCCGCCAGCCTAAATTCTGTGTTTAATCATATATGTGTTTTTCTTTATGGCTTTGCCGGGTGGATTTGTGACCCCAAACAACAGACTGTTTATTTTGCTTTAAAAAAATCTTTATATAAATGGAACCAGTTCCTCTTTTTTTTATTGTAATTCCAGTGTGGTTAATGCACGGTGTTATATTAGTTTCAGGCACACAATACAGTAATTTGGCTCTTCAGTGTTCATCATCGTAAGTGTACACTTGATCCCCATCACCTATTTCACTCATCCCCCACCAAAATCCCCTCTGGCAATGATCAGTTATTTCTCCATAGTTAAGAGTCTGACTTTTGGTTGGTTTCTCTCTCTCTTTTTTTTTCTTTTGTTTGTTTGTTTCTTGCTGTTGTTGTTTAGTAGGCTCCAAGCTGGGCGTGGAGCCCAATGCAAGGCTTGAACTCACAACCCCGAGATCAAGACCTGAGCTGAGAGCAAGAGGTGGACACTCAACCAACTGAGCCATCCAGGCGCTCCTCCTTTGTTCGTTTTAATTGTGTTTCTCACAATCCTTAATTGTGTTCATGTTGGTGATGGGCTGGGGTTCACTCCTCCAAATGGCCTTGTAGTATTGTGTCCTCTGGATATCCCATGATTGCTTACCTATTCTATATTGGATGGACATTCCCATTCCTATCTCCCAGCACACTTTTGAAAGCGAGTCTCTTCCCAAATGTTACCATTTTCTAGAGTGAAATGACATTAAGGATCTCAAGAAGCACCACTTTATGGCTACACCATCCACTGGGGTGGTTATTTAAGTTTAAATAGATTAATTAAAATGGAATAAAATTTAAAATTCCCTTTCTTGTTTACATGCACCATGTTTTTTTTTTATTTATTATTTATGATAGTCACACACACAGAGAGAGAGGCAGAGACACAGGAAGAGGGAGAAGCAGGCTCTATGCACCGGGAGCCCGACATGGGATTCGATCGTGGGTCTCCAGGATCGCATCCTGGGCCAAAGGCAGGCGCCAAACCGCTGCGCCACCCAGGGATCCCTACATGCACCATGTTTTAAATGCTCGGTAGCCACTTGAGGCTAGTGGCCACCACATGGGAGAGGCGGATAGTATTTTCATCACAGAAAGTCCCATGTGACAACACGAGTCTCGAGTTTGTAAGTAGGATGGAAGTGCCAGACCATGAGGTCAGAGAACATCCAGCCTCACTAGGAATACCAGGCTGCTCACACCCCTTCACACTCCCACCAGCTGGGCTAAAGTACCTGTTGCTTCTTGATAGGTATTTACGATCTCAATAGCATGTTTCCAAGTTTCCATCTTGTTTTTATTTTTTTCCTTGTGTGTTGTATCTTATTTAAGAACCACCCGCCCACCCCCAGGTCATGAGGATCTCTCTATGGATTTATCATTTTAGTGCATATTTCAAATGTGCTGCCTCTTCTTGGCTCTTTCCTCTCGCATATACATTTCAGAATCAAGTTGTTGTCTTAAAAAAAACTCCCCTTGGCATTTAGAGGGAAATTCACTGAGTCTATAAAGAATAGAATCTATGGAGAATAGCATCTTTCCTATATTGACTTTTCCTCTCTAAGAATATATCTTTATTTGAGTGGTTTCCATTTCTTTCAGTAGAGTTTCATAATTCCCTCCGTAAAGGGCTTATCGATATTTTATCAAATTGATTCCTTGAAATGTTATAAATGTTTTGCTATAAATAAATTTTGGCCTACATTTGCTAAGAGCTTTTGTTGATTTAAGGAAATGCAACTGAATTTCATACACTGGGTTTGATTCTTTTGATCTTACGAACTTTTAAATGATTCTCACCATTTATTTGTGGATCTGGGGAAGAAGGGGTTTATGTAGACCATCATGCTGCTTTCAAATACCAATGATTTTATTTCTTCATTTCTGACGTTTATACTTCATTTCTTTTCCTCCTGTCTGATAAGACCTTAGGACTGGGTTGATTGCTTTGGTGATGGCAGGTGCTCTCCTTACCGCCTTGTTCCAGGTGTAAAGAAATGCTATCCACATTTAATTGTAACATGGTTGTGATGAGCATTGGTGCTGTATATAAGTGATGAACCACTGAATTCTACTCTTGAAACCAATAGTGCACTAATTAGAATTTAAATACAATTTTTTAAAAAGCATTTGGGGATCCCTGGGTGGCTCAGCGGTTTAGCGCCTGCCTTCGACCTAGGGCGTGATCCTGGAGTCCTGGGATCGAGTCCCGCATCGGGCTCCCTGAGGGGAGCCTGCTTCTCCCTCTGCCTGCTTCTCCCTCTGCCCCTCTCTCTCTCTGTCTCTCATGAATAAATAAATACAATCTTTAAGAAAAAAACATTCAATATAGTATTTGCTGTAGGAGTTTTCAGGTATCCTTTATCAGATTAACAAAGTTCTCTCTGTGTTCCGAATTTGGTTAGGTTTTTGTTGTTGTTGTTGTTGTTGTTGTTGTTGTTTTTATAAAGAGACGTAGAATTTTATTCACCATGTTATCCACAGGTACTAGGATGGCCATAGGGGTTTTCTCTTTTATTTGGTTAATGTGGAGAATTCCATTGGTTGATTTCTCCATCAAAAGACCAACCTTGTGTTCCTAGAGCAAACCCAACTTCTTTGTGCTGTATAGTATGTTTTATATGGTGTTGAGTTTATTTTGCTAAGAAATTTTGTTCAGCATCTTTGCATCTATCCTCACAAGTGAGACTGAGCTGTAATTCTTTCCTTGTTGCCATTCCTAATCTGGTTTTGACATCATGGTGAAAACAATTTCATAAAATGAGTTGTGCCTTCCTTTTCATTCTCTGTAAGAGTTTGTATAAGACGAAACTATTGGTTCCTTGAATTTTTCATAGAACTCCCCTTTCCAATCATCTGGTCCCACTGTTTTCTTTGTGAAAAGATTCTTAACCACTGATTCAATTTCCTTAATGGTTACAAAACTATTTCCTCTCGAATCAGTTATGATAAGTTATATTTTTTTCCTAGTATTTCATTCATTTAATTGAGGACTTCAAATTTATTGGCATACATGTTTTATTCATAATACCCTCATCAGTTTAATCTCTGCATCATCTTTTTTTATTCCTAAGATAATTTATTTGTGCCTTCTTCTCTTTTTCTTAATTAACTTTGAAAGAGTTTTGCCTATTTTATTAATCATCGCAGAGAATCAACTATTGGCTCTGTTTGTCTTCTCCTATTGTATGTTTATTTTCTGTTCCATTAATTTCTACTTTTACTTGTTTTCTTCCTGATAGCTTCTTTGGGTTTAATCAGCTGTTCTTTCTCTCTGTTATTAAATGAATTTCTCATTAATTTCCAGTCTTTCTCTTCCCTAATTTAAGTAGTTTTCCCTCTTTTTACTGCTTCAGCTTCATTCGTACACCACAAAATGCATACATTCACTGACCAACAGTTCTAAGTATTTATTTTTTTCCCATGAATTGCTTGGAAGTTTAATTTTAAAATTTTAAATATATGACTTTTTCTGGTTATATTTTTGTTATTGATTCCTCCAGTGATTACAATCTGGTCAGAGACGGTGGCCCGTCGGGTACAGTCCTCTGAAATCAGCCAATGCTGCCCTCGGTGAGAACAGTGAGTGGTTCTCAACCTGGACCACACATTGGAACCACCTTATTGGGTCTGCAGAGTCCTGGTGCCCAGGACATACTCCTCTCCAGTTACAGCAGAGTGCCTGACATCACTTGCTCTCAAAACCCCCAGGTGATTCCAACATGCAGCCTGTTTTGAGAATCACTGAGAATCAGGTAGCAAATTTTGAAACTTTTAAACAATGTATATGCTTTCATTGAGGTAGACCTTGGTACCCAGCTCTAAATGTGTCCGTTAGATCCAGCTTGTCAATTATTCACATCTTCGATTTTCTTCCCCAATCAATAATTAAGAGGGAGGAAGGCAGGAGGATCCTGTGGATTTTTGGAGGCAGGAGGATCCTGTGGATGAGAAGAAATTGTAGTAAAAGTTTTTTCTTTAAATTTTAAATCTTAGATACACCGTTATATTTTTTTAAAGATTTATTTATTTGTTTGTTTGTTTATTTATTTATGATAGACAGAGAGAGAGAGAGAGAGAGAGAGACAGAGACACAGGAGGAGGGAGAAGCAGGATCCATGCAGGGAGCCCAACATGGGACTCGATCCCGGGACTCCAGGATCCCATCCTGGGCCAAAGGCAGGCACTAAACTGCTGAGCCACCCAGGGATCCCCTATACACATTATATTTTATATCTAAAAATATCACATCTAAAACAACTATATCATTCTTGAAGCTTTTCTTTGCAGGAATGGCTACCTTAACCCCAGTAGATCTATTTTGTCAAATATTAATGTACTGTGTCATCTCATTTGGGGCAATAATATTAATGTTTTATTTTTAATATCCCTCGCCTTTATTTTAAGCATATAACTCTCTAACCTTTATGAAACTGTACCAAGCCTGAAGGTCAGTTCAGTACCCATTTCCATCTGTACACTACAATAAAACAAATTTGCATTTTAAAAAACATTGTAGGGCACCTGGGTGGCTCAGTAGGATAAGCATCACTCCTGATTTTGGCTCAGGTCATGGTCTCAGGGTCCTGAGATAGAGCCCCATGTCCAACTCCACACTCAGCACAGAGTCTGCTTGAGATTCTCACTCTCCCTTTGCCACTCCCTCCACTCCTGCTTTGTCAATAAATAAATAAATAAATAAATAAATAAATAAATAAAGTCTTTTTTTAAAAGCCCAAGCATTCTAGAAGTCAGACTCTTCCCTAATTTGAGCTAAATTATTCCAAACAGTCAAAATTATGATGTGATACTGAGTAGGAGACTTCCAAAACACATGGACTCACTAAGCCACGTGCCCCCAGGTAGAGGACCTGGAAATGATCGTGACTGTATAAAATAATAGAAGTTTGTCCATCTCCAACTTGTCCTTATCCAACTGCAAAGCCACTAAGCCCGTTAAGACAGCCACATTTTGGTAAGTATTAAACAAAATGAATGTAAATACGATCCTTAATGACTGATGGAGCAAAGCAGAGGATTGACTGCCTTTTGGTGGCAGCCCCCATGCATCAGGCTGAGCAACCTTTCAGGGGTCCCATCCTCCCCAGACCACCTCCTCAGGCCTGGAGGAGACGCGGCTGGCTGTGAGTAAACTCGAAATCAGCTGCTGGGCACGTCACTGATGGAATTATCCTCAAGGATACAATTACCGTGTGAGCCAGCAAGACTGTGTTTAAGAAGTCAGAGTTCAGACAATCCCAAACTTGAAAACGTTTTCACATGCCGTCATTCAAATGCTTCATTTTTTTTGACAATTAATAAATTGTTTTCAAAGCACCTGTTGCCAATACTTAATTTCCACTGAGCAGTTTTCTAGAGAACGTGGCCAAGTGTCAGTGTATAGTTCCTGCTTGATGTTGCGTATAATTTTTAGGATATTCTGAATGGCATGTGCTAATTATTTAGTACAATAGCTAATTTTATGGCTCTGAAAGACTGTAACAGAAGGGCTGTAATTACTTATAATAGGAATGTCTCGTTTTTTGTTAAAACCAAAGTGTGGGAGGCAAAAAAGAAAATAAAGGATAATTTTACACTATCCTCGGAAGAATGAAATAGTTAATATTTTCAGGACTTTGTTACTAGTAACACTGGAAGACTAACCATATGTCCTAGACTTCGAAGGAAAACATTGTAGCTTAGCGAAATTTACAGCAGTTTCTAAAATACGTGTTTGGATTTAATTTCCCAAAGCAGATGAAAATCCCTTTTAAGTTGTATCTTGTGCCATGGTTTCCAGTGTAGCATAGGTGTTCTTAAGAAAGGGGGAGAAAACTTGTCAGATTTTCAGGAGCTAGAGGGCCTGATGTGAGGTGCAGGGGGAGAATGATAAAACTATCACAGCCCCGTGAGAGCAACGGAGAATTCACAGGGTTAGCAATGCATTCCTTTCTCAAGACGGCCTTGTCGGGAGGGCAGGAGGGAAACTGAGGCTCACAAGCCTTTGACAGCAGTACCAAGAGTTTTAAACTAATGCCTTTCGATGCCAGAGCTCCCCTCCTGGGAATCTACACCCATAAGACAGTCACAAATGTGGTGTCCCATTCACGTATCAAACAAGAACGTTTCTCTCAGCATTTTTATAATCATGAAAAATGGGAAGCCATCTAAATATTGAGAGATGGTTTATTAAATTATGACATGCCTAACCCAGGGACCTCAAACTGTCATTAAAATTATATTTTAATGAATATCGACTGAGAGGTGGAAATGCTCATGACTTAATATTAAATGCACAAAAACAAACATAGATTTGTAAAAATTATATATGAACACAGAAAGAAGACGACTTAGAAGGAACTCATCAGAATGTTAATAATTTTCTCCGGGTGCTGAGTTTACAGATCATTTTCATTTTTTTTTTTCTTAGACTTTCCTGTATTTTTTTTATTCAGCAATAAACGTTTTCTAGTTTCCAATAACAAAACTAAATATTGTTTAGAAATAAAAGCATTAAAGCTTCATCTTGTAGTCAAAAGCAGACAGCTGAGCCAGACTCTCAAAACTTCCCCAGTATCCATTCTTTTTCTAGAATCACAAGGGTCCATGGACTCTTCCCACTCAGTGCCCATTGGATGCAGCTCCCCTTCTGTTCCATCTTCTTCCACCCAATCCTGTCCCCCTCCAAGCACTATTTCCCTGGATTTCAGTCTTTTCCTTTCCCCTTCATTCCTTGCTGCTAATCCCAGCCTGCTGGAGAACCCAGAGTCCAGTGCTCTGCAAAGCCTGCTGCCGAGAGAGCCTGGTGGGGGAGCATCCCTCTGCCAGGTATTAATGATTCAAACATATTAACCAACCACAGGCAACATCCATATTATTAGGTCTAATGACTAAGGTCACTTCTTTTTTTTTTTTTTTAAATATTTATTTATGTATTTGAAAGAGGAGAGTGGGCAGAGGGAAAGGGAGAGATTCTCAAGCAGACTCTGCGCTGAGCATGGAGCCCAACCCGGGGCAAAATTCCAAGACCCTGAGATCACAGTCTGAGCCAAAACCAAGAGTCAGATGCTTAGCCGAATGAGCCACCCAGGTAGCCCTGCAAGATGACTTACAACTGTGAAGACGAAGAAATTAAAAATGACCTCATGGGCCACAGGACTTCAGACTGACCCAGGTCACAAACATCTGCATCTGTAAGTGATAATCACAGAGGGGAGAGGGGGACTCCGGGTGTTTGCTGCACGGAGGTGAGCTGATGGGTGCACCCCAAGTGCCCCTGGTTCCGGAGCTGGAGGCCGGAGCTGGGGACAGAGGACAGGCTCTGCCCGTCATTGCTTCCCTATGACGCCCTGACCACAGGTTTCTCTAAACTTTAGTTTCTTCATACTTAACACAGGAATGGAATCATGTCTCTCCAGGCTGCCCTATGGTGTACACAGGCAACATTTATTGAGGACCTGCTGTGTACCAGGTGCAAGGCATACAGCAGTAAATAGAAGAGATGAGGTCCCTGCCCCCACGGAGCTGACACTGTAGCAGGAGGAGACTGATGACAAATCAGTCATGGGCATGGCCTGCGACCTCAGGAGGTGCCAGGTGCCAGGAAGTAAAGCAAAGCAGGGGAGAGATGGAGAGAGCAGGGTGGGTGGGCACCCCCCCGCAGGCATCAGGGAAGACCTTTCTGGGAAGGAGATGCTAAGACCTCAGTGAAGTGGGAAGCACAGACAGTTGAAGGTAAGACAGGCAAGATGTCCTGATGAATTGGACCAAGTATATAAGAGAAAGAGAGGAATCAAGGTATTTGGTGTGGACACAATCCGACGAGGAATGAGAAAGCAACTTACAAACCGTGAAGTATGAGGCAGCACCAAGCCAAGGGCCTTGGAGGTTGTGAATGTTCAGTAGAGTTTCACTGAATAACCAGCAGTGCTCCCCAAGTCCCCAGGTGGCCGACCCATGAGGCCAACCCCTGTGGCTGAGCCACAACAGAGACAATGACAGTGACGATCATGACTATTCCACCCACAGTTTTCCGGACGCTTACCCCTCCCCCACCATTCCTTTTCCACAGCAGCCTTAGGGATGCCCCCCACCCCTGCCATCAGAAGGTTCTCCCAGGGGCTTCTAGCAGGTGGCGGCTCTCCGGTGGGGCTCTCAACCTTCAAGACGGCTTAACACAAAAAATAAGTCCTCAGCCCTCCAGTTTTCTTCTACCATTCAAAAAAAAAAAAAATCCCCATACTGCTAATTCCTCTAATTTTTTTAAAAAAATATTTTATTTATTTATTCATGAGAGACACAGAGAGAGAGGCGGAGACACAGGCAGAGGGAGAAGCAGGGTCCCTACAGGGACTTGATCTCCCCTGTAGGGAGCCCAGTGCTGGACTTGATCCCAGGACCCCGGGATCACACCCTGGGCTGAAGGCAGGCACTCAACCACTGAGCCACTCAGGCACCCCTAATTGCTCTAATTTGATTTGACTTCAAGTGTGCATATAGGCCTACACTCATTTTTTTTTTACAGGGGAAAAATGTGGGACAATTGATACCCAGTTGACAGCTGCAGAGCCTAGAAAGCCTGCCCGCATTTTACAGAGAAGCCACGGAAGCCCAGAGCTCCGGGCCACGAGGGTGGCCCAGCCCGAGCTCACCCTCCAACCCCAACACGCAGGGCATGTGACTGCCCCAACCCAGTGCTTTTGCCCAAAGAAGGACAGATAACGTGATCAGTTTAAGGAAAAGTGGTGCAATGGGAACAAGGACAGCTCTTCCCACATTAAAAACCACATTTCTATGGGAACCTTTTTATTCCTTCCGCCAGGACCTCTTTCCTCCGTCTTCTGACTTCGTAGAGGAAGACAGCACTGCAGCTCGTATAAAAATCCCTGTCTCTAGCCACCAGCATCTAGATTTCATTTTCCGTATCTTTCCCACAAATCACAATCCATTTGCCTGCAAAAATTACTCTGAAAACTTCAATTTTCTCCCTTGTTTATTCCTCCCCATGTTCTAAAGTCGCATTACTTGTGCTTAATAAAAATGGTTAAACCATTCAGTTAACTGTTTTATTATCAATTGCTATTTATTGTGAACAAGACTTCAGTTATTATGTTATTTAAAAAGCATTTGGTAATGTGCTTCTGAAGAACAGCTCTACAAAATAGTTTATTAATGCATTAATTATATGACTTCTGAACCCCCAAACAAATGTAATGATAATACGAAATATGTCAGCCTGGTTTGCCAAATGCAGAAGCCTGCGATGTTTCTTATTCTATGTGCCAATAATATAAATAAGTTTGTTTTGTTAGGCAGGCATCTAAACCAGCATATTCACTTCCAAATAGCCTTAATATTTATTATAATGCCAAAGTAATGTCAACATTATTTACAGATTATGAAAAATAATTTAAGGCTTGAGCAAACTTGCTGTTGGACTATAACAAGTTTCCTGATCACAGAAATATTTATTGTGATGCAGTCGGCACACACACTACTGTTTCCAATAATGAGCAAATCCGATGAAGTTTTAACTGTTTGAAGTCTTGTCAAAATATTTTTCGGTAGGACTGGAATCTTCCGATGTACCGAGTAACACTATTGATTATATTGTGTAGCTGCTATAACCTCACCTTTTGTATCCAAAATTTTACAGTAAATTGTTAGCTTTCCCGAAGAGCAAATAAATCATTATCCTAAATATAGGCTGTCAGGCTAGCTCAGTACTTAGCACAACCTTAAAAATTAGGCGTCTTATCTGTGCTTTTTGTAGAACTACTACTTTATTTAGCAAGGCATTAAAATAAAGACTTCTTGATTGGCTCGGTAGGAAACAAAGGAGGTGAAGCCGAGAGATAAGCCGCATGAAAACATCTTAAAAATTACACAATGCTGCGCAATAAAAATGAGTTCTGTTTCGCTATTTGGGGTTTTTGCGTAGCGGTGCAAGTATGAGGGAAGTGTTCCCTAAAAAACATCCACGAGAGCCGATAGAAGGAAATCAGCTTCTCTGGAAGGTAGTTTGGACGGCGGATCGGCCTAACGTCAGAGACACGTTAGGAAATTCAGTTTCCAGCTCGGCGTGTTTGACTCGCTCACGTCCACAGAGCCAGCATCTCTTCTTCCTTCCTTTGACTTTACCATAAGTATTTTCAGGTTTGTTTGTTTTCCTTTTTCAAGCCTCTAGAGTCACATTCCTTAGCATATAGTTTTCATTTGGTTCAATTCTGCTTTAAGACAGTCCAACCTGTTCAATTTTAAAGATGTCTTAATTAGTCTAATCCTGATTGGGCTCTTTCCAAAGCTCCTGTTGGCAAAGTCAGATTTCAATTAACATTCTGCTTCCATACTGCAAATGCCCTTGCTCAGACTTTTTTTTTTTTTTTTAATGTGCTATTTTGGATGCCACCTCTCTTCAGCTTTATTCTGCCTCAGAAATCATACGGCTCCGAAAATGTTTCAAGGCACCAGGCACACAGAAGAGCCCTGGCAACTCCTGTTCTTTGAAATGCTCAAGGAACATAATTCCGGTGACCAGCACCTCGTTCGCGTGATTGTAAGTTTCAGGAGGATGAGGTGTGCACGTCCTTATGGCTCTTCATAAATCAGGCATCGGACCCTTTCCCTTAATTGGGGGCAGACTGTTTTGACCAAGGATGTGCTGATACAATCCTGCCTCAGATTCATCAAGCACCCAGTGGATAGGTGTTAAAGGCTTCCAAACACATTAATGCCTTCGGCCTCCATGCTAATCCTGTGACATGTTGGGTGTGCCCATTTTACAGATGAAAATGCCTAGGATTCAGGGAGGTTATTTAACTGAACTGCCAGAGACTACAGAGCCCATCTGTAGCCACGTGAGACTAGACAGTCTTCCACTTGACCACAGCAATGTGATGAAGTTAACACACTTAAGAAAACATTCAAAGATAAAAGAGGAATGCCGCAGTGCGATGCTTACTCACCAGCAACTGCAGATGAGATATTGGGCTCTAGGTAATAATGCCAGTGCTTACTTCCATGTAGCCATTCTCTCTCTATCCTTGACTCTCTCTATTCTTGACAGCCTGAGTTTGAAGCTCCAGGACCTTGGACAAATGCACCTAACCTCCCGAGCCTTCTGTTAATTCATCAGTAATATGGGGATGCTAATAATGCCTATTTCATAGGGTTGCCAAGAGGATGCCAGAAAATGGTTCTTGTAGAGCTTCTCTTACATGCCCAATGCGTAGTGAACACCATGGCCCCTCGAACAAGCATTAGTAGTACACCACTGTTTCTCAACCTTAGCACCAAAGACAATCTGGGCCAGATGATTCTTTGCTTGGAGGACTTTCCTATGCAAATGTGAGCTTCTTTGCTACATCCCTGGCCTTTAGCAGGAGGAGGCCATAGCACCTCCTCAAGTGTTAACCACCAAAATGTCTCCAGGTATGATCAAACATCCCCTGGGTGGCAAAGGGAATGCTGCTATGATATGATGCCCCAAAGCTGCCCTGTCCACTATGGTAGTCACTCACCATATAAGGCTATCGAGCACTTGAAATGTAACTAGTGTCACACAGTGAAATCATAGTCTGGATATATTGAGTTAAATAAAATACATGATTAAAATAATTTCACCTGTTTCTTTTAACTTAAGTTTTTACTATGGCCACAAGAAATGTAAAGATTACACTTGTGGTTTGCATTAGACTTCTGTTGAACAGCACCGCACCAGAGGCTTCAATCCAATCCCACCTCCCAGAAGATCACTCCTGATGGCTATCTCAAGCTCAGGTGCTTTTTTGCACTTGGCCATCAGGCATCTCAATTGTCTAACCAGCTCAGAGTGAACAGACTTGCCACAAAACTCATCATCTTTCCTCCATCCCACCTCAGTCAATGGAGCCACCTTCACCCTCCCAGGTGGCCAAAGCTTGAAGACCTGATGTCATTCTCAACTCATCCCTCTCACTCAACTACTCCCTCTCAACCAGAGTCCGATATTCAATTTCCCAGTCTGTTTCTAAATGTGAAAAGGGAATAACCAAAGTTAATGTTTACAGAAAAAAAAAAAAAAAAGAGCTGGAAACAACCTAATTGCCAATAATAGGGGCCTGGTGAGTAAATGACAGCCCATCTCCATGATGCAACACCACGCAGCAATTAGAATCTCAGGTAAGTATATTCAATAGCACGAAACACGTTTTATGATGCACATGCAGAAGGGAATAGATTGAGACCCAGTATAAAAACATGATCTTATTTTTGTATCAAAAGTATGTCCATTGAAACTCACGTGGATGTATGCATAAAAAAGACTAGATATATTACACAGCAGTTTGTTGATGGCCGGTGAGAACCCAGATGAGTTTTAGTTTGATTGTGTAGCGTGCTTTGCTCCCAAGCTTTACAATGAACACCTATTACTTCTATAATAAGAAAAGAAAAATGGATTTTCCTACCTTCACTGTTGTGAGGTGTAATCTCCGTCCCACTCATGGGTCGTTGTACCCACAGCATTACGTTTGTGAGACCATTTTTTAAAATACAGGGGCTGATAACTGTCACCCAGATATTGGAATCTGATGGTCAACAGAGATGCTGTCGCTCAGAGGACATCTGGCAATACCTGGAGACATTGTGGTTGTCACAACTGGAAGAGGTGCTACTGGCATCTAGTGGGTAAAAGCCAGGGACGTGGCTTAACGTCCTACAACTGGCAAGACAGCCCTCCAAGCAGAGAACTATCCATCCTCAAATGCCAAGGGTTGAGATCACTATTGATCAGTATCACTGCAGAGAGACAGTAGTCCCTGACTGCATCTGCCTGACACCAAAAGGTGCAATTAAAATAAAAACTCGATTACTTATCCAATTACTAACTTGCGTGAGGTTAGACAATTTTCTGGAAATAGCATGGTCACCCACAAGAGAGATAGTGAAGGGGAAGTAAACAGAATTTACCTTCTCACACTGAGAGGCGACGTCTGGGCGTGTGCAAGGCTGGGAGGGCAGAGCCATCTGCCGAGAGCGGCCCTGCTGGACCCGTTTTGTCGAGAGTCTACAGTTTTGAACACGGTTTGTCTGGCGCCCTTCACAAGCACTACATTAACTTGCGTTCATTTGAAATTCATCATTCCCAAAGAGATATGAGACACTGGAGGCTTAGTTTCCAGGATTTTAAATGTCAGGCATCCAAAATGTGCTGTGGAGACACAGCATCTGGAAGACGATGTTTTTGAAATTTATCTACAAACAGAAGCAACTCCCGAGCTGGGCTTTTTCAGAAAAAAAAAAAAAAAAAAAGCGTTCCTCGGAACACACATGGCCAGAACCCTGATGGGCATCCCTCTTCGAAAGACAGAACAGTTCAAGTTAAAGATGAAGCATTCACTCTCGGGCTGACCTCTCAAAAGTGCGAGACAAGCCAACGTTGAGCAGAAGTGCACACCCAAAAAGGAATTTTCCTTCCATGCTCAAGGAAAAATTAAATGTCGGGCCCCAGCCACACCAGCCTCCTTTGCTGGTCCTCAGACACTCCCTGCACATTCTGGACTCATGGCCTGTGCCTGGGCTGTTCCTTCTAGAACGTTCTTCCCCCAGATAACCATGTAGCTCCCACGCACAGCCCCTTATGTCTCCATTTCCTTCTCTATGAGGCCTGGCCTTACTCTACTCTTTGATACTGCAATCTGCCCCTCCCCAGACCCTTCCCTCCACCAGCATTCTCCCCTCCTTACCCCATTCTGACTTTTCTTTTCCTAACACACTATATAATCAGATTGATCAAGGGTGTCGTTTATTGTCTCTTCCTCTGAAGAATGTAAGTTCTAGGAAGGCAGGACTTGTTTTACTCACTGGTAGATCCCAAGTGCCTAGAAAGGTGCCAAAAAATTTACTGAGCATCTTTTCTGGGCTCAGTGTAATACTCACTATGATAGGAAGGAGACAGCACAGGAAATGACAAGCCAATTGAGTGAAGGCAACTATCTGGGATGCAAAGGAGGCTAGGAGATGCTTAGACCAGCTTGAGCTGGTTTCTGTTGCTTGCAACCAAAAAGCATCTAAGTCCCCACTATCATTGCTGGTTCTTAAGGGGTATTGTGGGAATTTGGGGAGAGGGTGACCATGAGTGTGGGTTGGAGCCAAGTCTTCTTGGAGGAACCATGCATTCTCAGGTCATGAAGCAGCCTGGGAAAGCACCAGCCTCTCATTGAATGACCTGACCCCACCTCTACTTCACCACCCAGTATTCGATCAGCTCACATGACCTACTCCTCTGAACCTGCTCCAGGACAGCTCTGACCCTTGAGAAGTCTGGTGCCCAGAATGGAAATGCAGAATTGCAGGTAGAGTCTGACCATCACCACTCTGGGTCTGGAAGAGGTACCTCATTAACGCAGCCCTGCTGGCAGCTGCATGCACCATTATTCACCCATGCCAAGAAGACCTGCCCAGAACACTGGAAGGATTCACTGAATGGAGCAGACAGGTGAGACCCTTTCCTTTGAGGAAAATACAGGAGAGGCACAAGAGTATGCTCAGAGCCAGGGCTATGCTCAGAGCCAGGGCCGAGCATCAGATACCAGAAAGCCACAAAGCTGAACCATCAGCAGTGGGACCCCAAACACCGGGAGATCTGAGGCCATGAGCCTGGAGTCCGCAGGAGCTTGGCAAGTGGTCTCAGCCCCTGGGCATCGGTTCCCTCCCTGTCACATGGCAATTTTCATTGTGGTTACCCCCTAGATGTTGTAGGGTTAAAAGATAATACACACAAAGCCAGAAGCTCAGAGTAAGCACCACCTATGACCAACAATTCCCATGACCATCAGCGTAGGGGTCCATGGTAGGAAGTCTAAGGGAGAAAAACTGTGTTTAAGGAAAAATAACCAGGCAAACATAAATAAGAATCGATAAAGAGCCACCAGACTGGAAGCTGTTGAGACGGAGATGTGACTTACAAGGGTGGCCATGACCAAGAGGAAAGGGTGGAACCAGGACAGCAGTGGGGGGCAGATTAGAAGGTGAAGCTGAGAGAAAGGGTAGAGTTCAAGAAGCAGAAATGTCAAGATTCCTTCCCTCCCCTCTGTTCCAAAGCATATCAGTATATTATGTCATTATCACTGTGGTCTGGCTCCTTTAGGTGAGCCACGTAAAAGTGTGTGGCCGGGTTCCTCTGAGCATCAGGCATTGCCTGGCAACCAGCAGATGCCCAGTAAATACTGTTGAGTGGATGTGGGGATGATATATATGTGTGGGCATCTATGTGTGTGCATATATTCATGTATGCATGTGTATATAATACATATGCATAAAAACACGCATAACTATGTACTATATATAGCTAACATTTATACATATATAAATACAAAAAGACGTATTTCACTTCCAAAAGGATTTGAAGCTGTTCGTAATAAAAATATATACATGGAGTGGAACAAAACAAATTAAAAGAGAGTATAAAGGTTCTGCTTTTAGGAAAAAATAATGTGCCAGGAAGCTCCCTTCTTTGGTGACAGCATGTATTTCTGAGCTTCCCACCGGCCAAGGCGATAAAAGAAACCCACTGTGTCACCAATTCCATTGCCCCTCCAAGAAGCCCCCAAATTAATCCAGAAGAACAAGTGTTATCTTGAAAGCATCTGGGGCACACATAACTCAGCTCTTCACATGAGGCCTATTTGGGCACGATAGTAAGCAACCTCATCAACAATACTTAAAAAAAAAAAAAAAAACAATACTTGCAAAAGCTATAAAAATGTTCTGAAATTTGATTTCTTTTTTTTTTTTTTTTTAATCAAAATCCATACAACTCAAGGGGATCACATGAAATGAAAGCTCAGCCTAGGCCATTCCAACCCCTCCAACCCCTGATCATGGTATTTTTAAAAATCTTGAACTGGATGCCTTTTCTCTGTTGCTTGCCTGTGATTTGGAAGCTCGCAGGCACAGGTCATCGCCCCACTGAATGCCAGCTGACAACAGCCTTCCTGGGAGGAAGCCACAGGAGAAATTTGCCTGCTCTTCGTTTCCAGTGTGCCTGAGGCCCACTTTTGGTTACTGGAACGAGCCGCACTTCATCATGTGCAAATGGGCAACCTCGTATGTCCCAGTGCATCCATGCATCCAGGACAAAATACTTTGAGAGTATAGCAAACATTTGATAAGATCCACCACTGACCTATGGCCTTGCAGATTCTTTTGTGGCCTCATTCGGTAGTCAACCAAACTGCTGATCTCTGGTGAGGCGGCAGGGTGGGGAGAGGGGCAGAGCGGGGAGGGGGACGTCTATACCCTCAGCTTGCTCACCATCTAGACCGAGGTGGCCTGAAGGTACAGTAACACTTGCTGAACAGAGGTGCAGGCAAAGCCCCGCAGGTGCTCCTCGGGGTAGCCCGATGTCCCACAACGACCACGCATCTTCCTGCAGACGCTGGGAACGAAAATAAGGGTCATTCCCACCTGCAAGCTCGCCCGCTGACAGGTGATGTCTCCAGAGGTTGGCCTGCCACCTCGTGTAGTACAATTAAAAGAAATGACAAAAAAAAAAAAGTCTTGCCACCACCGCCCCCCGCCTTGAAAACCAGAAACCCAGACAGCATAAATAATGACAAGGAGTGTCTTTCAGGCACCAATGACAAGTAGGGAAGTTGTGCTCCCAACAAAGGAGGCACACAATGGCAGGCTCTCCGATGAATAGGGGTGGCGTCTATCTAACTTTGTGTAGTACGCCACAGACTGCCAAGTACCTGTGGGTGCTTAATAAGTGCCTTTGACGGATGATGAATGCCATCATTATTAAATCTGCCATTATATGTTTTAGTGAATGAACCTTCCTTATCAATCTTTATAACCACCGTTTCAATGGTATTAATTCAGTCGTTTCCTATACCAAGTGCCTTTCTGAATTCTAGTCCTGAAGCCTTGTCAAAAAACAATGCGTTTGATTTTTGCAATGTCACATGCCAGTATCAAAGGAAATTTAACTTATATGCTATCTGCTCAAATGGTTACCGCAGAATGTGGCTCCTAAAGAATATAAAAGAATTATTTTCTGGTTTCTGATCTACAGCAATACTTTCAGTGGTGACTCCTTTCAACATGCGGTTTGATATTAGCAGTACATGATTTTTGAACACAAAGAGCCATTGTTTCTAGGAGTGGTTGCTCAGAACGTAAATACTTGGATGGTGCTTGTGAGCGGCAAGCATTTATTTCTTCTGAAGCTCCCCGCATCAACCGGGGTGAGCACAAAAGTACAAAACACAGATGCCTTTTCATCGGCACAAAACAGTGACCCCTCCAACTCTACCGGTCACTTGGAGCTCGAGCTTCCTCATTAGCTTCAGAGTCAGGCTGAGGACCCTTCCCGGTCCAGCCCAAATAATCTCTTTCTCTCCGCAAACTGTACCATCTATTATTTCTAGCACTCATTTCTCTCTCTCTTTTTTTTTTTTACTTTTTAAATTTAAATTCATTTTGCCAACATATAGCATATCACCCAGTGCTCACCCCATCAAGTGCCACCCCATTGCCTGTCACCCAGTCACCCCAACCCCCTGCCCGCCTCCCCTTCCACTACCCCTTGTTCGTTTCCCAGAGTTAGGAGTCTCTCATGGTTTGTCACCCTCACTGATATTTTCACTCATTTTCTCTCCTTTCCCTTAATTCCCTTTCACTAATTTTTATATTCCCCAAATGAATGAGACCATATAATGTTTGTCCTTCTTTGATTGACTTATTTCACTCAGCATAGTACCCTCCAGTTCCATCCACGCTGAAGCAAATGGTGGGGATTCATCTCTTCTGATGGCTGAGGAATATTCCATTGTGTACATAGACCACATCTTCTTTATCCATTCATCTGTCTATGGACATCGAGGCTCCTTCCACAGTGTGGCTACTGTGGACATTGCTGCTATAAACATTGGGGTGCAGGTGTCCCGGTGTCTCACTGCATCAGTATCTTTAGGGAAAATACCCAGTAGAGCAACTGCTGGGTCTAGCACTCATTTCTCAATGTATGAAAACTCCTCAGTTCCTCTCTCCCCTGCTCCCTCCCTCCTCATCGCCTCTTCATGTCTCCCTCTCTATGTCCCTACTTTCCTGGGGTTGTGGGGAGGAGGAGGAGGAGGAGGAGGAGGAGGAGACCAACTGGGTGAGCATACTTCAGCCTCAGCATTCAACAATATGAATGGGAATAAGAGTAAATCCTCCCAGCAAAGTGCTCATTAGTGACAAAATCTAATCCCACAGAAGGAGGCCCAAAGCAGGCTGAGCAGAGTGCCAGGGAATGGGGTGTGGGGAGCCGTTGGTTTGCGGGGGATCTTGAGGAGAAAGGGCATTTGAAGGCAGTGGCAGGAGAGGTGGTGGGGGAAGCCCACGGTGATGGAGAAGAAAGCCCAGTTAACAATGTGGAGACAAATCAGTGCATGTCTATTCCAGAAGGAGCAAGAGCCCAGCTAGGCTCCGGTGAGCCATGGGGCCGAAGGTGGGATCTGCTCAGGTGATGGGTTACATCCCATGCTAAGAGTCTGGCTGTTACTTGGTACAAACTTACACACTGTGTGACTCGTAGTAGGTGCTTTGCTTGGAACACATGCACCCAATGTGTGGCTCGGAGTAGGTAGGTACTCTCTATTCAAGACCCTGGGGAGTCATGAGATATGTTTAAGCCCCACAGTGGCACAACAGACATTATGGGACCTAAAGCTTAAAGTAGCTGGTAGGGAGGTCTTTAGGAAAATGAATTTTTTAATTTAATTAATTGATTGATTTTTTTGAGAGAGAGAGCATGTGAGGAGGGGGGTGGGGCGGGAGGGGCAGAGGGAGAGAGAGAGAGAGAGAGAGAGAGTCTTACAGGTAGACTCCTTTCCCAGTGGGCACGGAGCTGGACGTGGGGCTCAATCTCACTAGTCTGAGACCATGACTGGAGCCGAAATCTTAAGAGTCAGATGCTTAACCCACCGAGCTACCCAGGTGCCCCTAGGAAAATGAGTTTGAAAACATATGACACCGGGAACATGTGGAAGGAGCCTGTGAGTGCCCCCGTCCCCCGGCTTACACTTCTTTGAGCTTCTTTGGCCCCCAGGAATGGCTAACCCTACCCTGCTGTAAGAGAAGTCAGAGGAGGGGAGGAGGGCACACTAGGACGGAGACCAGGTGGTTTCCCAGCACGTAGTTATTTCTCTCTTGTCCCGGCATGTCATGTGGCACACATGCTGGCTGTCACCCAACTCCGTTGTGAACTGGGCGGAAAGGTCTATACCCTCGTGAGTCACTGCAGAGCTCTGCATAAGGGCTGCTCTAAGGAGGTGCCCTTCCAGTGCTGGGCCATGGAGGAGTGATGACAGCGGACATCCGGGATCTCCAGCTGCAAACTGCCCTCTCATTCTTTCTGGAAACAGGGCCTGAGCACGTAACTACTTGCCAAATGCTGGGAATACAGCACAAACTATGGTCAAGGGGATGGGAGGACATACAAAGGCCTCTCTCACTGCCCCTGGAAGCTCAGTGCTCATGAGAAAGGCGGGCAATGGGGTGGGACTACTGAACATCCTCGATGCCCACTGTCAGCCAAAGTCATTTGAGTAACGTATCTCATTTAATCCTATTGATCCAGGAGTCAAACAATATTATTACCCACCTGGCACAAATGAGGTCACAGAGTTGGGGAGTGAGGGGAGGGTCAAAACGTGCAGTCTGATGGCAGAGCCACTATTTGTAACCACACACACACACACACACACACACACACACACACACACACACCAGACACCCAATATCTACCAGCAATATAAAAATCCAGTTGCAGCCGAGGGCAACAGTGCCACAACACAGAGGTATGAGGGCATGCAGGGGGATGCAGCCAACTCTGGGGCGGGGGGTGGCAGGGAGGGCTGCAAAACGGAAGGCTTGAGCTGAGTGTTCAAGAAGCAATAGAAGCTCACCAGGCAGATGTAGAGGAAGGAAAAGCATTCCAGATAGAGGGAACAGCAAGTGCAAAGGGAGAAATCTAGAAACCCACCGCCTGTGGTTTCAGGCTCTGGCCAAGCCACGTGTAGAGGTGTCACTTGTACCTGTGAGGGGGCATGCATGCGGGACCTTTGGGGGCCAGTTCCTCAAGGCCACGGTTAATGGGTCCAGCAGGGAGCCTCGGCTGTAAGGAAGTGCATGGGGCGGATGTCTCCTTTGAGCATAATTCTGCAAGAACCCAAATGAGGCTAACAAAAGAGAAATTAAACACAATGCTATGTCGTGGCACTTTGACATAAGTGTCAACTTAGAATTTCAAATAAAATTAGAAGATTCTTCTAATAATTATAGAAGATGGCAAATAAAGTCCCGGGGGCAAGCACATGTGGCAAGAAGTAACTAATCATATTTTGCAAAAAAAAAAAAAGAAAGAAAGAAAAGAAAAAGAAAAAGCATCGAGGGCTGACCCTTCTCGGGATAATATTGCGGAGAAGTCAGACCCGAGGAAAGGTTACCAACGATTAATGTTAAATGGTAATCCATCCGCCACGCACCCGCTGCTCCATATTCATAGACGACCACCCATCCATATTCATAACCGTCCGAAGAGTTTTAAAGTAGCAAATGCAAGCTTGGAAGGCTTCAGCTGTAATAAAAGTGCTTCCGGTGACGAATGCCATAGGCTCCCCCCATCCAACACCCTCAAATTGAAAATAAACTAATAAAGGATGATAGCAGGTGGTAGGGCTGGGACATACCCCGCCTTCCTTCAAACAGCAACAAGGGCCTCCTGCCACTGGGTACTGGCTGGGTGCCAGGCACCCCGCCCAAGGGCTTCCAAGTGTGGGGTCTAGGCTCAGATGGCCTGGGTTGGAAATCCAGCTCCACGGCTTAACTCAGGGGGTAAGCTATACCCACTCACCCTGACTCAGTTTCTCCTATCTCAACTGGCCATAACAGGACGTACCTCAGAGGAGACCATCCACACAGCCACACCTTTGGTCCTGTGCCTGGAAGAGTGGCAGGGTGCTCCTGGGGGTTCTTGTCTGGTGCTTCCCACATGCGATACAGGTGTCCTCAGCCCTGCCGTTGAGACCAGAAAAGGCACAGTAAGCTGCACGAAGTGGCTCAGCCGGCCAACAGAGGCAGGGGGGTCTTGCTCCTCCCAAGGCGCACCACGCTGGTCAGGCTGAGGCTTCAGAAGTTCTTGGGGAGCTGAGATAGGGGGACATGCACCCCATTCCGCCCCTGGGCGTTAGGAAAGCTTCCAAGGCCTCAGACTTCCTTGTAGAAACAGCTTCTGGAAAACACAGAACGGGGTTAAAACTGGTCCAAGAATAGAGTTGACTTTGAGCATCCCCTCTGCTGGGGGTTTGGCTTTTCATTTTAACCTAATTTTAGCTATTCAGTGATATCCCTTCGTTCTTGGACATTTATTGCACACCTACATATTCCTAATAGCTGTCCCTCCCTATATCTCATAATACCGGGTCATTTCCAGGTTTTCAAAATTCTCCCAGATGCATGAGGTCTGATGCCCTCATGACAACCCGGCAGCCAAGGTAAGGGTGTGGTGTTGTGGTGGTGGTGGTGGTGGTTGTATTTTAATTTCACAGAAAAGGAAAGAGAGACAAGAAAAGTTAAGGAATTTGCTTAAAAAGTCACAGTGCAGTGAGAGAATATGGGTCCAGGATTTCTGACCTGAGAGAAGGTGAGACCCTCAATACTGCTTGGGAGCTTGGCAGGGGATTCAGAGAAGATCCTCTGGAGAGACTGGTTGTACTAGTGCTGGTCAAGCTGGAGTTGGGACGCCTGGGTGGCTCAGTGGATGAGCATTTGCCTTTGGCCCAGGGCATGATCCTGGGGTCTTGGGATCGAGTCCCACATCGGGCTCCCCACATGGAGCCTGCTTCTCCCTCTGCCTGTGTCTCTGCCTCTATCTCTGTGTCTCTCATGATTAAATTTAAAAAAGAGGTCGATCTAGAATAGATAACCTTAAAACTCTTTCTGTGTTACATTCTCTCAGGATCCCAAGGACCCACTGTGGGTTTGGCTCTGAGGCTTGACCTTGTGGACACGTGGGAGGAGGTAGGGATAGATAGTTGCAGGCTTCCTGCAACTGTAGAGCTCAGTGCAGGGCTTGGAGGCACCCGCCTGGGTGGGGGTTGGAGGGCTGGAAATAAATACATACCAAAGACCTCAGAAGCAAAGACAGGGCTAGGATTCGTAGGAGGGCGGACTGAGGACCCAGGACACTGACCTTTCTCTCCAACTGGTGTTTGCCAGGGTGAAGAAGGTCCTGGCCCATCACTGGCTTCCATTCCCCACCCACATCTCCCAGATTCAGACAAACAAGGGAGGATTTTATGCACTTCTCCCTAAAAACGACCCCCCCCCCCCGCAGAGAGTGGGTGGAAAGGCAGGAAGCTGCGATGGCCCCCCGAGATAAAGCAGAGGCGGTGCTGCTGGCAGATCTTGATCTGGAGACGCTTGTCCCTTGCCTGAGAGCGCTCACCTGCGTCTGGGGCGCGCCGGGCGGAAGGGCGGGCTTGGGAAAGGAAGCTGAGAGAGAGAGAGAGAGAGAGAGAGAGAGAGAGATGACAAGTTGTATTGAATTCAGCTCAGCGCGTGGGAGAATGAAAACACACCTTGCTCAGAAACAAAAACAAAACAAAACAAAAAAACAAAAAAAGAAAAACAAAAAGAAAAAAAAAGAAAAAACCAAACAAAACAAAAAAAGAAAGAAAAAAAAGGAAAAAAAAGGAAAAGTGCTGTACCGAGTCTGGGGTCACAGGGCGCCCCCGCCAGGTGCACAGGCCTGTAGTTTCAGGACAGCCTTGGGGTCCCCCCTCCCTGCCCCGCGGCAAGGACCCCAGGGCCCACCTGCAGGAGCCCCATCTCCATCCCCCACCCTCACCCCCACCACA